>NW_027175954.1:8295000-8672500 GCF_023055335.1 Clinocottus analis | reverse complement strand
CGACTTCTGCAGCCTCTTTCCTGCTCACCTCATCTGTTGCTTTCTATCCACTTTATTCGCAAATCTCTGTTCCAACCTTTTCAAAACTCAAGTGAGAGCCGTTTGTTGATCTCGATCAGCCTGCAAAACCATCCACTTGGTAGTGCTATTGCTGACCTCAGATATGTGATCAGTCCCTATACTAAGCCCTCTCCCCCCCCAGGAGGTTACATCCTCCCATTTGTGGTTCGTCTATCCTTTACTGGCCTCTGTGAGGTCAAACATATTGGCCTGCTCATCTCCAAGTACCCTATTTTCTTGCTCACGTCACCTATGCTTTTACTTTGTACCTCCTCTGTGATGTTCTTGTCCACACCCTTTCTCAATGCAGCAGACCTCTATGAGCACCCGCCCCTGCCTCCCTGTTATGGAAATCACTGGCCTCCTCTGGTGGATGGCCCGTTTCTGTGAGATATGGGCTGTAACTGGCTCCCCAGAGACGGGGAGGGAGAGAGAAGGAAAAGAAAAAGGCAGTGAGAGAGGGAAACAAGAGTGAGAGAGAAAATGCGGTAAGGCAAAATAAAGAAAAAGCATATACGCCTGCTGAGTTAGGTTCACAGTGAGAGAAATAAACATGATGAAGGACGCGGGAATATAAGAGAGATGGCTGGAAAAAAGAAAACCAGAGGGACGGGCTGATGAGAACACAGTGCGGGGAACACTTGGAGATACCACATTACTTTACTTGTATTTGATCACAAAGACAACATGAAAACATCTAAAAACACAAAGGTTTTACTAAATATTGGCCATTGGCAAGGCAAGACAAGTTATTTGTGTAGCACATTTCTACAACACGGTGATTCAAAGTGCTTCACATAAAACCATTAAAAGCATTAAAACATAAGCAAACAAGAAAACGATTAAGAACATTTATTAAAACATTATATATGCAGTCAAAAAAAAATAGAATACAAGTTGCCGTGCAGTTTAATAAATACATTTTCGTGAGATGCAGAAATTGACACCAAAGAAGCTTGCAAAAAAAGATTCTGTTGAATTAAAGTGCTGAATGTTTTATGCTCCTCTCGCATGTCACTTGCTTTGTTTTTCTGGTTAACAGAAAAAAATGCATTCATTTATTCATTTTTTACAGCAATTTATTACCATTATGATAACATTATCATATAATTGAGGGATTATTGTAAAAAGCCCTTCATTAATAACTTGATAAAACTGCAGACATGGTTGCTAATTAGAAAATTAGACACTCATGACCTATTATTAATGACAGCAGCCAAACAGCAGTGTGGTTTGATTGTTAGAAAGAGAGACCCCATGTGGATTATTAATGATCAACCTTTATAGCTGCAGACTTGATGGCTTGTGACTGATTTTACTCCACCTGGCAGCCCAATGTTGTTTTTATTAATAGCCTCTAAATATGAATATATCAAATGATGTATTAACCGTTGATAATGCCATTATTTCCAAGAAATTAATATATAAACGTAACCTATAAACTAAAAACCTGTAACAAAAAAAAAAGATGTCTTATCAGAAAGCGAAGTTCCTTTCTGAATATTCATTCCACAAATGCTAATCATTACTTTAAGTTCATACAAGTGACATTAAGAGAAACTAATTAAATATAAAAACAATGTCACGTAAGTTCTCTCAGAAGAAAGGTCATGTTTTGCCACTTCATCACCTTAATCCCTCATTCACATTATAACCCAGATTTAGGAATGTACCTTTTCTCCTGCATTAAGACAATGTCACGATGTACCGCCATTGACAATAAGCACAGAGGGACAGTTGGGCTCTTTTTAAAAAAAATGTTTTTACCGTATTAACAATGTTTTGGACAGGTGTTATGTCATGTGTGTGCCTGTCTTTCCAGGGCTAATCTTTCAAACCACTGGATGTTTGGTTGAGTTTAATATGGTTTGTGCTCATTAATAAAGGAACACGGTCAAGGTTGCAGTGATTCACCCTTTTTGAATAACACATTTGATTGACTTTTATACCATTATTGACTGCTGACTTCTCACTCTTAACATTTGCTTCAGTTCCAAAAGGCATCCACATTGCCATATCATTTAATTTATTAATAATGTCTTAAAGGCTATGACTAGAAAGAAATGTGTACATACATCACTGTGCCATGAAGAGTTGTTTGGGGTCCTCTGAACAACTTGAATTAGGTTCTTCTTTTACTTGTTTATTCAGAAATGATTTTCATCATAAGCATACTTATTTTCTATGACTTCTATATATTCATTTATTAAATAACTTTTAGGTTTTGTGATGACTCCGTCACATTTGTCTGTCTCACAGACTCTGATTTCCACGGGGGAGTTCACCCATGGGCAAACCTTTAAATGAGATCAGGCCCCTGGCGGCGATGACTCCTCCCTTCGCCTTCCTCAGTGTTCCCCCAGCTTCCTCTTTCACATCCTGTTGTCGTGCGTCAGCCATACATATTTCATTGAGGATTCAGCGAGGGGTAAGTGGCAGTAGGTCAGGTCTAGGCACATTAATAAATCAAAGCAAAACAGAAGTGCCGTGGTGGGATTTCATACAGGCTTGGTTCTGTTATATCAGCTGCAGTTGTTATTTTTTGTTTGCTTGAAATGAAACTTGATGTTTGTTTTATAACCCTGGCACACTTAAAAGCTAGCTAAAACAAATGTCAGAATGGCATAATAAAGTGGAAAGCAAGCACTCATTCATGTCAAACACACTTACTATTGAAAGCACCAGTGACCAGGACAAACACCGGAAGTCACCTGGGAAAAACTCCTCACCAACAGAGACAGGACACACCTGAGAGCCCCCAGAACCACAGGCGAGAGCATCCACCTGTGGGTTATAGCTCAGCAGGGTTTCAGATCAAACACACACTTCAAAAGGCTGCTGCATCACAAAGAAAAGCCTGAATTAACTGGATATTCCAGACTTGTTTGTGATGAAGACACGCTCACACACTGAAGAAACCCATATCTCAAAGAGTTGCTTATTCCTCATCCCGACGGTTTGCTTGGAGATTACTGAATGAGAGAAGCAGCATTCCCGCTTGCAGCAGAATAAATTGTATTAATAATACATTAAAATTGGGTGTAATGTTTAATCAAACCAATCAATAAAACCTATACCTATACCATAATATTGGTGGCAGACAGACCAA
This sequence comes from Clinocottus analis, assembly GCF_023055335.1. Classification (NCBI taxonomy): domain Eukaryota; kingdom Metazoa; phylum Chordata; class Actinopteri; order Perciformes; family Cottidae; genus Clinocottus; species Clinocottus analis. The sequence continues at coordinate 8,669,331 of NW_027175954.1, read as the reverse complement.
CCACAGTGAAGCTGTGTGTAGCTACAATGTTGACCACGGACTGAACGCACATCTAAACATCTTCGACGTGAACGCCTTTTAAAGTTAGATTAAACGCTCTTGAATTCTTGTTTTTTTTTTTACTGATTAATCTCTCTACTGCACTGATAATTCATTTATTCATTTTGGGCTATTCATCATTGAAGTCCAAGTTCAACGTGCAATGTTAGATATCTTTATGGTTGTCAGGCTAGTGTTCAATATTAGGGTCGGTGAAAGAGGGGTCAACGTTGGGTCAATCATCTCGGGCCCGAGCACCACATGGCGGGGCTGTCTGGCACCATCATCTGGGGTGTTGCGAGTTCAAAATTTCCGCTCTCAGCTGAGATGGACAGCATTGCGCTGCAACACGTACCTTGTTAATCCATTACATTCATTTTAAAATGGTAAAGGCGAATAGTAAAATGGACTTGCATTTATATAGCGCCTTTCTAGTCTTCCAACTACAAGCGATTTACACTACTTGTCAACACACACTCACACACACACACACACACACACACACACACACACACACATACATTCATAGACCGATGAATGACATGCAAGATGCCACCCGGCCATTAGGATGTGAACTAAGTATTAATTCTCACTCTCATACATCAATGGCACTGCTTTTGGGAGCAATTTGAGGTTCAGTATCTTGCCCAAGGACACTCATTACAAATACAGACTGGAGGAGCCGGGATCCTCTGTTGTTCCACATTATACTTGTTTATCTGTTTTTAATAAAAAGCATTTTCTAAAAGATTGGGTGTGTTTTGGGCTTTTTTGTTAGCCCGTGTGATTTATAAAAAATGAATATTCAAATGCTAAAATTAAAAACCAAGGTTATTTTAGAGCGACATTTTTCTTTGTCTTCCTGACCTGGTTTGTGAATTGCTGATGATGCTGCCCATGAAGCCCACTGAGACGTGTGTGTGGGTGTGGGTGTGTGTGTGAGTGCTCAAAGATGGATATTTCGAGAGGAATAACACCTTTGACGTTTACAGTAAACGGCTGAAAAGGAGTGGATCCTCTCTGCATTGGTCTTGACATGTCTTTGTCGAGTGAAGAGCTTTCTTCCCACAGTGAGACCTGACCAGTGAAACAGCCTCCTGGCTGTCATGGCCCACATTCACCTTGATCCCAGCCTGCCCAGGAAGCCCCATTATCCTCCCTGCATCCTCCCTGGAAGCTTTTCCTAGTCAGTAAACGCCACGAGTTCCACTCCCAGCTGTCTCTGGGAGCTCTCACCAGAGAAGGAGAACGGAGAGGAAGAAGACAAGACTCTTTTATTTCTGTCTCAGTCCTCTCTCTGGAGAAAACTTAATGTTGGCACGCCGCTCTCAGGTATCTGCTGTGAGTTAAATGCATTAGACCGTTTCAAGTCTTGGAGCTCAATGACAGGAGCGCCAGTGAGAGAATTAAGTCAGCTGCTAATAGTCCAAAGACTTCACCATTTCACTGATCTTCGAAGGAACAGTCTTTCAGCAGGCATTCTCCTCAGTTTTATTAGTTGAGCATGGCAGCCCCAAACTCTCATTACACTGTGCTGCTTTGTCGCCACAATGTTAACGAGAGAAATTGCCGCAGTTCTAAACTGAAGCATTATTCCTGTTTTGTCTCAGCCACCGGGGACAGCTTATGAATTAATGAGATGTCAGCAGAGATGTCATGTCTTTATTCACTCAATCTCTCTAAAAGAAAAAAAAAAACGCTTCAATAAAGGAATTTATATAATGTAGCACTGTGGTTCTTGTCTGTCTCTGGTGGCTTGACTCAGGGGGCCCATCTCTGAAAGTGCTCGCTCCTTCTGTTTTGTTACGGCAGATATACATCCTTAATAAAAGAAACAAGAAGAATCATTGGAGCCCACTTATTTTGCCATCAGAATCGAATAAATCCCTGATTTAGATTGGATTTGCATTAATGATTGCTCTTTGTTTAGTTCTTGAGGGGTTTGTTATAACTTTAGCCGTATAACCTGCTGTGTGTGGCTAGAAAACCTGCTTTACTTTACTGTTGTGTGTTACATGTTTTTCCTTCGAATTATGACTTAATGAGTCCACAATGGACTTGCTGTTCAGGCTCGATGTACGTGTATGTCCCATGCAAGGTGAGCATATCTAACGGTAAGCGTTTCTGTGCTTGAATATTCAAGTTAAGATAAATTTACAAATGCATTTGTAATTTTTTTCAGGATCATAGCCACAATCCTAACGTGCAACTATTTCACAATATATGCCTGAAAATGTATAAATATCTAATCATTTGTATTTTTATATCAAAATCCAATTAACTTTTCTTCTTGTAAAACTAAATATGAAGCATGCCAAGAGGAGCTACTACTAACTACAAATAATATTATTCAACGAATAATATCATGCCATATATCCATTCGTCAATCTGCAACGTTTAGCGAGGAGGGAGGTGCATGTGAAGCCAACTGTAGCTCCGTAATGTGCTCCATTTGTGCCTTTAAGTGCATATTAACATTTAATAATATATAGAGTACATCAAATTTCTCTTGTAAAAGTACACTGCTCAAATATTCTGTTTGGTAATACTTACACTACAAACTCAAGACACCTTCCATTCACTGTGACTTTAATTAAGTCTTTGCTGATTTTAAGAAGGTAAAGGAAAGGAAAATCTACCTACTAGCACCTCTCAAGCTCATTGATTGACTTGTTATATTTTGTTTTAACGTAAAACTACAATTTGGAGGTGTCGTCAATAGAATTTATTATCTTTGTACATATCCAGGCCAGCTAAAGAGATGCTATAAATCTTCTCTCAGCAAGAAAAAAAAGTTAAGGTATTCCCCGAAATGTCGAGCTATTCTTTGTGGTAATTAGCAAATATGTGTCAACCCGCTAACCTGAGATGGTGAACAGGTCAACATTATACCTGCTAAACATGCTTGTATTACCATTGGGGGCATTTTAGCACGCTGGCATTAGCATTGAGCTTGTCTATACAGCATAGCTCTTGTTGAAAAGTTTAAGAAAGATATAATGTTATGTGAAAAAGCAAAACCAAGACACCTCCTATTCTATATGAACCGCAGCATCTGTTTACATTGTCAGGTGAGGAGGTGCCCTAAAATATGTACTTGCAAAACAAATACCACAAGTGCCAGCAAAACATTATGTTTTGTGCTGTCCCTGAGAAGCAGCAAATTACTTACAACCCTTCAGAAGTTGCTCTGTACTGTTTCCTGTGTTTCCATTTCCTTACTGCGCCAGCAAAGGTGGGTGTGCCTTCAATGTATTATTATGTAATGCTGTCAGTCAAAATTGTTAATGAAAGCAATGGCTTGATCTTTAAGTCTTTTGTATATCAAGAGTAAGATCATCCCTTAGGCTGCCTAGATCTATTTATGTTCGTCCGCTTCACACAGAGCAGTTTCTGGAGCACAAATGCATTTGCGCTGCAGAAATATATATTCGGTCAGGATTAGCAGCACTTCGCCGGGAGGGTATTAACTGAGTGTAGTAAGCGGACCACCGAGGGATTACGACTGTGTGCCCATTGACGGATGTTGTGTTTGGTGGCGTCAAAATAAAATGCAGGATTATCTGGTTCATCCCCTTCCTGGCTGAAGCAGTGATGGAATAACGTGCTGGTCTCAAATTGACACAAACACACAAAATAATGTTCATCAAAACAGTTCAATTTTTCAGTTGATAGACTTTTACACTTTTCTGTTCAAAACTTTTCTAATAAATCCTGAATATGGTTAGGAAGTTATTCTACAATGACAGCCACTTTGGCAAACAGCCTTTACTCATCTTTCAGCTGTCCTGGTATTTTCTATAAATGTAATTGGCTGACATACCCAAGTGTTTTGGGACCCATCTGCCAACGTGGCTAAGGGACAGAATAAATTGTTTTCTGCCTCTGTTTTCCATGCTGCTACAGGAATTGTATTGATGCCTTGTATTAGTGCAATGTCATTCTTTTAAAATGTTCTTGACCCTGGCTGCTGTCTGCTGCGCGTCATGGGAGATTAAGGTGATGCAGTCTCTCTCTCTCTTTCTCTCTCTCTCTCTCTCTCTCTCTCTCTCTCTCTCTCTCTCTCTCTCTCTCTCTCTCTCTCTCTGCAAAAGAAAATCCACTTCAAGGTCAAGTTAAGATCAACATTTATTGAACAGAACGAGGACTTACGATTTTGCCTTTCCCCAATAATGTTCCAGTCAAGGCTTATTGAATGTATTCATGAGCTAACATTGAGGAGTGGAACTTTATTCCATAAACAGTGAGATGGCAAATGCTAAACTTGCTGCCGAATATTGCAGGTCGCAAACACCAGAAACAGATTAAAAGTTTTTTTTTTAAATTAGTAAACAATAAAAGTTTGCATTTAAGATGTTGTAGGAGTATAGAACATCTACCTGAGCAGAGAAATAAATGGTTCTCCCCCTGTTGGTGTCATCCGAGCTTCTCTGTGCTGTGCTTATAAGCCGTGCTGTGCATCCATGTATGTGTGTGTGTGTGTGTGTGTGTGTGTGTGTGTGTGTGTGTGTGTGTGTGTGTGTGTGTGTGTGTGTGTGTGTGTGTCCCACCTTCCTAATCACCAGCACTGCCCTCTTTCAGCGGTTCCCATTGTCCCAGCTCACAGTGGCGGGGTGTCATTGTCACGGAAACGCACCGCCCACCCCCTCGTTGCTCTGTTAGCTCCGTCAGTATGCTACGCAGTTAGCAACGCTGGCTCAGCCATCTACATGTTGAGAGCAATGTGGGTGCAATCCTGGCTCAGAATCTGAATCATGAATCTCTGTATATTGACCTTTTGAGTTGAGGTAATTATATAAATTGAAGTGTCAGATTAATTTTAGGTATGGGGAAAAGTCTGCTGGGAAGAGCTGAAAGCGGTTGAAATTGTATTTTTAAATTTAAGCCCATAGCCAGTTAAATTTTCAGTGTTGTATCTAAACATTGAAACGGTTGAACTAAACATAAAGAAGTAAGATATGAGTCGCTAAAATGTCAGATCAACAACAATTGAAATAGATTTCAGTTGAAATTTGTGTACTTTAAACAATCAAAGTAGCCTATCTGTTTTTTTTTTGAGTTTCAATCAAAATGTTGGCAAGAGTTGACAGCTGTTGGAATTTGTGTTTCATGTTGAAGCACAAGTCTGAAATATATTGTCACACTCCCACAGGAAGCTAAACGAACTCGAGCGTAAGACAAGCATCAGTTGCACAGAAAACCTGCGACGACTTACAACATCATCTTTTCAGAGTAATATTTCAGTCAAGGGTCGATGAATGTATTCAAAAGAAATGTGTCATTTATGAGCAGAAATTATTCAGCACAAAATGACTTTATACAAATGTTAGGACCTAGAGGTTTTCTTAATAAAGAAAATACAAGTTGGAAAACAAGATAATACCTGCACACTGTGAGGAGGTTTTCTGAAACTGTTTGTGCAAAAGAACAAATATGTATTTTTCTTTCCCCACTTGACGCTTGAGTACAAGACTAAGTGTCTAATTTGCATGCAGGAAAAGCCACATCTCTTGGATGTTAATGTTTGGTGCTTTAGCGACAGGTCATCTGAGCTGAATGTAAGCTAAGCTCAAATTGCTGCAGTTTAGGCTGCGCTCACTTGAACTGAGCCATTGAAACGCTGATATGACGAAGCACTTTTGTTCTTTGACAGCCTCGCTGTCTTTAGTGCATGACACTGCAACTCGCAGCAGCAACAACAAAGCAGCAAGTGGGTTATTTTCAGCAGTCAGCTTAAAAAAAGAGTCAGAGCACACAGAGACCCACACAGTTTCATCTCTTTTCTCAAGCAAAATCATTGTGACCTTCACTGCCTTTCGATGTTTTACTTTTCTGGCCGTTAGCTTTCCAGTTTGACCGTAGTAAAAATGTAATATCTGATCAGTGACTCTGTGTCTTGCACTCACTCGCTTTGTATCACTTTTCACATTGTTCTCTCCTGCCTCACATATTTCAACACACATAACCAAAGCCAGGAATGCACTGTGACATTAAGTATCACAATTTTATTACAAAAATTAAATTCTTCATCTCTCAGTTTTGCCATGCTTGGAGCATATAACAATACAGTAAAAAACCCAGACCCAGAGAAGATAGTAAATCAGATTTCAACAATGCTTTCACAGCACTCCGTCATTCATGCTGTTACTATACACATACTGTAACATTCCTAAAACAGAGCAGTACAAACACCTGCCAAAACACGTCATGTCAGATAACAAACTGTAATTAAATTACATTTACCAGAGAAACAAGAAACTAAACCCAGCTCAGAAAGGAAAACGGAAACCAGTAAACATTGAATTTTGCAACTTAAAACATACTGAATGTGCTGAATATCTGTACCAGGCCAAGGCACCCAGGCTTTGTAGCAATGTTGGCAAGTTAACGACATTCTTACAGAAACACTTGAAGCGAACAACGATTACAAATTGACTTGTACCACAGCCTGACTTTGCAATGTCCTTCAACATACCCTCCTCTCCTGGCGATCTCTTCATCAGTCACAGTGCAAGTTCCGGAAGGGCGGGGCAGAATGGAGGAGAGGAGAGGAAAAGGGTTGGGGGCGGGGGGGGGGGTTTTCGCAGGGAGTTGTAACGCGCCAGACATCACTTCACAGCGCCAAACACTGACAAGAATTGGATGGACAGTGTAATCTCCCACTTTCCAGAGGGAAGGGGGGTGGGAATGGTTATGTAATTCCTCACTTGGATTGTGAATTGTCCAACCATAAGGCGCAGATTGCCAGTTGCCAGTCCAAGTCGAAATAAGCCAAACGAAAAGCTTAGGTGTGCTTTCAACTGAATGTCAGAGAGAAAAAAAGAAGAAAAACAGATACCGAAACAGATACCAATACTTTCTTTCTGAGGTTTCAAAGATGAAGTCAGTTTTTTTCCTCAAGATGAAAAGTGTTGTTTTGCACATAAATACCTAAGAACGATAGAAATCCCAGATTTAAGCTTACCAACAACTGAAATAGTCTCTAACAAATGCCAAATGAACGACATGAACGACAAAAGCTCAGAAATACAGAGGGGTCTTTTCTTCGACGGGGAAATTGCAGTTCAGTTGAGCGAACGGCAAGGCTCAAAGGTCCATTTGGTCGCTCCGCCAAATATCTCAATGTTGCTCTCTGTCCAGGAGAAGACGCTGCCATTTGGTGGTTTGCTGTTGCAGGTTGCCAAATTGTAGATCTCTGTGACAGAAAGTTTCCTATTCCAGATGTTCAAGTTTGCGAGTTCACCAACAAAAGCTTGTGTCGCATCAAAGCCTCCTCCCAACGAGTCCTGTCAAACAATGCAGAAAAGCGTTACTCTTCACCACTTCAAGTGCAAAGTGTTAGTGAAGTTGTCAGAGAAGTTGGAAGAGTTACACACTTTGTCTTTTTAAGAAGTCCTACATTCATGTGCAATTTAACTAAATATGATGAGATTTTATTAGAAGTGATTTTTGTTCTTAAATTAGTTTATGATTTAAATTTTACTGAACTCCAGTTGGGGAATGGTTCATTTCTGTTTGCATACATGATATAAATGTATTTAGCAGTGGTCTTTAGCAGAATGCTGAATTTTATTTGCAGGTTTCTTCATCGTGGATATGTCTTGCTCTGTGCAACAAAGGAATTTTCTCTGTAAAATCTCAAATGTTTGTCTGTTAATATCCTGTTATTTTTTCCAATGCTGGATCGATCATTTTCCAAATTGACTTACAAAGCCTCTTCAATGTTTTCATGCTCTCATTTCATAAACATTCTCTTTGTCCAAAATTTGTGGGACAATTGTCAGAAAGATTTCCAAATTTGTGAGGGATTAAAGTGCAGAAGTTGCAATTGCTGATTTGAAAATGAATATTCACCTGTTCTTGTCCCAGGACCAGCACTCCCTCTGGTTTTATGGGGTGGTACGGTGCCAGATTTTCTCCGTTGCCCCGCATCACTCCGTCCTGGAAGGCTTCCCACATCCCATCACGGGTGGTCCATGTGATGCAGAGATGATGCCATTTCCCATCATTGATGAGGAACGGCAGCTTTGCAACCTGCAGCAGGGTAATTGCAACAAAAAAAAAAAAAATCACATCTTTCTCTTTCTTTCACACTTAAGTAGCAGAATCCAAATGCAACGCTTCCACACCTTTTCTTCCTGCCGAGTCACTTCCCCAATCACATATCTTTTCCTCTCTACTAGGGCTCTGTTGCACACCTCAGCATCTATTTTTATTATTCTCATATGAGAAGATTTTCCTACTGTTGCACCCACTGTAATTTTTTTCTGAATATCAACATTAAAAACATATGAATTCCAGACGGAATTATGACACCCTGCAAAGGTGAACAAAGTGTGAAATCTAAATTTATACAAGATAATCACTTTCCCATTACCTTGTCATTAATGAGAATCTCCATAGGGTTGTTCCCCCACTCAATCAGCACCAGCTCGTTGGCCTGACCCGGGACGGCGTAGGAGAAGGGTGTCCCCACCCCAGGCGAGGCGTTGGACTTGATCCACAGACAGACGCTAAAGGAGTACATCTCAGGAAGGCTCTTCTTGGCTTTGGCGTACATGTAATTGGTTCTCAGGGGAAAGGTGAGCTGAAACATATCTGTCGGCCTGCTGTCTTTACCTGTAAATGTTATAATATATAGAATATAAGGGACAATCCCACATATATTTTTACATGAACTCATGATGAAAATTAAGGCATTTGTATGATTAAGTCAAAGTCAGTTTATGAAAGAAAAAAACAAAGTTTTTTACCATTTTAAAATGACAACTATCTATAATTATACAGTAAACACCGTGTTTCCAATGATGTTCTGTCTGTTGCTTGTGTAGGTGGGCTCTGTCTCCCAGCTTCATCGTGCATAAAACGTTCACACCCTCGTTTGTAAGTGTTGAAAAGCACCAATGCGAGCTGCACCATGCAAAGTGTCTCCGCCTATGACCTCTGCAATTATATACTGGCTTCCATGCAAGTTAGGAGCTCTGGTGTTACCTTTAAAAAAATAATAATCAGCGAAGCAAAGTGCTAACAGGTCTTGACTTGAGATATGCAAAGCAATGCAGCTTTCCTCTCCTCCCTCACACTCACACACACACACACGCGCGCACACACGCCCGCACACGCGCGGATACATACGATCTGTGCGCAACGTGATGATTGCGGCATTGTAAACGCGTCCACAAGACGAGCGCTGTGATACGAACGATTTTAGTTTTTTTCTAAAGACTTCGGCGCCCTTGTGCTTGAACACAATTGAATTACACCTCATCTTGTTTCGAGCTCCCGTAGAGCCGCGGTCAAAGCCGTGGAAGACTTATGCGCGCACAATTCAAACGCACCTTTCTCCAGGTCTGTGATCCGATGGTGCAGAGTCGTGAGCGTGGACTCCACTCTGTTCCGCTGATCGGTGTCATTCCTGGAAGCGGGTTTGGTCTCCTCTATCGTGTTGACCCGGGACAGAACCTGCTTCTCCATGTCGTCTATCTTGTTTTGGAGCAAATCTTTCAGGCTGTTCGCTTGCACGGTGTTGTTCCCTCGACTGTACTGCTGCATCGGACAGAGGGAGACAGATACTGGGTTAAAAGGGCACAAGGAATACTTTCTGTGCTGTTAAACTCCCTGAAACGTGTTCCTCTATGTGAGGCTTCCAGCCTGGTCCCAACACACTGCCTGTTTATGTGTATGCTCTGCGCCACATTATTCTAAAGAAAGCTGCTTTACTTTCCACGATGCTTCTTGCTTGTTGTTAATTAAAAGATTAACCAAAACACATGTGGCTTCGAGACGGAACTGCACAAATCCAGAACAATATTGCAGCAGTGTACTAGAAGCTTAAGCCTCATTCCGATGAACAACCAGGGAGGCTATCTATCATTTGATTAACTTTTGACGTGGTCTGCGCTGCTCTCCTCCGCTTGCCTACCTCGAGATTCTCCAGTCTCTGTTTCAGGGTCTGTAAAGTCTGTCCCAGCTGGGTCAGGGTGTCCGTGGTGCCCCGGGATACATCCCCCATCGTGTTCTTCGACCCCGGCCGTCTCCCTCCGGGTCCCGCCGCGGGGAGGCTCTGGCTCTCGCAGCGGCTCAACTTTGACGTTAGTTCCCTAATTGTCTCCTTTTGGTTCATGATGGTCTCTTTTTGCTGTAGCACGGTCTCCCGCAGCTGCATGACCGTGGTCTTCAGGTCCTCCGCCGGCCCGCTGTTCTGCATCGTGGCCGCGCACAAGTCCATATCCTTGGGCACCGACGTGCAAATAAACTGCGTCTGTCCGAAGTCTTGCGCGAGGCTCTCCACCACAACCAGGCAAGAAAGTAGAAAAAGTTTCCACGAGAATCCGTCCATGGTTCCAGTCATGTTTCGCGGCGAGAGAGAGTGGGGGAGTGAGTGGTGGCTCTGAGATTTCAGCACCACGGAGCTGTCCACTGAAGCTGTGCTCACCGGTCGCTGTGTGCAGTTTATATAGCGGACATAACGCAGAGCAGATTCACTGCATCACTGAAGGGAGGCAGCGGGTTCTGTTGTACCTACAGAGTCCAGCCCCTTATTTAAGGTCGTCCTCACTGCACTGTTTGCAAAGCACCCACACAGGCGGTCTCTACAGTAGCAGAGAGCTCCCACAATGTACTACACCATGTAGTAAAAGTAATATATATATATATATATATATATATATATATATATATATATATATATATATATATATATATATATATATATATATATATATTAAACAATGACAAGCTGCAAATCCATAAAACCAGCCTGAAAGTGAAGACAATCTGAATCAATTGCATGAGAGTCTGTTGAGCAGAGCCAGTTAGTTGCCTGGATAACTTTAAGTAGCCTATTGGGTCTCCTTGAGCCTTGAATACATTTTATTTTTCTCAAATGGACTTTATATGACAGATTTGGTTCATTAAAAACCCTTACGTGCAGGGTTTTGAAGAATCATTTTGTGAAATTATTGGTCCACCTTAAATTGGAGCCTGTCCCACGGTCGAAGTCCCTCTCTCTCTCTCTCTCTCTCTCTCTCTCTCTCTCTCTCTCTCTCTCTCTCTCTCTCTCTCTCTCTCTCTCTCTCTCTCTCTGGCTTGTGTGTCGTCTTCCACACTTTTGAGTGCAGCAGTGAGAGGTGTTGATTGTCAAAGAAGAACCAACTGGTGTGCATACGGCCTGATAGAGATGCTTTGCCCTGATAGAGGTTATGTCAAACCATTACAAGACGGAGGCGCTAAAAGGAAAGATACATGTTTCCAAATAACTAAACCGACTGTTATGTAACTACACCTGCGGCTCTTGCATTAATAAATAAGAGAGAATACAGAGCGAGGGAAAGAGGTCTTGACATATATTATGTTGAGATAACAAGTCACCAAATATGGCAGTGATGTAGGAAAGACACACAGTTTGACCTAAAGTGCACTGCATGTGAACTTCAGGAAGACTTCCTTTTTTTACCATTTCAGTACAGGATAAGGAAAGGGCAAAAAAGACAAAAATCTGTAATCAACTCTAAAATAACACATTTTATGGTCCATTTAGGTCCAAAGTTTCCCCTGAAGCAGCATCTAAGACAGTATCGAATAATAATGATCAGAAACAAAAGGTATATATCTGCAATACAAGATGTTTTCCCCCAGATCTTATAATTTTTTGTCGCTCTTAGTGAATTACTGAGAGGCGGCTGTATTAGCAGTACAGAGTGGTGCAGGGATGACGTATGTTTGAAGGCCAACCGAGGAAGTTAGCATCGCCCTAGTTCCCTTAACAAAAATAAAATTAACTCTGCAGCAAAAACACATTCATGGTACTTACATGTACTTACGCATACTTACATAATCTTCCCGAATAAACACCACTTTTATGATTTATGAAGCGTGCAATCTGCAGAATTAAGAAACTGATGTTAGGCTGTAAACAAACTATACCATGGTGGCATGATTTTAACGTCACCCGACCACATTAAAGACAGACTAGTGGTTATCATAAAGATGTTTAGCCGTCTCATTTAGACACTTAACAATCTTCTTTTGTAAGACATAAAAGCTTCAAAATTCACGAGAGGAGTATTTACTGACACATCATAGAACAAAACAATAACACCACAGACCTTATTTTAGGCATCTAACCAAAAATCCATTCAAAGAAGGCACTGACTTCGAGTTGATGGAAACAGAAGTGTAAAATTGCTGACTCATTTCCAGGCTTTAGGATTCATTTCTACAGCACTCTGTGAATGCCCAGGGGACCCTAAATGAGGGAAGAACATTAAGAATGTTTACTCATACTATTGAAATACAATTATTTTGAATTAGCCGACAACAACATAGCTACGTAGACTCTTGAATAGGCTCGATATTATGAGTTGCCCAAGAAGGTGCACTAACTACATGTAGGGCACACAATTGGTGAAGGCTGGCTCTGAAATGCTTAATTTGACTTCATCAAGCCTCTAAAATCACTGTTAAAACCATATATTCTAGCATTTATCATACAAAAAAGGTTATGAACTACTTATTTAAATTACAGTATAGGTGGGTCAAGAACTCTATGATTTATTTTTCTTTTCAACAAGTTACATTTGTCATGTTAGGTATAGGTGAGACATGCTGGACTTGTTATGGAGTTATGGAGATTGGGAACTCCTTTACACAAGTACATACAACCCCATAAACTCTCCACTTTGACTTCCTTTTTTTGTGTATTCTTGTTACTTTAACCTTTGGGGGGAAAAAAGCAGAATATCTATTGAGCGTTGTTTATTGTCTTTTTCCATTTTAGCCAGTACCAGTTGACTATATTAACAGTGACCAAAGACTGCACTGTTTGTCCCAGAATGAAGTCTTTACATAGAAGTCACACGTTTGAAGCCAATTGAAGGGTTAGCACCCGCTTTGAGACAAATGACCTCTCCCTCCCTTCGCATCACTGTGGCGGGGTGCTGCGTAAATCTGTGTCATCAAATACAATCCTGTTAACGAGTGTGCAGTCCAAACATTTAGCAATCCATTCTCTTTGTACTGTTGCATTTCAAGAGGCTTTTTTTCAGAGTTGTGCATGATGTCGCTGCAGCCGGTGGCTAAGATGGGATGAAAATTGACCCAGCAGTCTGCTTTAATTTGTTTAATTATTGATCCAGAGTGTTGTAATCAGCAAGGTGCCAAGCTGAAGGAGAGAAACAGCAGATATAACGAATGGTTAACTCAAAGCCTAATTGCTGGGACAAGACAGGTGTAGCAAATGTTCCTTATCTCAGCACATGACCATTTCAACTGTGCATAATATATAAATTGATTAAGAAGTCATGCTTCATCCATTCTCTGCAGCAGACAAACAGAAATAGCAAATGGAGCAAATGATCAAGTTTAGCGTTTGGAGACAGCCTACCGATTGTAAAGGTATATTATGTTTATACCGCGCTATTAAAATGGACGGTTATGATATCGTGTACGTTTGCTCATCTCCGGTTGTGATTAAAACTGACAAGAGTGTGTATGAGTTAAAGGCGCAGTTAGGTGCAGTGTGCAATATTTCAATTGTTTCAGGTTCACTGTAACTAATAATGATAATAAAAAATTTAAAAAAAATCTATAATGTAATAAAATATTGTGAAACCATACCACTTTCTGAGACAACTTTCTTAACGTGCACGTTGCATCCCATTACGAGCCTACCTTCGATAAAGTCAGGTGATAGTAAGGGATAAGAAGATGCCAGATCTTGTATATCTATTAAATATTCATCTCCGATCCCACACATAAAAGGATGCTGCACAAGCGTGTGTTCAGCCATGTTCTCTCTCATAATTACCATGTTGGTGCTATTTCGTCCGTCTTTTCTGCCAGAACTTTGAAAACGATGGCCCTGTCGCAGGCATATTGTTGACTTTATTCTTAACAAACCCCTTTTTGAAAGCAAAGTATGCTGGTGGGACTTGATACTTAGTCAGTCGGTATCGTCTGCTTTAATGTTAGGCAGAGGATTCACACGCAGTCTGGAGCTGACCCGTACTCTCGTACTCTCTCACTCAGCGTGTTTGGAGTGCAAGGTCAGATTTACTGTACGCATGCATCAGCCAGCAGGCAGAGCTGGACTCAAGGGGCTGGCGTGGAAAAGGACTGAAATCCATAATGATCATTCTCTCAGGCTCACTGAATAATGCAAAGCTTTATAATAGAACCCACTCTCTAATGGCAGAGATAGATAAGAACAATTTCACACACTGGAAGCAAACTTGCTTATTTATTCAGCATCTGAGAAAGAAATTATGCAGTGGTATGGTTTGTCTTAAGATATACCACACAATTTGTTTGTTTTTTATTCATTGCTTTAGCAGATTTAAGAAAAAATACTATCTTGTTTTTCTATAATCCAAATCCCATTGTATTTTATTCCTACAGCTCAGGAGAACTGCAGTTACATTGTTAAATGATTAACTATGAACTTGTTCTCTTGGTTTTCTCTGTCCAGGTTCCACAGAGTAAGCTTTACTTTCCCTCTGCAGACACCCGCCTGCTTCACTTCTGACGGCTTTAAGACGTGCTGCCAAGTGACCAAAGCTTCGGCACAGCAGCTTTGCTGCACTGGCGTCTCCATTTCAACCATCCCACAGAGAAGGAGATGAAGGGGGAGTCAGGAAGGAGACGTCCTATGGGACGCCTGCACAGTGGAGCAGTCTGTTGCTAAGCATGTATTCACACTAGGGACAACACTGGAAGAGAGGAGGAATGAAGAGCAGGAAAAGATTAAGGTGTTTATGCATTTATACATGCACACAGACCGTCTTATGCAGTAGTTTCAACTCAAATACAAACAAACACAAACATTGTAAATCATTAAGTGTGGCTTCAGCCGCATGGGGTCAGAGACCCCATGCTGGAAGCACACTTCATGTTCTCCTGCGGGCTTATTAAGTGTGGCTTCAGCCGCATGGGGTCAGAGACCCCATGCTGGAAGCACACTTCATGTTCTCCTGCGGGCTTATTATTAGTTGGAATGCTTCGAGCATTCCAACTATTGTTCTTCGAATCTTTAAAAAACTTATTAGTTGGAATGCTTCGAGCATTCCAACTATTGTTCTTCGAATCTTTAAAAAACTTATTATTATTCTATTTCTTCCGTACGTATTTTGGACCTCTTCAGCTCCTTCATATTTTCAGCTACAGAAAAAAGTTCAATTATTCAAATATTCAGCTTCTTAAGCACACGTGTGCAACTTCCTTTTCAAATTTCAGACTTTTCAAATTTTTAAATTATTAAACTTTTTATGATTTTTTTTAAAATGGGACCCAATGGGGAAATCTTCAAATCATCTTCAACTTCAAACGTTTGCAGGTTCTTCATACGTTCAGCTAGAGACACAATTTCAAATTTCAAATGTTGACAAAACGTTCAGCTATTATTCTACGCTTTTACATTTTTCATATTTTTTCAAATATTTAAATTATTAAACTTTTTATAAAAATAAAAATGAATGGTTTCCAATGAAAAACGTTTTAAAATCCGCTGAAACTTCTTCAGCTCCAAAAGCCTAAGGCTCTGCCATGCTTTCAGCTAGAGACACCATTCCAAGTTTAAAATGTTGCCAAAACTTTCAGCTATTGCCGCATATCTCCACTTATTGATATATTTTATACTGTCATAATTGTCAGCGTTTTAGTTTTATGTTTTTTTGCCGCCTTTTCTCTCTTTTGCATGAGTGTGTGTTGCGGACCTCAGTGCACGTGATGTCATACTTAGAGGGCAGACCCACGTCAGATCTTGAAGATTTTTTTTTTTTAAATTTGCCGTAAACTCCGTACCGTGTACTCTTTGGGCATAATTTATAGCTCAAAACGTTGGAAATCTTGTCTTCTGTCATAAACTGCGGTCGATAGGAATCCAACACATTCAGACGTCTCGTAATCGGACTGAATGTGAGAGCAAGTCCACCTCGCTCTGCCATCCGCTTCAATGTTAAATCTCCCTCCAAAGCCACGTCTCCCCTGAAGCTCGTACCTGATTTGTAAATCGCCCGTACAGACACATGTTTTATCGTACAGACTCACCAGTCACAGTATCTGTTCATCAAGTCTTCCTAACGCTTCATATGCGATATCTAAGCAATCGGAGCTTTTTAAGTATGTTTTTTGGGTGATTTTTGGATAGGTGTTTGCCAGCATTGACTCCATATAATCATCGGCAGTTAGTAATTGTAACTGCCGATATTTGAATTCATCACCATGGCAACCTCTGACATGAGGGCAGTTCAACAGACACACAGACACTTACACACGCACACACACACAGGACTTCTCTCTCTGTCTCCCTCCCTCCCTTTCTCTATCTGTTCATATATATATTCCACTATTTTCATATCTATTCAGCTGTTTTGTTATTTTCAAATATATTCAGCTTTTTTAAGCTTTATTCAACAATATTTTACTATGTTCAGTGTTTAGATGATGCACTTTTCCTTTCAACTTTTCCAATTATACATTTAAACAAGAAGGATTTTCAACAGTTCAGTTTAATGCTTTTGGGCTTCAACACTTTTCATCAGTTAGTTTTCTTTACATGTTCATATATATTCCACTATTTTTATATATATTCAGTTGTTTTGTTATTTTCAAATATATTCAGCTTTTTTAAGCTTTATTCAACAATATTTCACTATGTTCAGTATTTAGATGATGCACTTTTCCTTTCAACTTTTCCAATTATACATTTAAACAAGAAGGATTTTCAACAGTTCAGTTTAATGCTTTTGGGCTTCAACACTTTTCATCAGGTAGTTTTCTTTACATGTTCATATATATTCCACTATTTTTATATATATTCAGTTGTTTTGTTATTTTCAAATATATTCAGCTTTTTTAAGCTTTATTCAACAATATTTCACTATGTTCAGTATTTAGATGATGCACTTTTCCTTTCAACTTTTCCAATTATACATTTAAACAAGAAGGATTTTCAACAGTTCAGTTTAATGCTTTTGGGCTTCAACACTTTTCATCAGGTAGTTTTCTTTACATGTTCATATATATTCCACTATTTTCATACATATTCAGGTGTTTTATTCAGTTGTTTTGTTATTTTCAAATATATTCAGCTTTTTTAAGCTTTATTCAACAATATTTCACTATGTTCAGTGTTTAGATGATGCAGTTTTCCTTTCACCTTTTCCAATTATACATTTAAACAACAAGGATTTTCAACAGTTCAGTTTAATGCTTTTGGGCTTCAACACTTTTCATCAGGTAGTTTTCTTTACATGTTCATATATATTCCACTATTTTCATATATATATTCACCTGTTTTGATAAATATTCCAGTATTTTCATATACATTCAGCTGTTTTCATATATATTCAGCTTTAAGCTTTTTTTAAGCTTTATTCAACTTTATTTCACTATTTTCAGCTACATTCAGCAATTTCTTTCAAATATTTCAGCTTTATGCTTCAGCTTTTTGCATTCCAACGCATTTTCCACAGGAAATGCTCTTTCTAGTTATTATTCTATTTCTTCCGTACGTATTTTGGACCTCTTCAGCTCCTTCATATTTTCAGCTACAGAAAAAAGTTCAATTATTCAAATATTCAGCTTCTTAAGCACACGTGTGCAACTTCCTTTTCAAATTTCAGACTTTTCAAATTTTTAAATTATTAAACTTTTTATGATTTTTTTTAAAATGGGACCCAATGGGGAAATCTTCAAATCATCTTCAACTTCAAACGTTTGCAGGTTCTTCATACGTTCAGCTAGAGACACAATTTCAAATTTCAAATGTTGACAAAACGTTCAGCTATTATTCTACGCTTTTACATTTTTCATATTTTTTCAAATATTTAAATTATTAAACTTTTTATAAAAATAAAAATGAATGGTTTCCAATGAAAAACGTTTTAAAATCCGCTGAAACTTCTTCAGCTCCAAAAGCCTAAGGCTCTGCCATGCTTTCAGCTAGAGACACCATTCCAAGTTTAAAATGTTGCCAAAACTTTCAGCTATTGCCGCATATCTCCACTTATTGATATATTTTATACTGTCATAATTGTCAGCGTTTTAGTTTTATGTTTTTTTGCCGCCTTTTCTCTCTTTTGCATGAGTGTGTGTTGCGGACCTCAGTGCACGTGATGTCATACTTAGAGGGCAGACCCACGTCAGATCTTGAAGATTTTTTTTTTTTAAATTTGCCGTAAACTCCGTACCGTGTACTCTTTGGGCATAATTTATAGCTCAAAACGTTGGAAATCTTGTCTTCTGTCATAAACTGCGGTCGATAGGAATCCAACACATTCAGACGTCTCGTAATCGGACTGAATGTGAGAGCAAGTCCACCTCGCTCTGCCATCCGCTTCAATGTTAAATCTCCCTCCAAAGCCACGTCTCCCCTGAAGCTCGTACCTGATTTGTAAATCGCCCGTACAGACACATGTTTTATCGTACAGACTCACCAGTCACAGTATCTGTTCATCAGGTCTTCCTAACGCTTCATATGCGATATCTAAGCAATCGGAGCTTTTTAAGTATGTTTTTTGGGTGATTTTTGGATAGGTGTTTGCCAGCATTGACTCCATATAATCATCGGCAGTTAGTAATTGTAACTGCCGATATTTGAATTCATCACCATGGCAACCTCTGACATGAGGGCAGTTCAACAGACACACAGACACTTACACACGCACACACACACAGGACTTCTCTCTCTGTCTCCCTCCCTCCCTTTCTCTATCTGTTCATATATATATTCCACTATTTTCATATCTATTCAGCTGTTTTGTTATTTTCAAATATATTCAGCTTTTTTAAGCTTTATTCAACAATATTTTACTATGTTCAGTGTTTAGATGATGCACTTTTCCTTTCAACTTTTCCAATTATACATTTAAACAAGAAGGATTTTCAACAGTTCAGTTTAATGCTTTTGGGCTTCAACACTTTTCATCAGTTAGTTTTCTTTACATGTTCATATATATTCCACTATTTTTATATATATTCAGTTGTTTTGTTATTTTCAAATATATTCAGCTTTTTTAAGCTTTATTCAACAATATTTCACTATGTTCAGTATTTAGATGATGCACTTTTCCTTTCAACTTTTCCAATTATACATTTAAACAAGAAGGATTTTCAACAGTTCAGTTTAATGCTTTTGGGCTTCAACACTTTTCATCAGGTAGTTTTCTTTACATGTTCATATATATTCCACTATTTTTATATATATTCAGTTGTTTTGTTATTTTCAAATATATTCAGCTTTTTTAAGCTTTATTCAACAATATTTCACTATGTTCAGTATTTAGATGATGCACTTTTCCTTTCAACTTTTCCAATTATACATTTAAACAAGAAGGATTTTCAACAGTTCAGTTTAATGCTTTTGGGCTTCAACACTTTTCATCAGGTAGTTTTCTTTACATGTTCATATATATTCCACTATTTTCATACATATTCAGGTGTTTTATTCAGTTGTTTTGTTATTTTCAAATATATTCAGCTTTTTTAAGCTTTATTCAACAATATTTCACTATGTTCAGTGTTTAGATGATGCAGTTTTCCTTTCACCTTTTCCAATTATACATTTAAACAACAAGGATTTTCAACAGTTCAGTTTAATGCTTTTGGGCTTCAACACTTTTCATCAGGTAGTTTTCTTTACATGTTCATATATATTCCACTATTTTCATATATATATTCACCTGTTTTGATAAATATTCCAGTATTTTCATATACATTCAGCTGTTTTCATATATATTCAGCTTTAAGCTTTTTTTAAGCTTTATTCAACTTTATTTCACTATTTTCAGCTACATTCAGCAATTTCTTTCAAATATTTCAGCTTTATGCTTCAGCTTTTTGCATTCCAACGCATTTTCCACAGGAAATGCTCTTTCTAGTTATTATTCTATTTCTTCCGTACGTATTTTGGACCTCTTCAGCTCCTTCATATTTTCAGCTACAGAAAAAAGTTCAATTATTCAAATATTCAGCTTCTTAAGCACACGTGTGCAACTTCCTTTTCAAATTTCAGACTTTTCAAATTTTTAAATTATTAAACTTTTTATGATTTTTTTTAAAATGGGACCCAATGGGGAAATCTTCAAATCATCTTCAACTTCAAACGTTTGCAGGTTCTTCATACGTTCAGCTAGAGACACAATTTCAAATTTCAAATGTTGACAAAACGTTCAGCTATTATTCTACGCTTTTACATTTTTCATATTTTTTCAAATATTTAAATTATTAAACTTTTTATAAAAATAAAAATGAATGGTTTCCAATGAAAAACGTTTTAAAATCCGCTGAAACTTCTTCAGCTCCAAAAGCCTAAGGCTCTGCCATGCTTTCAGCTAGAGACACCATTCCAAGTTTAAAATGTTGCCAAAACTTTCAGCTATTGCCGCATATCTCCACTTATTGATATATTTTATACTGTCATAATTGTCAGCGTTTTAGTTTTATGTTTTTTTGCCGCCTTTTCTCTCTTTTGCATGAGTGTGTGTTGCGGACCTCAGTGCACGTGATGTCATACTTAGAGGGCAGACCCACGTCAGATCTTGAAGATTTTTTTTTTTTAAATTTGCCGTAAACTCCGTACCGTGTACTCTTTGGGCATAATTTATAGCTCAAAACGTTGGAAATCTTGTCTTCTGTCATAAACTGCGGTCGATAGGAATCCAACACATTCAGACGTCTCGTAATCGGACTGAATGTGAGAGCAAGTCCACCTCGCTCTGCCATCCGCTTCAATGTTAAATCTCCCTCCAAAGCCACGTCTCCCCTGAAGCTCGTACCTGATTTGTAAATCGCCCGTACAGACACATGTTTTATCGTACAGACTCACCAGTCACAGTATCTGTTCATCAGGTCTTCCTAACGCTTCATATGCGATATCTAAGCAATCGGAGCTTTTTAAGTATGTTTTTTGGGTGATTTTTGGATAGGTGTTTGCCAGCATTGACTCCATATAATCATCGGCAGTTAGTAATTGTAACTGCCGATATTTGAATTCATCACCATGGCAACCTCTGACATGAGGGCAGTTCAACAGACACACAGACACTTACACACGCACACACACACAGGACTTCTCTCTCTGTCTCCCTCCCTCCCTTTCTCTATCTGTTCATATATATATTCCACTATTTTCATATCTATTCAGCTGTTTTGTTATTTTCAAATATATTCAGCTTTTTTAAGCTTTATTCAACAATATTTTACTATGTTCAGTGTTTAGATGATGCACTTTTCCTTTCAACTTTTCCAATTATACATTTAAACAAGAAGGATTTTCAACAGTTCAGTTTAATGCTTTTGGGCTTCAACACTTTTCATCAGTTAGTTTTCTTTACATGTTCATATATATTCCACTATTTTTATATATATTCAGTTGTTTTGTTATTTTCAAATATATTCAGCTTTTTTAAGCTTTATTCAACAATATTTCACTATGTTCAGTATTTAGATGATGCACTTTTCCTTTCAACTTTTCCAATTATACATTTAAACAAGAAGGATTTTCAACAGTTCAGTTTAATGCTTTTGGGCTTCAACACTTTTCATCAGGTAGTTTTCTTTACATGTTCATATATATTCCACTATTTTTATATATATTCAGTTGTTTTGTTATTTTCAAATATATTCAGCTTTTTTAAGCTTTATTCAACAATATTTCACTATGTTCAGTATTTAGATGATGCACTTTTCCTTTCAACTTTTCCAATTATACATTTAAACAAGAAGGATTTTCAACAGTTCAGTTTAATGCTTTTGGGCTTCAACACTTTTCATCAGGTAGTTTTCTTTACATGTTCATATATATTCCACTATTTTCATACATATTCAGGTGTTTTATTCAGTTGTTTTGTTATTTTCAAATATATTCAGCTTTTTTAAAGCTTTTTTAAGCTTTATTCAACAATATTTCACTATGTTCAGTGTTTAGATGATGCACTTTTCCTTTCACCTTTTCCAATTATACATTTAAACAACAAGGATTTTCAACAGTTCAGTTTAATGCTTTTGGGCTTCAACACTTTTCATCAGGTAGTTTTCTTTACATGTTCATATATATTCCACTATTTTCATACATATTCAGGTGTTTTCTTCAGTTGTTTTGTTATTTTCAAATATATTCAGCTTTTTTAAAGCTTTTTTAAGCTTTATTCAACAATATTTCACTATGTTCAGTGTTTAGATGATGCAGTTTTCCTTTCACCTTTTCCAATTATACATTTAAACAACAAGGATTTTCAACAGTTCAGTTTAATGCTTTTGGGCTTAAACACTTTTCATCAGGTAGTTTTCTTTACATGTTCATATATATTCCACTATTTTCATATATATTCACCTGTTTTGATAAATATTCCAGTATTTTCATATACATTCAGCTGTTTTCATATATATTCAGCTTTAAGCTTTTTTTAAGCTTTATTCAACTTTATTTCACTATTTTCAGCTACATTCAGCAATTTCTTTCAAATATTTCAGCTTTATGCTTCAGCTTTTTGCATTCCAACGCATTTTCCACAGGAAATGCAATTTCTAGTTATTATTATTCTTCTTATAGTCAAACCACTACTCCTCCCAGAGCGTTGCCAGCACATGCGCAAAAATTACATCGAAACGTGCGGTTTGCGCGGGAATCGTGAGCTATGACTTTTCTAAGAGATTCGCCCGTACGTTTTTCCGAAAAATGCAAAAAACATAAAAAAAATTTCACGAAACGTTCGTAGAGGGTGGCGCGCCAATTAACAGAGTGAGAAGAAGCGACAGAAACTGTTAAAAAAATAAAACGTATTTTGTCTTTACTCCCACAATGTTCACTCTTCATACACCATTGTTGGATAGAAACGTTGGAAATCTTGTCTTCTGTCATAAACTGCGGTCGATAGGAATCCAACAGACTCAGACGTCTTGAAATCGGACTGAATGTGAGAGCAAGTCCACCTCGCTCTGCCATCCGCCGCCATGTTAAATCTCCCTCCAAAGCCACGTCTCCCCTGAAGCTCGTACCTGATTTGTAAATCGCCCGTACAGACACATGTTTTATCGTACAGACTCGCCAGTCACAGTATCTGTTCATCAGGTCTTCCTAACGCTCAATATGCGATATCGAAGCAATAGTGGCTTTTAAAGTACCATTTTTTTTAAATAGTTTGAAAGGAGTTCCACAGTATTTAGGTCTATTAAGCTCAGCGTAAGGAAGTCCCTTTGAAGTCATCACCATGGCAACCTTTGATCTAGCGACCCACAGGTGTTCTCGTTAGGGCAGTTTAACAGACACGCAGACACTTACACACGCACACACAACACAGATGACTTCTGTCTCTCTGTCTGTTTGTCTCACACACACACAGACACACATACACACACACAAACAAACAAACACATACACAAACAAACAAACACATACACAAACACACACACACAAACAGACACACAAACACACACACACAAACAGACACATACACACACACAGACACACACAAAGACGTTTACGTGTGTTTTATATTGTGTAGTTGTCAACACTGTGATCATTAATAAGGTCATATGATATTTCATATACGTTTGTGTGTGTTCAGGACGTTCAGTAGTTTATTTCCTTAAGTCCACAGTCCAGTCTGCCTCTAATCAGTCTGCTGGCGCTCACTTGGTCACCATGACGACGGCAGCACACAGGTGCTTCATATCAGCCAATCAGTTTAACACACAAACCAACTCAAGTGCTTTGGAGGAGAGACGGGCGTCAGAAACAAAAGCTATATATTGCGAGGTCTTACGGCAGTAGTAGCCACACTTTCAAAATTTCTTGCGAAATTTTCTAGTTATTATTATTATTCTTCTTATAGTCAAACCACTACTCCTCCCAGAGCGTTGCCAGCACATGCGCAAAAATTACATCGAAACGTGCGGTTTGCGCGGGAATCGTGAGCTATGACTTTTCTAAGAGATTCGCCCGTACGTTTTCCCGAAAAATGCAAAAAACATAAAAAAAATTTCACGAAACGTTCGTAGAGGGTGGCGCGCCAATTAACAGAGTGAGAAGAAGCGACAGAAACTGTTAAAAAAATAAAACGTATTTTGTCATTACTCCCACAATGTTCACTCTTCATACACCATTGTTGGATAGAAACGTTGGAAATCTTGTCTTCTGTCATAAACTGCGGTCGATAGGAATCCAACAGACTCAGACGTCTTGAAATCGGACTGAATGTGAGAGCAAGTCCACCTCGCTCTGCCATCCGCCGCCATGTTAAATCTCCCTCCAAAGCCACGTCTCCCCTGAAGCTCGTACCTGATTTGTAAATCGCCCGTACAGACACATGTTTTATCGTACAGACTCGCCAGTCACAGTATCTGTTCATCAGGTCTTCCTAACGCTCAATATGCGATATCGAAGCAATAGTGGCTTTTAAAGTACCATTTTTTTTAAATAGTTTGAAAGGAGTTCCACAGTATTTAGGTCTATTAAGCTCAGCGTAAGGAAGTCCCTTTGAAGTCATCACCATGGCAACCTTTGATCTAACGACCCACAGGTGTTCTCGTTAGGGCAGTTTAACAGACACACAGACACTTACACACGCACACACAACACAGATGACTTCTGTCTCTCTGTCTGTTTGTCTCACACACACAGACACACAGACACACACACAAACAAACAAACACATACACAAACAAACAAACACACACACACACACAAACAGACACACAAACACACACACACAAACAGACACACACACACAGACACACACAAAGACGTTTACGTGTGTTTTATATTGTGTAGTTGTCAACACTGTGATCATTAATAAGGTCATATGATATTTCATATACGTTTGTGTGTGTTCAGGACGTTCAGTAGTTTATTTCCTTAAGTCCACAGTCCAGTCTGCCTCTAATCAGTCTGCTGGCGCTCACTTGGTCACCATGACGACGGCAGCACACAGGTGCTTCATATCAGCCAATCAGTTTAACACACAAACCAACTCAAGTGCTTTGGAGGAGAGACGGGCGTCAGAAACAAAAGCTATATATTGCGACGTCTTACGGCAGTAGTAGCCACACTTTCAAAATTTCTTGCGAAATTTTCTAGTTTAATCTATGGTCATTATTTCCCTCAACATGTCCATGTATGGAGATTTGTATGAAGATAACTTCTCAGAACAGAACATTGCTTTATTGATGTCCAGCCATACCAGAGAATCATTCACTAACTTATCCCCATCTCATTAAAACTCAAAGTGACATAAACAAATATCGTTGGCATTATGTGTTCCACTAGGCCCTAAGCTAACCTCATCATAATTCTCTAAAGCCTGCACATTAACGCTTTTGCTATGACAGCGCTGTTCATCAAGCAGCTTGTGTTGGCCTTGTTGGACTCCCTCCAGAAACCACATTTTCCCATTAGGCCTTTGCCTCAACAGGTTTACAGCCAAAATAAATCCAAAAGAGGATGTGGGTTAGCATCAGCATGAAGTAATGATTCTGTTTTTCAGAAGGCCTGCGTGAAAGATTTCTGGAAAATTAAGTGCTTCTGTCGCGGAGTGCTCTTGTATTTTCCGTGCTGTGTGATTTTGGGAAGAGGAGTGGCAGCATTTCCTGCTCATCGATTTTATTAAACACCATGTATTTCAATGGCAGGTCTAACAACCCACTCATTAGAAAAACTAATTAGGATTGTACATTTCAGCAAACCACACGGTACGTTAAATGCAGAGGTTCCTGAACCAAAAATATGTTTCATTAATACGGTTAATGTCAGCTTTTTATCTCGCTTGCAGAAACACACAATGCCATGTAGTTGATGTTGTGAAAAGATTGCTTAGGTTTAGGCAACAAAAATACTTGGTTGAGGTGAGAAAAGTTTAGGATTTGTGTTAAAATAATAATGTAAAAACATAAAAGCCATAACAACTGCATTTGAAGGACATGCTTGCCTGAGATTACAAATGTATCTCTGTAACAATACATACCACTGTAAAGTCAACCCTTCAGGTTTCACAGGAGACACAACTAACGGAGGCCTGGGTGAAAGTCCTGTTTGCTTTATCCATTCATTTTCTCCGTTCGAGACTTTCTTGTACTTTATACTTGTCATCATACCACATGACTTTCAATAATGATCTCTACATTTCACTATGGAGTGACTGTGGCTTAGTCGTAGAGCAGGCTCATCCTTCAATTATAGGATTGCGGTTCGATCCACGGCTCCCCTCGTCGATGTGTCCAAGACACTTAACCCCCTGAAATTGCTCCTGCAAATTGTGCCTGGTGTATGAATGGTGAGACAGTCCTGATGGGCATGTGTCACATGGCATGGTAGCCGCTGTCATCAGTGTATGAATGGGTGTGAATGGTTGAATGATGTTAAGTAGCGTTGAAGCTCTTTGAGTCGTCGGAAGACTAGAAACGCACTATACAAGTAGAGGTCCAGTCCACTTGCTCTGTACTTGTTTAAGGATTCAGCAAAACATCAGCTCATAGTCAAGATTGACCTGGGGTGTGACCTAAAGTGCATAACAGAAACTGGGATGACTTGTTTGTGTTCGCAAAGGTGATAATGCCAACAGCAGCCTCACCTCAGAGGATGTCCATTTAGAGATAATAAAAAATGAAGTACAAGAGCCCTAGAAGTAAGAGAAGTGGGTATTGCCATTCATAACTTGGACAGTGCGTCACTAGGACTTGGGAAAATACATCCTGAAGATTTTGAATTTTTCCATCCAAAGAAAACCCTTCGTTCAAGCAGAGCTCTCTCGATCCCGAAGCCGTGCTGCGAATGTTGGAGAGCATCCTGTTTGCACTTAAACCGCTGAGAGAGATGCTGTTGCCTCGAGGTAACAAAGATCACTTGTCCCCTGCTCTTGAAAATGTCACAGTTTGTGCTGACAATAAAACAGTCACGCGCACACACACACACACACACACACACACACACACACACACACACACACACACACACACTTAAATCTGGTCCATTTTCAGATGTACTACATCATCCAGACAGAAATAAACATTAAGCCTTCTAAAATTTTATATAGTGCTATAATGGAGCAACAGTTCCCATGGAGCTCGCGGTCTTAAAGACAAGCCAAAGCACTTAGCGTTTAGTGGCTGAGCGAGGCCGTTGCACTGTGGGAGCAGGTGTGTTTTAGGACTCAATAACATTGTGAAGATGAAACCCTGTAAAGCAAGAGGGTCTGGAGTGGAAGAAAGTAATAGGGAGAGTGAGTTCTCTGCACATCCCCTCTCAATTACATCAAGTGACCAAAGCGTCCTTGTAAAATACAACTCTCTCCGCCACGGCCCTCCTTTGTGCTGGATTATTTCTCATTTCCCGATTTCCCAAAAGCAGATTACCTTTTGTCAAAGGTTGAACCTAGTTTTTAGAGAAGGACAAAAGTGGGCAACACTTTATTATATCACACACAGCATGGTAAAAGAAAATGTCTTGTCTGAGTGTTTTCTGCCATGTTGGTGATGAATGTCTCACAGTAAAATTGGCTCTTTTTAGCTGTGTTTCTCAGAGGAAGTGGGATATTTCGTGTTCTCTGTGTCTATGAAATGTCATATTATCTACACAGTTAATTTAAGCACAGTGATGTCGTCATTTACATTAGTTTTAGATGCATTTTTAAAATGTCTTCATTATTCATAGTTTTGGAGCAAAGTTTAGGGATCTCAGTGTTGTACCATACAGTTTATTTATATACAACAAACGAGGAGCAGCAGCAGTGAACTACACATCAATAATACAGATCCAAAGGGTTTCTTGATGAGTAAGTTGGAGGCATGTTTGGGGTTATAAACTGACCGCTTAAAAACCAGAATGTTATAATGTGAGATGCTAAATGCTGTTGCTTTTCACTGGACTCACACCTTTAGGGATTAATTATCATAACAAAAACATTTTTAAAAATAATGTATTTTCATTAAAACCAGAGTTGGTGATTGTTAGAACCGTGGAACGACTAAGCAGGAGGGTTTCCATGAGTTTTATTCTTTGTCTATTCAGTTGAATGAAGTGTGTTTTGTTGATCAGCGAGGTAAAATTGCTTCTGCCTGATTGAAGTCGGATGGCTTTGAGAGTATAATAATTGCATTTTGTATGTTAATAAATTGTAATTATCGTCAAAATCCGTGTTGCTTTTATTCATAAGAAATTCACTTTGACCCGCTTGACATAGCACGAGGTGCACAGACAACACATATAATCTATATCTCCTAGAAATTACTTTTTGAAAAAACTAATTTGCAATTGCAAATTAATACTTCCTGAAATGTATTTTTCTATTAAAGTAGTCAGGAAACGTTATTGTTATCATATCTGGCAAGGAGCAAAAATGTTGGTACTAAATGTTTCAGTGAAACGTGTATTTACAGCATACGTTCTTATAGTGACCAGTAGCAGCAAAACTCCTCTGTTGGGTATTATTTCTCATCAATCTTACTTTTTTTTGTAAGAGGAAAATTGTTTCACTTCTTCACAAACATAAAAGTGTCACTTCAGGATTGTCATTGCAGAGTTGGCACGAGCTACAGTTTTATCAACGTGTACATTTGTGCTATGGGTCTGGACAGGTTTTGTCCTCGTTTTTTTGTATTATTGTACATGCTGAACTCATTCATAATGTGTTATATACACCTCTGCTTTTCTGTTACGTCAAAATAATCTATCCATCCATCCGTCGATCCTTCTCACGATTATCCATCTATTACATTTAATCTTTTCAGTTCATGATTTGTTACTGGCTGCTCTTTCATAAAACAATTAAAATAAAACAAATAAAAAGTATGTTCTAGTTTGCTCTCAGAACCAGCCACTCCGCATCGCCCACGACCTCTCAGTGTTCGGGGAAGGTGAAGAGCAGCAGAAGCTTTTCAGCGTTATGGTAAATGCTCCTCACGCGTGTGGTGCCGGCTCTTTCAGTTAATGAGTGTGATCACATGGCTCCAATCAAGGGACAAAGGCTGAGCGCTGGCCTCATTGCCTGCCTGTGTGTGTGTGTGTGTGTTGTGTCTGTGTGTGTCCAAATTGTTTTTCCGACGTCTATGACGTCTGTGAAGAGCTGAACCCGATATGTGACAAATCCTTCCAGCGTCTGCCTTGTCAAATACAAAGTAACATCACCATTATAGAGGACATCGCTTCAAAACTCAAGGTCATGGTCAATCAGCCCTCTTTTTCCTCCTCTCCTCCCCCAAGAGATGTTTCTATTGGGCTCTCTGTTTCATGTGTGTGTGTTCAGGCAAAACGGTAGTTCAGTGGAAGCACGGCTGTTTCTCACACAAAACAAAAAAAGACTACTTTACAGTAAGGAGGAAAGAAACTTATTTTGTCTCCTTTTCTAAACATGCTGGCGCTATGGCAGGTCATCTCTCAGTGAGCGTCATGCACATTCATTCTGCTGAGAAGAAAGACACCCACATTTATTCAATTGACTGGGTGTTGTCTAGTCTCACATGAACTCATTGATCAACAGTTAATGGAGACATGTCTAGAGGATGTGTGCTCCATGGTGCCTGTACCGTCTTGAATGAATAGGTACCTGTGTAAGTGGCTATCGATTATCTTGTCAGGAGAAGCTGCTAGCGATTACAGAGGAATTGCATGAACCTCAAACTAATTTACATTTCTCTCAAAGCCAATTATTGACAAAGCTGTTTGGTTTTAATAAGAGTGCGGTTGTCAGATACAATTGTGCTTTAAAATCTGTGCTTATGGCATTTTAGTGGCTTCTGCATGTTGCTAGAATATTCCACAATGCAACAGCAAAGTCATCATGAACATTAAATTGTTACATTACATTAATTTAGCAAATTACAATAAATGTAGTTGCAAGAATCCTCTAAGTATACAACAACTTCAGCAAATTTGCTGAAAAGTGGTTCTTGGTAAAACTGGTAAAACAAAGAGATAAAGAATGAGGTTATATTATTATTCCAATGTAGTTGAGCCTTTTGATAATATAAGCTGTATATTTATCCTTTAATGAACTCCCATTAGTTCTGTAGAAATGTGATTTTTTTAATGCAAAAAAGTACAAGATTTTTACCAATTTAATTAACAATGTAGCTACATTTTCATCTGGGAGGCCAGAAGGTGAACTTTCTTTAAAAAGGTGTGTGTGTTGGTCCAGGGCTGTTCATTGTTTCAATTGTATGTTTGTGTAACTTCCGTTGCCCACTCCTGCCTTGGTCACACTGCAAGCAGCTATATAACATTCATGTTTTTCAGTACTTGTGATGATGTGACTTAAAATGCATAAAACGCATCAAAAGCAATAATTTTACAGCATTGCTGGAAACTATGCCTTCATTTGCTGTTTTGAAATAATTATGTTACATAAAAAAAAATCTTTAAAATAAAGATTTTGTGATTACATGTAGAGGTACAATAAGTACGATTTTCCAAAAATGATCACATAAAAACTCAAAATGATCCCTCTCAATCCGCACTTGACCCACGAGAAGTGTCAGTAGATGCAGAGATATATCCTCTGCCTGTATTTTCTTTTTTTGCTGTGTTCAGGATATTTTTAGGCATCAATCTCGAAATGAAACCTAGCGATCAGGTGCCAAATTATGAGCATGCAGACAAAGAAGGTAAAAAAAAAAGGTCTACACAGCACCGAAAAAATGCAAATACAGCGAGATTAAACGCCAAGCAGACACAAATCTCTTTCCAAAAAGAGAATGAATCTGGGGTTGGTTTTCACCTGCTGGTGAGCACCCAAATCCTGCTCATTCTGTTTAAGTTCTTGCACTCAGTTATTTTTGTTGAGTGGAACAAATATTAAATGACTGCAGCTGCAAAACCCTCGAAAATGGAAAGAAGCTGTGAGGGGTATTGTTAATTTGAGTTTTTACCGTGAACGTGTCATTCTCTACAGAGCCTATTAGTCGATACCAACAATATTATTCATTCAAGTTTATTTGCTCAAGAGGGACAATGTACATTAATGAACACTTAAAATTAAAACGTAAATGCACCCAATTCCAGCCGGAAGGCTGATTTCCAATTGCCTGTCCCCCTGCCAGAATGTACAGGCTGAGTGTCCTAAAGGAAAAGGTCAGGTAATAAACTACAGTCCATAGCTGACGATACACAACAGTTCGCCAACACATCAACAATGGATAAAAAAGAATTGCATGTGTATATATATATATATATATATATATATATATATATATATATATATATATATATATATATATATATATATATATATATATATATATATACACACACATATGTATATATATATATATATATATATATATATATATATATATATATATATATATATATATATATATATATATATACACACATATACATACATACATACATACATACATACATACATACATACATACATACATACATACATACATACATACATACATACACCACATATATATAAAAGAAACAAGAGACAATAATCACAGTGTAGGGAAGACACCTCACACTGCACACAGATACATTTCACACAAGGGCATCAATCAGTTTGCACATTCATGGTCTCACTCTCTCATAAAACATCAACATCACTCATCAAAACATCACACATTCATGACAGCACCAAAACTATCGATGCTCACAAGTTTGTCTGGACAACAACCATCTCTTCATGTGCTTTTTAAAAGTGAAAAAGGTTGGGCACTCCCTAACAGACGATGGTAAGGTGTTCCAGAGGGTGCCGCCTTTGACAGACAGAACCGTCTGACAACAGGTGGTGCGCCTGAGCGGGATGACACAGTCGCCTCTGTCGGCGGCTCTGGTGACTCTGGCCTCAGGGCCGCAGACAGGTCTCTGTTTAAGGAACTTGTTCAGCGGAGGAGGTGCCAGACCATTTAGGGCTTTATAAATAATGCTGGCTCCTTTAAGGCTGATCCGGTTGTTAAAACTTAAAACTTATGCTTGTTCAGGATGTGGCAGTGATGATGAGTTTGCGGTTTCTTGTCAAAGACTTTGAGTGCTCTCTTATACAGAGATTCTATGGGTTTGAGTGTTGCTGTGCACGTGAGTGACCAGCTGGTCAGACAGTACACTAAAGGAGCGAAGATCATGGAATGAAGGAATGTCCTGGCTGCATTGGCTGTCAAGCTGTTTCTGATGTGCCTGAAGTTTAGTAGGTTGAATTTGATGTAGGTCGCGACCTTTTTGATATGGCTCTTAAAGGTCAGGGTGGAGTCTAGAATTACCCCTAGGTACTTAAACTTGGTTACTAAGTCTAGCTTTGTTCCCTTTACAAATATGTTCCAGTGTTTAATTTTTTTGGCACGTTTGGAGAAAATCATACATACAGTTTTTTTGGCATTTACCAGGAGGCAGGATTTAGTGAGCCAAGTCTGGACATCAGAGATAGCGGATGATAGGATGCATAAAGCTTCTTGGTTGTTTTTAGCTGATGTAAAGATTACAGCGTCATCCGCGTACATTTGTGTATCTTCTCTTCACCTGTCTCACGTCTGCTCTGATTATTCATGAAGGTGTGAAATTATAGCAGCCGTGCTCATGATTCTACAGCGGTGGTGCTGTGGTGGG
The DNA here is from genome assembly GCF_023055335.1 of Clinocottus analis. NCBI lineage: Eukaryota > Metazoa > Chordata > Actinopteri > Perciformes > Cottidae > Clinocottus > Clinocottus analis. The sequence goes on along the minus strand of NW_027175954.1, from coordinate 8,636,756 downwards.
AAAACACTGCAATTAGACTCAGCCTCAGCTTCTATGCCGCTATCACAAGCCCCGACTACATGCCGCCAGTGCAGATCCGGCTTCAGTTTGCAGCTTCTGCAAGCGTCAACTCAAACCTGCGATTTCTGTCAATCAGCTGCAGCCACAGCATCTCTCTCCATTTCCATCTGACCATTAACCTCTAGTTAATGCCATTGAAAGCCCAAGTTTCAGCAATCATCGTCTTTCAAGTATTCGTTGGGGACTTGATATATTTGCAATTTATATTCTCAGTCAACTTTGGGTGTGAGTTATGAAGTCTGAGGCTACATTGGAGCTGCTCAGAAAGGAAATATGGATCATCATTTTGCAACGGCAAACAAAGCATTAATCACTGTCACAGTGTTTTCATCGATGCACTGTAAACTTGGCATGAAAACAGTAAAGAGATGCATGATTAGGACTGAAGACAAAAAAGCTCAGTTTATCTTCCCTGAAACTTTCTCAGAAGAGTTTGAATGAGTGTTTTATGGGTTTTAGCTTTAAGTATCTCATTGTAAAACATTGAATACTTGTTGAATTTGATTTATGACAACGGTGAGTAGAAATAATTTGCTGAGTGAAAAAGTTCCTGTGAAACATGTATTTTCATGAAAAATGATAGTAAATGAGAAGAGGATTATTGTTGTTTCACAGCTTTTCCTTCTTGGTCTATCAGCGTCCCATTGGAGGGTTAAATGGGGCCAAAGCTTTCTCTTTTTTTAAGCGGGAAGGAAATCAGCATGATGAAGTACACACTTACAAATTTGAAACGTAACAAGCAGAGAACCCAATTTAGAAAATAAAGGACCTAACGACACATTGCATCCTCTGTACATTAAAGGATATACAATAATTATTTTTAAAATGTAGAAAGTAGATGAAACAAAGTTGGAAGTTTTTCTTTGACATGAGTAATCTACCTCAGATGAGGAATGGAAAATATAAACTTCAGATGAATAAATTTAAGGATGAAGACATTAAAAAGCCAATATCACATTTACAACCTCGTTATGCAGCAAGGCCAGATCGTTTTCTATTGAAGTTGTACAAGGAAATGAAACATTTGCTGACCCCAATAATGAAGATCACATGACTGCCTTAACTCATCCTTCTTGGAGAAAAGTGAAGATTTCTTTGGTACCAAAAGAAGATTAGAAAAACTTGAGCGTGCTATCAGTTAATAAGTGTACTGATGATGCTTAGATCTTTACAAACATTTTTATCAAAATAATTAAATAAATAATCTGCTAGGAAAGAAGTCTACATCAGACAGTTTTTAGCAAAGGCAGAGAAGTTAAACGTTACATGTAATTGAACATATAGTCAAACATGAACTCCAGTATTATTGAGCTTGAGAGTCGAAAGGCAAGAAAAACGTTTATTGAGCTATATCAAATTAATTCAGCCTGGAAAGAGGGACCAGACAGGTCTGACCAATAAGTCCATTATGTCCATGTTTACTGAAGCGTTAAGTCAGGGAATCACTCAGGAGAATAATAGGATCAACTCAAATGGGATCTGGATCACAAAGGAACTGACAACTATGACTTAAATGTCAATCTGTTAAGTCAGAAAATGAAGGAAGTGGTAAAGAAATGGAATTTAATTGTAATATTAATTTGAGTCATGAATGGAGATTAACATCTTGCCTATAGGGTATCATATTTGTGCCAGACTCTTCCAATTTAAATAACTGATAAACAATTCAACAAATCGGATAAATTAACATTGCTGTACATTTGGCAAAAGAAAACACTAAAGACAAGATTTCAAACTCTTACAAGGCAGGACTTGCACTCTCCTGCCTGAAGGTTTATTTTATTTCGGCCCAATTGAGGATCTTGTTATTTTGTTGATGTCATGCTGATTACCAAGCAAGATGGAAAGAAATTGAATAGAATATGTCCAGAGCAGTGACAATTCAGGCATGGCTGGGGATTCTGCAATTGTGCTCCCATGACCTTGACTTCACCCTAAATATATTGGATGCAAGTTACAAGGGACGGCCTAATCAGGGTCTTTACTCATAATGCACTTTTTTTTGGAACGGGGGGACACTAAAAGTCTTTCAGATAGCAACACAAAATAATAGTGACTTCCTTTTGGATTTCTTCGGATCCGGTATCAGATAAACAGCTCTTTGTCAGAGTCAAAAAGCATTAAAAAAAAACCTTTGGCAAGTCTTTGGCTGCAACGGCTTTAGTAATACTTCATCACATCCGATTAGAAGTCTCCCCACGATTCCAGCTGCTGCAGGAAATGTGGCTTCAAGCAAGCAAATCACTACCATGTGTGTTTTGACGAAAGATTTATTCAGAATTAGTGACTGTATTTTGGAACAAAAATAACTTTTAATTTAGACAAACTCTTTTTTTGGCATTCATCCACAAATATAAAAACAAAATACTTATTTGGAATACTAATTGCTGCAGGAAAGCAATTAAAAAGAAATGTTTTAAACCAGGCAGCCCATTTATAACAGAATGAATGTTATGATTAAGTTCATGAAGTATTTGTTTCTTTCTATTTGCAATAGAAAGAAACACCTTCTCCAAAGTTACCGGAAATTAAATGTTAAAAATATGTTTAATTCCCAGAAACACAACCCATGTTCTATTTTTGTGCTTTTTTTTAACTCCATTGCAAAAACTAAAACAATTAATCATTTTGTAACCAATCTATCATAAAGATACATCTGTTAACTGCTGCGGTAATGTGATCCTAAATAAAGGAAAATAAAAAAGGCTTCCTTTCACAAAACACTCGCTTTCTTGAATCCATCCATCAGTCTCTTTTCTCTCTTGCCCTTTATCTTGCTTTACTGCAATCAATCCATAGAAACAGCATTTTGAGCATTTTCCTGCCCTGTCTGATTTAGCTCTGGGAGCAGCTCCAGCTTCCTGGATCCAGCCCAGTCGATCATGTCATCCTATTCCCTACATGACGGAAGGGTGGACGATAAGGAAAAAGTAGATTAATTTTTCCATTCTTGTCCTTCTTCTGTTAGCCATCAGGAATTGCAAGGTCCCAACCTCAGTCACACCTAGGAGATTGGATTGGTTTCCCCCCTAGAGTGGACACTGGGAAGCGAGAGGAACGAATTTAGTTGGATGTGCATATGAGTTTCTCACACAGCAGATTGCTCCTGTGTGCGCTGTCAGTGCGGCAAGAGGCCACAGCGATAACTGTCGCTCTGCTGAATGCACTGAGCAACCCTGTCTTCTATAAAATGACCTTTCCATACAACTTAACAGCATTTTCAATTACGTTTCGAAGTAAAGTGATTTATTTCTGGTTAACTTGGGTGTGAGAAAATATGACATTTGAATACTGGGGTAATATGTTTTGTGATACTGCTTGGATTCTAAAAAATGTCGTATTGATTTTTAACAGTTTACATGTAAAGATAGGTGGCAAACAGTGACCCAGATTGCTCAAAAAGGGCTGTGCTTTTGAATGTTGCAGGGACTGTGATCAATGCAAACGCTGATCCCATTGCTCTGACTGTATAAAAAAAGATCTATACCATAACAGTTTTTCTTAAATTATGTCAGCATTAATTTGTCGTATGTACATTATCGCAATATAGTGAATTGAAATCCCTGTTCCATGATACTTATTGTATCACCAGATTATTGCCAACAGCTCTTCATACTACAGTTGCAGTTTTAAACAGCAACAACAAACAAATAATACCTTATTAAATAACTGAATTAACTAAAAAATAAATCAACGTAAACTTTTGGATTCACATGGGACACAAACCTGCTGGGTAAAAGTCCTGTGTTTGTCTTACCCCGCCATTCAACCCGTTCTCACTCCTATCCAGACTATTATGAGAAACTTATTTTTGATACGTCAAAAAAAGCATTCCAGGTGAACATTTTTTGTTTCGTTACATGGGAATGTAATTTGTAGAGCAGGTTGCACTGAGAGGGATATTTTCATGCTTCATCCATCTGGTGTAACATTTCATGTTTTGTGACGGGCTGACAGCCCAAAGAAAGCTGTTAGTCATCTCAGCACAGCATTGTTCTTTGTGCCTGAAGCAGAACGTGTTGTGCTTGATTTAAGTCATGAAGGCCTGAGAGGAAATATATTTGTTGCCCCAGAACAAATTGATAAACATGTTGATTGTACTCTCCCAGTTAAACAGCTCTCGGAGACATAGGAGACACTTTTTCTCTCTGTGACTCTGTGTTCAAAAACAAACCTGTAGCTCCTGCTGTTTGAGAAAAGAGTGTGAAGCCTGACAGTAACGGATGTTGAGGACCAATCACTTGAATCTGTACTCTTGACTTGACTCATCAGCTGCAGAGAAAAGCAGCGCTGTACACAGCAAACATCACCATATTGTTGGACAAAAACATGTGGAAATCGTATTATTCAAAGAAGCCAACATCTATTTGTATTTTGGTTTTCTTTCAAAGACATTTGTCCTTAAAATGCCAATAATCAATATTATTTTAATAACAAAACTGCTATTAAAACCGTTGTGAAAACAATCTGACTAAATGAAAGGGGTCACTGTGATGAATCCACAGAGATTAATAATGTTACTCTGTATGTGCTGAAGGCTCCTGTTTGCTAACAAGTTCACATCAAAAACACGGATCACATATCAATCAGGACTGACAACTCTCACGCATTGACCCACATAATTGAAACAATTTTCCTCATAAAAATGTCTGTTATACAAGCAGAAGAACAAGTCCACCACCTGGCAGTAGCTTATTTAAACCACACATTTAAATAAAGTACATAGTTGGTTAATGTATGTGTTCTAATCAAACAGTCACAAGCTAGTCTTTCTATTTAGAAAAATATCTTTCACCAAAAGCCTAGATGTCCCAGTTTTCCATCAGCACATAAATGCAGAATGTATTGTGAGATCTGCGAGGAGCTGGAGATTGTGCATATAGTTGCAAAATAACTCCATACGCAAATGAAACCGTGCGTATTTAGTAATTGTGTGCACAACTGGAACAATCTGTAAATAAATACAAAAGAATGTTCCAATAACTTTTTGGCATTTGTGTGATCAGATCTGTTCAGTGAAAAATCTGTATGTAAAATTTGTCATGAAATATCTGATCGTTTTGTGTGCATTTGTAAAACAGTTTTGCACATGTTTCAATTGCTTGGTATTTGTATGTAGATTGTAACGCCATTGTTGAATCCCCCAAAATACACAACACTGTTTTACACAATAGTAAATCTTATTTTTCATCCGTAGATCGTTAAAATGGCATCACATTTAAACAATATTAAGACAAATCTTACTCCATACAGACAACCCACAAAGTAATACTGGGTTTAATGCTGCTCCGTATGTGATTGACATGTTAATAGGCAACTGTTTGCTAGGAATTTTATCGACCTAATAGATGATAACAAGGCAGATGCTGTGCTCACAGCTTGTTTCCATTGCACCTAAGTTTAAAGGTTCTTTATACAATAAAAACAACCAGGTGTGCTGCGGGTGCCTTTTAGTGTACATGAGCGTGCCCCACTGGCTCATGCCGGGCGCTCTGCACTGCTCTAAACACTGTTCACGACCTTGCCATACTTGGGGTTTGCGGAAGCAGTAGAAATGCTACGAATATGAAATTTAGAACCTTTAATAATTTAATAAAGGTAAATGCAAATGAATTAGAATGGGCATAAAGAACATAGTATTATTTTAAGATTATGAGAATGTCAGAATTTCTGTGGGCTCACTGTTTTTTTCTTACCCGCCCTCATCTTTGGTGCAACTGAGTCACCATTGTGAGGGCACATCTGTGTCTTAAATAAAGCACAGGCTACTTTTAAAACACTCCCACATGCAGTGAGGGATTTTAGAACAGCTGCTCCCTGGCTATTTTTTGATGGATGCAGCTATCCGATGAACAGGCTCAGGATCCAACACATCACGCAGAGGGGAGACATCATGCATGTCTTCACTTAGCTATTCAATCAGCCAAACTCCATATACTTGACACTAATAATAATGCTGCTTCATGATTATCAGCAATCATGAAATGACAAGTGTGGAACACGTTCTATGTAACATCAGAGCACTATTTTATGTACTTTTATATAATGTTTTCTGATACTGAACTTCTGCTCAGACAGTGACAGTAAATGTTGGCACAATATTTGGCATTAAAAAAGACTTGAACTGAAAAATAAAACGCAGTAAATTTCAAATTTTTTTTTGCATCAGGATGCATTTTTTACTGACAATATTCCGTTTATATGTTCAAAGGAAATACATTGAGTTGACTTTATTGGGAAGCTTTTCAAAGTCTATATGGTCATATGAGCAACCTCGGGGACATGGTAGTAAGTCTTTTCCAAGTCCAAAAAACACATATAGATTGGATTGGCAAACCCTCATAACCCCCCAGCTGTAAGAGGTGGTTTTAAATGTGCAATTTTAAGAGTTTCATAAATATGTCAATTGGAAAATGATTAACACTGTAAAATTGTATTTTTAATTGACATCTGTTTTACAATAATTAACCATTATGATCATTACAGTCACAAAATATAATTCTGGGTGCTATTTTTTTTTATACTTTTCACAAAAACTAGCAATAAAATAACACAAGTTTAAGAAATGAGTGTAACTGGTTCATTTTCAGAAGTGATATTCATCTTAGGAAAGAGTAAAAATATCAATAGATATATGAAATACTTTCAAGTTAACTCAGGTTTGTAAAAACAAATTGCAAACATGTACTCAATGGTACAGAGAAACATGACTATATATTTATATAAATAACAATCATACTACAACTACTAGTAATAATAATAATTAGGAAATGGGATTACTTTTTTTAATAATATATCAATACTTAAAAAAAAAAAAAAATAATATATATATATATATATATATATATATATATATATATATATATATATATATATATATATATATATATATATATATATATTCTGGTTCAAATTCAACAGTTTTAGTGTTTACACTTAAGCTAGTATGTGTTTTGGCCAGGCCGGTGACGTTACATGACAGCCTCGTCGCCCCAACGGTGCATTCTGGGTGCAACCCAAGATGGCTGCGCCCTTGCAGAAGTGCTGAAGAAGTGCCTCTCCGGAGAAATTTTTAGGATTGTGTGCTATTTCCAAGAAAACCATTACATGAAATCAGCTACCAGGGTCGCTGGTTTGTAGGAGAAGTCCACACGCTCCCAGTCATCGATAAGTGTGGCCGGTGCCTCGTGTGGCTGTGGCAGACTGTCCGCGTGAAGATGGGCCTCGTCTCCAGACCCTTCCCATAGCGAAGAGCCGTGGGGAGAGGAGCCGCAGATTCCCCTGCAAGCACGCACCCGTCCAACTTGGATTTGACGGGTTTGACATACTATACCGGTTGTGGACGCTGCCCTACAATTTTCTGACCAGGATTGTTTGCGCCACCGTGTCTGTCATCGTCCGGAGACGGAGGGGTTCTCCAGCCCGAGTTGATCATCCCACCACCGCACCAAGGTCTCGCACGCATCTGCACACTTCTGTGCCACAGCCAGCGCCATTTCTGCACATCTGCTCGGCTTCACTTGTCTCTCTGCTCACGTCGTTTCGCTTTAAATAGCACTGGCTTCTCCTGCAGCTTGACAGCTGACTGCGATAGCCTGAGCCAGCTTCAGGGAGAGCTGTCAGATTAGCCGCGCTAGTCTAGCTAGCATTGAGCTAGCTGGGCTAATGACTGTCCCGCCGGCTTCTCGCGAGCGAAGAGCTCCAGCTGTGAACTAAGTTTATTATCACAGCCGGACCGCATTAACATGATTGTAGGTGCGTGTGCGTGTGTGTGTGCGCGCGCGCGCGACACACACACACACACACACACACACACACACACACACACACACACACACACACACACACACACACACAGCATTTAACCAAACTAGCTAGTTGTCTGTGTCTCATGTGGCCAGCTTTAGCCCCACCATGACATCATTAGGTGCTGCTCTATCAGTGACTGTTTGATAGTAACCTATTGCCACATTGCCGAGTGGGTTTGGTTTCAGTTGTTGTGATTTTCTTTCGTGCAGCAGATTCACAGCAGTGGCTGAAACATGACTCATAGGCATCATCACCGGACACTGACGGAACAGTTTTGGCTTCAGGTCACAAACTGGAAACTCGGCAGCCAATGTGGTTCTTCAGTTAATCAATTTTGAGCTATCTTCCTTTTTGAGATCTGAGGTATTTCTACAAAACTTGTTAATTGTTAGTCTTCAAAACCAATGCAACACCACTTTATTAGTTTACTATTGTCATTTTATAAAGGAATATCATTCAGGAATTACATGATCAAAGAATAAGTAAACAAAATCACCACAGTAACCTGACCATGTGCTGTCTGTACTTGGTACGAAAATGTATTAAGGTGTGATGATCAGTCTTGCGTGTTTTTTTTACTCGTGGATTTGTTTTGATCCACCAACATATTTTGGTTACTCTATATTTATCTCATGTTAGTGGAGTCCCTGTAGCGCTACAAAGACTCATTGGGTTTGCCAATACTGCACAATGCCTTCCTTACACACATTCTTTCAGACCATGACACAGATATTGAATTTGTGAAATTGTTTATCTTCAGATTTGTGTTACACTTATATAGCAGTTAAGTAGTAAGTGACAAATTTATCGCCATTGTTATTGTGAGAGTGCAGTACCAGCCGCAGTTATAATGATCACATTGTTGGTTAGTTTACTAACTCAACTGTACATCTTCAGGCAACAAAAATTCATCAAATCTGTGTTACTAACATAAGTTCTACCCTACAGGGCCCTGATGAAAATGGACTCAGACCTACTTCTTTCTCCGGCCGTGGGCCTCGGAGAGGAAGAGGAGGCCGACATGAATGACTGGAAACTTCCTCTGGCCTTTATGAAGAAACGGCACTCTGAGAAGATTGAGGGCTCCAAGGCCTTAGCGCAGAGTTGGAGGATGAAGGACAGGGTAATGTTTTTGCTTATCTTCGGGGTAATTCAGCGGTTCAGGTTGCGTACTGTGGATCTCTCTTAGCTCTGTCAGTTAATGCTGAGTTGTTGAGTGAATAAAGCACACTTGTGCAATAGCTGCATTGTTATTTTCAAATGTCTCTGAGGGGACCATGTTAATTTTCCTAGGTGGAACTAATAAACAATCTGGAACAGTTGATTATAATTGATAAATTAATACCAAAATTACCACTAAAGATTTGATAAACTACCAGACATCACATCACATGCACAATGATACTTTATATTAATTTTAAAGAAGTCTGGTGATTTTCTACATTTTTGATATTGTCAACAAAGGAAAAGACCCAAATCAACAATGATTTGATTTGACTAACATGTAAAGTCTGTGTAGCTAAAGCCTGATGTAGCTCGTTACCTGGTGTCTTCGAGTTTCATCAAAAATCATGACTAAGAATATGGACTCCTTAATTTAATTTTGGATTGATCTTGCATACATCATCCTATTACCATAAATATTAGTATTAATCCGCCATTGAAAATAGTCCTCAATAAATTTCGTACATTCTTGTTTGCTAAAAAATTAGAGTACCTATTTTTGATAACTTCAAGTTAAAGTAAAAATGTCTGGACTGTATTAGCAGACGACATAACGAGGCAGACAAACTTAGGCAAAATAATTATCTCTGGTATCTTTGGAACGAACCACGCTAGTTGGTTCGCCCTATTTTCAGTCTCTATACTAAGCTAAGATAACTGAAATCCGGCTGAAGCGTCATATTTACCATACAGATATTAGAGATATGTCATTTGTAATGTTAATATAGAAGTTTAGCAGCGAAGAGACCGCTGTGAAAAAATGGCTGAGGTCTTTCAAGTTCATGCTTAGTTGTTTAAGGTAAAGGATGACGCTTAGGAATGGTTAATTAATTGGTCATCCAGAGTGCCACTTCTCAAAATTTAAATCCATTAAAGAAACAAATGAAATGCACCAATTCTTCACACTGTCCTTTGAGGCAACATCCATCTTTTAACAGCCAGGACACAGCAGCAAATCATTACCTACCCTTGTCTTTATCATAGTGCCAATTCATTGTATTCTGCTGGAGGCTTCCTATACTACGCTTTGACAGGTAATCCTCACAGCTTCACCTCATCAACAGTGTGTTTCGATGCTCATAAAGCTGTTGTTTCATCCACTGCAGTGCTACCAACCTGTTTCTTTGCCTCATGGCTACAGAGCACTACAATTATTGTGATGGCAAATGGTACATTGTCATACATAACCCTCACCAACTCTGTGCTTATTGTAGAAATTGATCAAAGGAAAGTTTAACACCTCCCTGGTGTTAAGACATCAGTGGAATTACATCAGTGTCGGCCAGTTTGAAGCTCAAGGCAAATGTTCAATAGGACGGCATCATTAAATGTGGTGATTTAAAAGGGGTAATAGGAGCTAACTGAAAGGGACATTTTTTTTATTAGAAAGTCATGCTAAATCAATGGACTAACATTTTTCATTGCTCAGAGTGTTTTCAGCCCTTAGACCCTCATTTGTACACTTGTAGAAGTACGTGTCCTTAAACATTTCTGTCGTCAAAGACCTGCGACAAAAGAGATCTTTTTATGTTAGAGTTTGTATTATTCGTTTACGAGTAATACAATTCAGGGTGGTTCTTGGGATTAGTTTAGCATTCAATTGTGTTATTATCAATATCTGCATCGGCTACTTCTCATTGTTTACAGTCTGATTACCAACTTGAGATGTGAGACTGGAGTTTGAATTGAGAGTCCATATACACAACAGGATTTATTCACAAGTAGTCAGTTTACAACAAAAGCTTGTTCTAGCCTCATTGGTCAATTCTTCTCAGACTACTCAGTGAAACCAGAATGCTTCCGATGCCAAAATCTTGTCAAGTTGCCGACAGATTCTTGGCTGATATCATGGAAAATGTTGAACTTCTCTAATGCCTCCACTCTAACCGATTTCCAGTTTTTTTGATTCATATTAAGTCGATAGTGATACGTAGCAATGCTAATGTATGGTTTTAAGATCATTGAATATGCCCACTCCAGTCTAACGAGTTATCAGGCAAAAAGTGGAGCGGAGCAACAAAAAAACAATTTCATATAAATGTAAAGTATTAAAATGTAATTATGCTGCATTTGCTACATAACACATTTCGCAGAATACAGAGTTATAGCTGACCAGTTTGTGTAAAGGTCTGTATCGTTACTTTGGAGAAGTCTGATTTAAATAAATGTCGTCTGGCGCGTCACTTCTTGGACACTGCAGATTTATTAGCAGATTTGTCTTCTGTTAGTCAGAAAACCACAGGGGTTTAATGAGCTGGAGGAGACCTACAATACAAATCAACTGTGGACAACCGATACTGTAAATATCACTCATATTTATGTGAAGATCAATACAGGCTGTTTACGGACAATTCTGCTTTAATCACTTAAAATGCTGTTTAAAGTCGATTTTATACACATACACTGTTAGAAAGTTGTTTTGCTTAAAATAGTTAATTTACATTTTAAGCATTATTGTGTTATTGTTGTAGTTGTTTGCTCCTGTTCATCAGGTTGGCAGCAGATTGCTCCATAAACAGAAACACCACACAGACAGGCAGAGGGAATTTCAAGGTCCGTAAAATACAATAGTTGGAGCGTTTGCTTGCAATGATAGCTGTGTTGCCACAAAAATAGGGCCTAGAATGTTATGCTGCAGTTTTCAGTTGTTCATTAGGGATGATCACATAACTGCTCTGAATGATTTAAGGTGATAAGCAGTATTTTTCACAGTGAGGATATCAAGCAAGTTGGTATGCGAACAGCTAATCCTGGTGAGGGAAATGTGCGGCTTGAGGCTTACAAGTGGGCTGTAAATGATGTCCTGCACTGTGGGAAATCATAGGTCTTGCTCTTGTGGGCACACACAAACACACATAGGGTTGTCTCTGAATGAAGGCGGGAGGAGAGAGGCTGTACAATTACTAGGCCCATTGGTCAAAATTGTGTGTTTATTCCCCTGTTGGGCCAATGAAAGCTATTCAGTTATGTGTACGTGTTGTTGCACAGTGCTGTGTGTGTGTCCCACTCTGTTTGCAGCATGACTATATGTACCTTTGGTGCACCTGCCAAGTTGATAACAGTTTTTAGATATATTGTATGAATAGGTCAGGGCTTTCTTCAGATAACAAGGGGATCCTTTATGGAATACAAAGCTTTTTAACTGTTGATTGGACAGCAATCAAGAGGGCATGATGTATTATTTCTGACAGCAATTGTACGTGCAGTAAAATAAATTAAGATCAGAGGCGTGGTACTAATTATCATGTTGACAGCTCGATAAAGGCTACAGTGTGGAATTAAAGCAGTTGGCGTGACAGGGAGTGAATGAATAGGATTAGGTTTGCATTGATTTAACATGGTATTGATTTGGTACCCTTCAGGAAACAAGAAAAAACAACACATTTGTTCAACCAATTAGAGGTATTCTATTTGAGGCATATTTCCCTTCTCAAACTCACAGTGAACACAGAACTAGATACTTCTATGTTACTAGCAAACCAACATGAACCTCGACCTGATAAGATGATTGCAGCACAGCCTTTGACCATTATTGATCCACGGATGTGACACTTGTTTTCTGCCTGATAGCCTTCAAACATCCACGGACATTGTAGGTTTCTCCAAAGTCAAAAGCTGAAATAGAAGAAACAGCCCTCTGTTGCTTTATGTTGTCGTCAGTGGTACTAATTAGGGTTGGGAAGTATGGCCGAAAAATGAATATCAGTATTTTGTAAGATTCTGGAAGTTTCACGGCATATCGCAGGTTTTTTTTTTGGAGTAAACACATTTATTCATTGACGCCAAAAAGGACCGCCACCTAACTAAACAGCTGTTCACCGCTCGCTGGCCAACTCGCTTGCAACTGGCTAGCAAGCGGTGAACAGCTGTACGTTGTGTTTTCCGTTCTGTCTCTTCCTGTTTTTCACCTACATTCCCCTGGGTCCTAAGTCCCCTCCACGTTAAGCTTCTTATCACCCTGTATGTACCAACGTACATATAGAACTAATACCAAATGGTAATCAGTGTTGCAAATGTGTCTAGTTGTATTGCTGCATCTCTGGTGCATCTGTTGTTTCTCCTGCATCACTCTTTTTTTAGTTTTTGTAATGTAGCGACAGAGTTTCTTCTTGTTGTGATAGTGGGAAAGCTGTACCCAGCATGCAGTTCGGCAATGTAATTTTATAAATATTTTATTCAGTGGAGTGCTGTATTGCTTTTTTGTCACTATAAGATGAGGCTTTTCTTTATCTATGTTGAAACATATCGGCATTGTAGTATTTCAGTGGCCTAGATGTTGCCTTTATCTTCTATGGTGCCCACAGTAGTGTTGTAATTGACACAGAAACAACACATTGTTGTTGACACAGTTACAGCAGAATGTTGAATTGTTTGTACAAACATGTTATTTCCGGAGATTTGTCATTTATGTGAACTTTCTTATAGACTTTTTAGTCTTTTTTTGTGAGGACTGGGATCTCTATTTAGGTGTTGAATGATAGTTGAGTTATGCTCTATCATCAGATGGACAAGCATACCACCATCACCTCTGTGGCTTGCGACGGTTTCCATACGACCTGAAACTTATGCTCTTGCGTTGCCTGCATGATTTCTTGACTTAGGAAAAATGCAGTCCATAAGTAATCAATAACCAAGCCCATTGTAATAATGTGGAAATGAGATGCGTGGTCTGTGCTGCTTTATTGTCTATACCATTAGTTGAATTCAATCAATGATCACAGTTCATCAGGCAGCATATAGACTTTCAGCCACTAAGGCGTAAAAAGAAAATATATTTGCAGGTACTAAAAATAATTACTAGAGGTCAACCAATAGACGGCCCATTAATCGTTACTACCAGGCACCGGTAAAACGTGTGTGGCACGTTCAGGCCGCCTCTCTTTTGCTGAGTGTGCGACACTGCACGGCACGCCTGTAGTTTCAGCTGGGAGATGTGTTCAAGCAGTGGAGCATCGTAAACAAAACACTTTGTTTGTACGCGACAGAAACAAAATAAAACACATTTTTGGGGTTAAGTGTCTTGTTTAAAGACGCATCGACATGGACTAACGGAGCCAGGGATTGAATCGCAGATCCTTTGCTTAAAAGACAACCTGCTTTACCACTAAGCCACAGTCACTACTTGTTACACGTTGCACGTCCCTTTACATCGTTAAATTACACTTTTACAAACATTCATGTTCATGCATATTCCTGGGCTACGGAGGTGGTGGTATTGTATCCAAGTTGTAAATACTGATGGTGTTTACTTGTAGATATAGGAGATAATTCAGCACATGCTTTTAGTTCCTTTGATAGTAGAACGTTTATTACAACCATACGATGGCTAAGATGTCACTCGGAGTCTAACTCAGAGACTTAAGTCTTGACTTGGACCTGCAGAAAAGGACTTGTGAACATTATGATTATGAACACGATTATAAATTTGTATTATAGACTGTGTACATTGTCCTTCTTCAGGTCTTTCATTTCATCTTGGCTAAAGGGAAAGAGACTTTGCACATAAGTCACTAATAATGCACCACTTCATTTTTCCATTGTTTTTCGATTCAATGAGTAAAGTTGTCTTGTGCACAGGGGAAATGCAGGGTTCAACGTTAATGCTTGTTTTAACTTTCTAAAAAGAAATCTAATTGCTTGAAGTGAACTGTTACTTGCCCCGCTAAAAATTGTTTTATTTATTGACGAAAATACATCAACAACTAAGACAAAGTTTTGCTTATTTGCAAAGATTTTGGAGATGATGTCTTTATGTATTTCAACGTCTGCAACAATGTGAGAAAGGAGTAGGGTGGTGCCGGAAAAGTTGTTGTCCCTCCTTGTTTAAATAGAGGTAAAACTGCACGTCCAGTCAGACATCAAATTGTGAGTATGCACTGTGTCTACTGTATAGGGCTTCTCAACATTCTTGGCTTTCAGCTGAAGTGTCCAATATCTGACTTGTTGCTGCCAGCTACATATTGACTGCCTGGAGGAGACCGATGCTTTCCACCAGTTTTATAACCTTAATTTATTGTAGGCCTAACAAATGGAATAATCAGGGGCCATTGATCGATGCGGCAAGCGGTGCTGGGGGCATTATGGGAGTCTTAAAAGGGCATAGCGGGAAAAGGCTGGAAAGTCCCCTGGAGTCCTGTGCAGGTATTAATGAGAGGAGGAGGGTGACCAATTATATGCACAGACCCAATCTGGAAGACATGCATCCACACTCACATACTGCACATGCATGTCTCGTGGCTCTTCATCTACCTTCTTTCCACTCACACAGATCGATTAATTACTGCAAATCCATGAGTTATAGAAGACGTGCAGGTAGCCTGTCCAATCATTATTTTAGGGCTGAAAGGAATAATTGGACATGCTTATTACTGTCCTGCAACAGTCGCATATATTTCATTTATTGTACGCTGTTAGGATATAAGGGCAATTTCAATGGTAGATCTAATTGAATGATTTTGACAATGAAAGCAAAGTTGTTGTGTTTCCACAACTTTAAATTCAGTGGCTTGGGATTTGTGAAGGTGAGTGCCTGTCGGTTGTGTTAGGTAGCAAGAGATGACTTCCAGTAAGTCAAACAGTTCAGAGGGTTCCTGAAGTTGGCTGAGGAATAAAGAACATGTTAACTGTGTTAAAAGGGGAGCGCTGAGTTGTGTGCTACTCACTACTTCGGGCTAGAGTAAGAACAACCTGAAAAAGCAAATTCTTGACCTTGGATATTGCAGTTTATAAAAACTAAACTATAAACTAAATCTTTGCTGAAGTTCCACCTTCTAGCTTCAAAATGTTCCACTGCATCTCATGGTTTCCATCGGCAGATGGGTTTTGACTTATTCAGAGAATTGCATTATATGCTGGAGTTTTTCTTTTTCAATCGAATGTACAGAACTGAATGTTTAGGGTAAAAGTGTTTCCATTACAAAACAAAACTCTCAAAATGCCAACAGAAAAATATACATACAATTATAACCAAACAAACTTGATGAAGAACATACTAATAATCCAGACCAAAACACCTCCTGCACTCATCTGACCTATACATACATGCAGATATTCTTATTTCCCACAATTGATCACGGGAAAAAACCAATGTGACAATTAAAAAAAGAAAGCACACCCTTCTTGTATTCCTGTTAGTATGTTTGACAAGTTATCTTAAAGTGCATTATTTGTTTAGACAACAGCCGTAAGATCTTTGTGGTCCAAATTACAATCCATGGTAGTTTTACCAATTTACCCAGTGGGAGATGTCAAGCCTCTAATGTGCTTAAACTAAGGAATTAAGACTTGTGCAACTCTCTCCATTAGTCGTCAATTTTATGCTTTTTGGTCCTCGTTTGTAGCAGGTGAACCCAAATTACACAAAAACATCACTCGCGTACATCAATTTCAACTGTGACAGGCAGAGGAAGACTTACACTCTTTCCACAACTTTTAGCTTCATGAGTCAAATTGTAGAGTTTGTAGAGCCAGGCTGAACTGTCACAAGGGCTGTTTACCCCCTGGGTAGGAACCAATTAATTGCTGTCAGCCATGCATGTTGTTATTCATCATCTTGTGCCAACCAGCTTTATCCAAACCAGGTTCATAAATTAACTACTTGTTTTTGTTTTTGCCATTGTGTATCAGGTAATATGGGGAATGAACAAGCAGATAAATCAATGAGGATAATGTGGACCACATCTGTGTGCCGTCACACTTGGATGCCATGTTGCACCACGATGATGAGCTGGAATAGAAAAACATTTCCTCTCATCCATCTTTATTATTCTCATGCAAATACTTATCAAATGGATTCTAAATTGCTTGTGTTGGATGCTGGACGAAAACAAATATTTTCATCAGGGCGGATTTATATTAGGACGTTAATTGTCCCGCCATCTTGAGTCAACTAATTGTAATCCCGCTCAACACCAACATGATACCATTGTGGTGCCATATGTTTAGTCTCTCAGGTCAAAACTTCGACTTGCACTTAGTGAAGCACTAATTACTGGAGCCTTTGGGTATTTTGAGTAAAAAGTACACAGCTTTCTTTGACAATTTACTTTGATAACAGGATGGTATTTTCTCTGGTCTTTAGTATAATGAATAGCACACAACGTCCTTAAGAAAGTCAATCATTTTCTTTGACATTCTACCTGGCGTAATAGTAGCATCTCATCTGTGGTTTAATTTGAAACCTGTCCTGCTACGTTCTTCCCACTTGAGTCTGTATCTGGGTTTTCCCAAGATATTGGTTTAGATCTTTTGCAGCCCCTGCAGACTAATGGAGAACAGGCACACTTGCATACGCACTGCGTATTTATTCAAATGACGGATACTCTTGTGTATTATGTAAGGGGCTCACACTGCTTGAATCTAACTACTTCACACCTTGTATTTTATATACGATGGCAGTAGAGCCACCCTTTGAGTCTTCATTTAATTGTCTGTCGCTGAGGTCCTGCGCTGTGTGTCGGGGGAAGTTCGATAATTTTTTAAAGGAAAGCCTCCAGTTGTTTAAATAATGAAGGAAGTGAACATCTTTGTAGCATGTCCCATGAAACCTCTTTGAGTTTTAGATTTGGGCTTTTTGACACTTGTTGGTGTTCATGAAACAACTCTTGAAATATCATTGGATTAAAAGATAACATTACAGATCCACAAGGTTGCAACAGACAAATGGGTATCTGATGCATCATTTGGTTGGACAACCCAGAAGTTTGAATCGCACTGGATCCCTCATCATTAAGTTCTTTATCCCATTTGAACAATAAAAGCCATCTTTAGGACAGAAGTTCACTGGCTTGTTGGACTATTTTTGGCTTATCTGATTGGCTTCAGATGCATAAGCATGGTGTATCACTCCTTTGTTTAAGCACATACTGCTACTGCAAATAAAAATTCCTCAAAAATCACATTTGTGTTATTTTGTCCATCTGTAAAAGTTAGCGCTTAGCTCAAAGCACTGCTCTGCCTAAGAAAGAGCCTCACAGAGCTGCTGTAAGTTATGTGATGGAACGGTTCCAATAGTTTAATTTTTCACAATGATAAGGGTTGTACACATATAGATGTGTACCCAAGCAGAACACGTGTGTATTTCCTCTTCATTGGAATGGGTGCATGTTATACACAGTGCAGACGGGAAATGGGTGGGGAAAGAGAAAATCAGGTGAAAACGAAGAATGAATGTGTGATGCTAGTGGTCTTCTGCCAAGTCCCACTAGCACACTGACCTTTTACTCGGTTGGTGGGAAAGCAGAGAGCATCTTAATTACCTTCACAACAGCAACCCTCCTCGCCTTGCTCAGGCATGGGATGTCAAGTAACCCGCTGTGTACACGTGTGCTCTATAGGTCTACGTTACACACAGACAGTATCTAACATTACCTGTGAAAGGTCATTTGGCACATTTGCGTTAACCTACATGGCAGTGTGCAGGTCTACCAATTGTGCAGGTCTAACAATTGTGTTCTGAACCCCTATGTTGAGGTTATTAAACTTTTAGCTATGGACAGAGTATGTATCATTTAGAATAAACTGTTGGATTGTTAGCATATTGAGTTTTTAAAAAATAATAATACCTAACCGTTAAGGCATTCTCATCCTTTTTTGTCAAATGTCTCTTCAAAAAAATGTTTCATACAAAGCTTTTTAAATGTGAAACAAACATTGTGGATGTGGCTAAAACACTCGGATCAGCCCTATTGGTTGTACTTAATACCTTTTTTGTTTTTTTACATAAAAGGTTTTTGCATTAAGTTTTGGCAAAAGTTCTCTCACCCGAACAGACTGCTGCACTCTGCTTCACTTTCTTTGCACCGATAGGCC
The DNA here is from genome assembly GCF_023055335.1 of Clinocottus analis. Classification (NCBI taxonomy): domain Eukaryota; kingdom Metazoa; phylum Chordata; class Actinopteri; order Perciformes; family Cottidae; genus Clinocottus; species Clinocottus analis. Next base: position 8,617,853 of record NW_027175954.1, on the reverse strand, counting down.
TCTAGCGATACATTACTCACAGGTTCATTCAAGAGCCTGCACTGATTGTTTTTAAGAAATCCTACGAGCTATTATTTTTCCGATGTATTTTTTCACCACCCTACTAATCATCAGATCATCAGTTAATCAGAAATGTTTGTTTTCATGACCGGTCAGCTTGGACCTCATGATGATTTACAGCTTTTGGTCAAAACTTCAAGTGAGCACGACTTTTGCACACAAAAAATAAACTGGAGCACACACTTGTGTTATATATCACCGTACACACAATGTGTCTCGGGACATTTTCACAGGGCAAAAAGCAGGACATCGTAGAAAGCGTCTAAAATTCTTTAGATATGAAACCGTGATGTTTGGTAACCATGGTTAAAATTAATCATCTTAATCATCATTATTTTCTTATGCTGGAAGGTATGTATTTCTGTGATGAGCTAGATATCAGGTGTTGTCTTTGCGGTGTGTTTCAGTGCAACATTTAGCAGGAGACTTGAGGCAACTAATCAGTCTTTCTTTGATGTGCAAGATTTAAGGTCAGCTCATTGTGTCAGTGTCCCATCTAATTTGAGCTACAGGTTTGGCGACAAGGTGTCACAAAGGCTGACGTCTGCTGTGATCCACAAAGAAAAGGGTTTCTGAGGTGCTGCCTGTGAAGATGAAGTAATTGCTAGCAGTCCATCTGTGTTTCCGGATGAAGTCTGTGTGTGTGGTTATGTCAAGACATGCCGCATGACCCTTGGATCAATGGTTGTTTCATTTAGCTTTCCGTCCACTTCCTGCCCCAGTGATTGTCTGTCGTGGGTCATTTACACAGTCTGGTTTTAGTCCGTTATGATTTACTCTCCCATTTACTTATCTTAAGATGGCTCTTTGGTATGATCTTCCCCTTTTTCTGTGTTAAATTCATCCAATTGCACAGATTCCTGATTACAACCTGAACTTTGCAGTGACAGACTTTGGAGACTGCAGGCCAACAATCTTGATGGATTGAACACAATGGGGTCTCTCTACCAAATTGGGAGATGTGGAAGGGAAGAGAATTACTCTTTTTCAGTGACTAATGTTGAGTGTCTCTTGGGAAGGACACTTAACCTTCTCTGCTCCACTGGCGCTTTGGTTGCCAGCTGCAGCAGAGTGGAGTTTACCGAATACAAGCATGTGTGTGCTTAGTTAAGTTTGTCGAATGAATAAAGATTAAATGTGTGTCTTGATTTCAGCATTGATGAGTGATGTGAGGCTAATGTTTGCTCTATGTCTGCTCCCCCAGATGAAGACTGTAAGTGTGGCACTGGTGTTGTGTCTCAACGTGGGAGTGGACCCTCCTGATGTGGTCAAGACCTCCCCCTGCGCCAGACTGGAGTGCTGGATAGGTGAGTCCACTCAGACGTGCCAACATGAATGGAAAATGGACGAGCACTCATCTGCAGCACAAAGTGTCGGATTTGATAGAGTGTTTTGTATTAGGTATAATGTCGTGGTGAGTTTACAGATTGCATCCAACTAAAACTCCCTCTGCTCACCTCTCCCTTTGTATGTTAGAGAGCTGCGTTGGTCTTCAGGTAACCAAAAAATGCTATCAAATCCTACACACTGTTTCTTAAAATATGTGTGCATTATGGACTTTGCTGACTGCTGCCTTTTTTGTCAGGCATGAGTGTTAAATTGTGAGGTAGATGCCAAAAAACAAACTTACTGTATACAGTTGTGGTCCTAAATAGCACGGTTTCTTTTGAACGTCCCAATATTTGAAATTCATCGATCGATCGGTTACTGATAAAACTGGATGTTTTTCAGCCAGCAGCGTATGCTCTACGCTAAGGTAGGTTAACACTATCAAGCATGTTAAAATGTAATCTTTAAAAATTTGTAATAAATACAAGTGTTTCAAGGAAATGTTTTCACAGCAAAAAATAAATAAATATTAGGAAGGGAATATTTACCTCTTGTATAAACACACTAAAACAAAATCAGATCGTGCCATTTTTTTTTTTTTAACCTTTTTTGAAACGCTACAACAATGCAATGAAGCAAAGAGAAAGCAGGAGAAAAAGAGATGGAGACTGAATACAGCGCCATATTTATAACAGATATTGCATTATTTTATATCGTGGACACATGAGGACTATTTGTATTGTGTTAAAAACCAAGCCATCATCTGTTTGAGTCATCCACCTGATCTTGAAAATAACAATTTAAGGCATGCCTATAGGTTGTTGGGTAGTTGATAGTAAAAGTTTAGTTTTTACTTTGTAACATTTAGGGACATTCTGTCATTCTCATGGGAGCTCAATTCATAAAGCCTCTGTCAACTAAGGATGAAGCAGTCTGCCACTCCCTCCCCTGAACCACACAACATGACACAAAACAAAAAAGTAGCATCTCTGTTGAATGGGAACCTCAAAAACCATTGTTTAGTTCCCCTGAGACTGCTTGACGTTTTAGAGGGTGGAGAGCACACTAAAGAGGGAACATAGTTCAAAGTTTCTGGAACGTTCTCAGTGGCTGCTGAGGACGCTGCAATTGCCACTTGTTTTTTAAGACCGTGTTTGAGATATGTAAGTGGGAAAGGCAGAGGTGATGTCCTTAAATACACCATGTTGTTTAAGTTACATAATGAATCGGCAATATGTTAATAGAAACACGTGCGTCTACTTTTCAGTGGCACTGGAGTGTGTGAAAACGTTCTTTAAATACTGGCAACTTTTAAATACAGGAAATTGTAAACTGATATAAGCTGATCACACAATCTGTAATAATAACTAATATCAATAATGTCTGTATATATTATATACATACATATTCTATATATCTAGACACACACATTTGCAATAATCCTTCAAATGTGGTTATCAAACACTGACAGATATGTAATAGAAGCACAACATTTTACAGTTTAACAATAAACTTCCCCTACAACAGTTTTTACTGCTGAGGGCGGAGCTTTGCGCACACCTTGAGAGCAGAGAGATGCCATTCTCACGATTGTCTGTCTCCCAACCTCTTGCCCTCGCTACCAAAACCAGCTGATCTGTTTCAATGCAGATAGGCTGAAAAAACTCACATGCTAGCTGGAATTCAACTGTGGTTTTCTGTCAGGAGATGTGGTAACTTCACACCAAGTAGAAGAGCTATAAGTAAGGAAAAGAATGCTCGCTGCTCAGACAATTTTTGCAGTGGAACCTTAAAGCTGCCAGATTTTTGTTGAGTCTTTTGTTTCTGTATTTACATTGATGGAAATATACACATACAGTGAATGAAGCCTCCTATGTTGCACTATGCATTTTTATCATAGGAAGCTACTCAGATATATCAGTCCAAGAAAGTTTGTACAGATTCTAGATTAATCTTCTCTAAAAAAAATATTTAGTATTTTGAAATAGTTAAAATATCTTATTAATTCTATTTTCCTCAATATTTATATCAAATATACTGTGTGTTATTTATTTACCAAACACCTCATCGTTGTGACTCATCATCATAATGGCAGTCGTATAATTTTCTGCATACAGCATATCGGTATCTGCCAATTCATTCTTCTCTGCCTACTGAGCACAATTTGAGTTGTCGTGACTCTATATTTTGCTATTCTTCATGCCATATGATTTTACTCATCACTATGTCAACATCAGAAGCTACTGCTTTTCCCCAAGAAGAAATCCTTTAATGCCGGCATTATGTACTATAACATCCATTTACAGTCATGGCATGGAAGTGTCTTTTCCTCCAGTGTTGTATACTGATAACCTGATTATTTGGATTACTTTATTTTCCTGGAAAACAATTGACAGCAATGGAAATGTGTGTGGTGAATAATAGAATTACGTTTGGTTTGTCAGCTCCAGAGTGAATGAGAGTGGTTTCGCTCTGCCATGACTGTCGTGTGTGATCGCAGTGTTTTTACACTCTGTGTTTTCTTGCCAGATCCTCTGTCGATGAGTCCACAGAAAGCCCTTGAGACCATCGGGGCCAATCTGCAGAAGCAATATGAAAACTGGCAACCCAGGGTGAGTGGGTTCTCATGAACCAGCCTCCCTCCTTTTTTAGCATGTGTTTATAATGTGACATAGACCCACTAACTCATTCGCACTACTGTACGATACATACCAAGTATAATCAAATAAGCCTTCCGGTAAAACTCTTAAATGAATTGTATGCATTCCATGACATGACCTTGGCCATATAATCTTACGTATGGGTTTTTGGCGTCCATTGGGTCATTCTCATGGCTTTTCAACAATGTTTCAAAAATTGTTTTCTAGATGTTGGCCGACTATCTGGAGTATCCAAATTTACCAACCCTGTGAACACACAGTGGCTTCTATTGGTTCTAATCGTGTTTTTTGGACATTACTTCAAAAGCATCTGTTTATAGTCTTTTTGTTCAAGTGCTACAAACACATTTCAGTGCAGATCATTCCTACGTAATGCTGTGAGAACTTGGCAGACAAAACATTGTGATGTATGTGAGAAAGAAAAGTCAGTGACTGCAGCTGTCGTGGTAGTTCTTTGGCTTCTACATTATTCCATGTGTTTACATTTAAGCTTTTGAGTATATGAAATAGGATGAATGAGTTTATTTATTTATATATATATATATATATATATATATATATATATATATATATATATATATATATATATATATATATATATATATATTCAATTGTGTCAGCTATAATGAACTTATGCATTTTTGAACAAAACACAGATGCATAACTTGTTCTTGAAATTAAGCTGCTATAGGTTTATTTGTATACTGTACATGCATTCATATTATTTCCAGCAGTTACAGTTCTCCTGTGCTCCTGACTGAGCTCAGTGTTTTGCAATTTAAAAAAAGCTGATCTTTTTCTGGCTCCTCAAATTCCAGAAGTTTCCAGCTAAATGAGTGCTGGCAGTCACACATATGACAAGGATTGTTTCAAACAGCGAGAAGATCTCGTGCACTTTACTGAAGTGACGAACGCCTAAGTGAACGTGGACGTTAACACTTGAGGATCCCCCATGAACACATAGGCATTTAGTATTTAAGCAAATACTTGAATTCTGATCCAAGCAGTTGTTGCATTTGAAAATATTAGATTTGAATTGCATTTCAAACAACCTGCAAATATATTTTAAATTATTTTAAATTTGGTAAGATAGTGCAGAAGTAAAACACGGGGTAAGAGGAGGCAGAGAAATAGACGTACCTAGAGAGAGCAGCCAAAGGAATGTAGGCTCTGTTGACCCTGGAGGTCAGCAGTAAACGGTGATAGGAGTACAGTAGAAGGAGTGGGAGGGTGAGAAAGCTGTTCCTTATTTCAGCCCGAGGATTCTCAGCTCTGCAGCATCTCACCACAGATCTGCGTTCGCCAACACACCTTACATAAACTGATGACAAAGCAATCAATTACACCCCAGCTATTTACCTGTTTTGCTGCCGCAATGAGAAATGTTGTTACAAGTTAGTTTTGGATGGGTTGAGTTGCTGAACATTATACCTAAGAGCAAATGTTAAATCTTTCCTTGTGTTGGAGCTGCCTAATATGCCGTCTCAAATCCATTTCTGTACTCTTATCTTAACTCTCAAGGCCAGAAAACATAGTGAAAGGTGAACACAATCTTGCATACATTTTCTTTGCCAACACTACATCACTATATCTACCTCTTGTTAGTTGGATTCTGAGAGCTCTCGCAGCAGATTGCAGATTGTCCAGCAGCTTCTGTAATAAGACCCAACATGAATTAGCTCAGTAAACCAGACATAGCTCATCGACATAACAGCAGAAGTTGCTTTTTAGGAGATTGTTATTGGTGCAAATCCCAGCATGGCAAGGTCATTTTTTAGTTTATCCGCTCATAGTGTTGATTGCAGTCAGTGTATCAATACATGTTCTGTTTGAAGTGCTTTAGATTTTCATTTCAACAAACAGTATTTTGGATACTTAAATATTTATTTGTGAGGATCAGCCATACAGTATGTTTGGATTCTATAATTGCCTCTCTATACAGTCGTTTTTATTAGTGGAGGAGGACGCCTTTACTGCATGCGATTCCAACTCCGTATCCACACATGTCTTCACAGCCCACAGTTTGCTTGCCTGCGCAGAAACAGATATATTTTCACACTTTATTTATTGATTCATCCTAACTCAACAAAACGGTATAAAGACTGAAAACAACTATGACAAAGAAAATAAAATAAAAAAACAAGTTAGACAGGCCATTTATATATTTGATACACATGAAAGAAAGCTAATCCAATGGACCCTTTATATCATCAATAGACTGTATGTGTGTAATTATTAATACAAGAAAGATAACTAAAAATAAAAAAGTTTCTAATATTAATCAATTTCTGCATCTCACTACTGCATTGCATATCCTACTTACTGCACTGCTACTTTTATTCTATGTTTTGCCTTTCGACTGTTTTTTAATGTTTTAATACATTTTCTTAATTGTTTTTAAATCTTAAAAGATGGCATTACTAGCATTCTCACTTTAAAGCTTTAAAAAGGACACACATGTGCTCACCCAGCAATCTAGTTCTATCCAAATTGGTTTTCAACTCTATTGTTGGTTGTGTCCTCGTGATTCTTTTGTAAATAAAGCAAATAAAGCAAAGAAGCTGCGGCTACATTGTGTGTTTGTTCTCCTCATAGCACAGAACCTTTTTTTATATGGACCATTTTACAATTAAAATGGCACATTCGGTGAGGTTGTATCGGAGTAGTTTTTTGGAGTACGAGTACACAAGCACAGTAACACATTAATACTCGTTATCCGATGCTGGTCTTGGTACATCCCCATTTCAGTGTGTAAAAATACCTCATTCACTTGTTATTGTAAACGTTGTTGTTGTCCAAAGACAGAATTTTCTCTGCTGTCTGTGCTCTTATCGAGAGTGGCTGTCTGGTGTTACATTATATCCCAGACTGGAGTCAACCTTGTACTGCTTTTGTTTCACACAGACACATCAACAAAGACAAGAAGCGATTCAGACGCTTCTCTTTGAGCTTTCCCTCTCAACATGCCTCCTCTGCTCTCCAATTCTCTTTCAAGCTTTGCTTGTTCTCTTTAATTTTCTCTCTGCATGTCACCTTTTTTTTTGTGCCTCGTTCTGCTTTTAGTTTCATGTCTGAAATGTATTAGTTCAAAATTCTAACCTCTTGTCTGACCTGCTCGATGTTTGGTAGTCACTAAGATGAAAAGCGGTGTGCTTGTCTTGTCAAATGGTCATTTCAAAGTCCTGCAGTTGTTGTTGAACATGTTTCAGTTGTCCGACAGGTTTCCACCACGTTTCTGGCCAGTATAACAATCATTTCTTCTTTGGTCTGGGTTTCTCTGTATTTCTCTGGTGGCCCTCTCTCTCTGTCCAACTCTACTTTCGAGCTGCAGCGAGTGAACCCATGCTGTCCACTTTACTAACTGGCTCTGCATTATGTATCAGTGAGCTGCAGCTCAAACACGTTGCTACTGATGAGCTTTGAGGTCCTCTCTTATCCCCCTGGAAAGGCCACACTTCACAGCGGATGAAGAGCACAGAATGTCTGTGTAGTCGGTAACAATAAAATGCAGGCTTTCAGCTCGCATCATGTAACGTAACATATTTGTCAGAATACGGAGAGTGCTTCTCATTGTTCCTCAATAATGACATGATGAACAGAAGTCTGTCAGCCAGCTGATGTGTCAACAGATGTGCCAAATGTGTCAACAGTTACAAATGCCACACACATCAATAACACCATCAACCTATTATTTGAGGGTTTAAGGACAGAGGGTGCAGGTTGTAAAGCCCTTGAGGCAAATTTGTGATTTCTCGTATTGGGCTTTGTGAATAAATTAACTTGACTCTTCCCTAATGGGAAAAACAGCACTCTTCTCAGTCTGTGAGAACAGGTATGTAATGTCTTCTGTGGCTCTGGAGGAAACGTTAAAGCGGTCAAGGTTACTGTGACCTCAGTTTCATCGCATTCTTGAGCACTCAAAGTTGAACGAATTTTCGAATTTGAAGGTCACTGTGACTTAAAGAAACACGCAAAGATTTGTGCTTATTAGGATAATTTTACAGGAACTTACATTTTGTGTGTCAATAACAACATTTTGGACAGACATGGATCCAAACTGCACCTTGAATCTATTGAACTCATGCGACCATGAGGTGGTAATTTTAGTTCTCTCATTAAGCAAGATGCAAACAGCAGGAATTGGGGTAGCATTCCCAGCAGTCCAACCATGTGACTCAAGGAAATCCCCATCTAGAAGAGTTTGTGAATCTGCCCTCATAACTCTCTGGCAACAAGCAAAGTGCAGTTCTCTCTTGTGTGTTGACCCTTTATTTTGGTCAATGGATCCAGTAAATAAGTTGGTGTAGATGAGTGTGTCATAAAATGAGTAATTTAAATGTAAAAGTTTCACAAGAAAAGAAGACTTTCCCATGCCTGTATTTGATGACACAATAGTCTGTAGATCACATGGAAAAAAATCATGTGAGGATAACAATGTGTGGTCTTGTGCAGCTATTCTATAACCAGCGATACAAAAATGTGGTTTGGTCACATATAGTGTGCCAATGTGTGCTGACCGAGCATAAAAACTCAGAGTAGGAGTGAGTAGCACGCAGTGTCTTCAATTTAGGTCAGAATACAAGGAAGATTGGATAAAATTGATGTGGATAATTTTCACACATTCACATTATTAATTTTAAAATAAAAAAATATCCTGGAGGAGTCAGTAAAAATTAAGTTGATCTTTTGGTTGTTATAGAGCATCACACTTCAAGCTCAATAACCAACGCGACACTACCCACTCCATTATTCCCTCGGGGGACCCCTCACAGCTGCCAAATCACTTGAATCCCATTTGAGTTTAATTGATAACCACTGTGTGCGGGAGTGAATAACGCAATGCGGAAACTGTCTTAATGGTCTCCCCCAACTGCTCCTCGTGCCCTTAGTCCAAAGGGAGTCACAGAGAAAACCATTAGCCCAGTGGAAGACTTACGTACAGCCCACCAATACATTGATAAACAATGTGCCTTTGAGGGGCGCTACAGGTTAACGGTGATGCAATATGCTTGTGTGTGCCATACTAGAGAGAGTATTGATCAGCTTTCTCACTGCTGCTGATCACCTCGTAAATATCCCAATGTAAACTATAGTTTGGACGCCTTAAGCCATCTCGTGTTGAGATTAACTGAAGTTCCTGGGGATGTTGAGGTGACGCAGAATGGTTATTGTTCTTCTCAACTGCAGTTAAGTATATGAGACATTTACTGTCCCAGGAACTAGGGCTGTGCGGTATGGCCCAAAATTCATACCACAGTATTTTGTAAGATTCTGACGGTTTTACAGTATATCATGGTATTTTTTTTCACCATTTTAAAGCATATCATTTAAATATTGTGGAATTAGCCAGCCAGCTATATAGCTAACTAGTGGATAGTTGGTTAGTTAACTAGTCTTCTAATTCCAACGTGCTTCAAGTTTCACTAAAAATGAGCCAACTATTGAACTGGTTGCCAATGGTCTCTGGAGCTGCTGTGCTGAAGGGATTTCACAGGCTTTTGGAAAAGCAAACACAGTGCTAAAGATAACAATAATAATATATAACATGGTAACTGAATGACACTGATGGTAACGTCAATGATAACATTAATAGCGACTATTCTATTAAGGTGAGATAGTTCCAGTTCTTTGCTATTTGTGCGTGAGTGTAATTCATCACTCTTTGCCATGCTGCTGTGTTCAGTGACTCACCTTTCTGGGTCTGCTCTCAGCCAGCTAAAATCTCTGCTGTGCTAAGAGACTAATGGCCAGTAATTGTCTAATTTTATTATTATTATATCCTGACGCTGTGCGCGTATGCTGAGGACCTTATTATATCTGTGGATGTGTTGGCATGGACCTTGTGGAGAGGATGCAGAGCAGGAGGGGACAACACGGGAGGCCAGGATGTGACTCAGCGGATAGAGCTTAAAGATTCACCACCTACAATTCATTTATAATGTATTTGACTCTTGTGATGTGTAAAAATGTGTGGCTTCCTGAATGCAAGTGTATGCCAATCCAGAGTGTGGGCATGTGTGCATTGTTGTGTTGAAGGACAAAGGTGCAAATTGGAGGCGGATCCAATCAGAATCTGACTTTCTTAATATAAACTGTGGAGCAAGGTGTCCTAGATGACAAAAATTGCTCATCCCTGCAGACATTTTGGTGTCTTTGCGAGTCTGAGTCACTTCACCCCGATCAACCTGCTCTACCTTCTATGCACTGATCATCCAGAGTTGCATGGTCTGCATGTTTCTGTCTTTACCAGCCAGACTTCAATGAAATTTGACATTTAAAATTCTGAAAGCTGTCCAGTGGCCAGTGAAAATGTTGATAATTTTCTAGTTCCATTTACACAAATTTGGCATAGCGTTCCTTTTGAGATTATGAAAGGTAGTATGGTGATGTAATTAACTTTCAACATTAAGGTCAAACTTGATTGGTCAGTTTGTTGAAATAAGGGCTTATCACTAAAATGAGAATAGTTGGTCTACCTTAAAGGTCAGTACACCAGCCAATGTTGTTGTTAAAGTCGGGGCTAACCTCCTTCACTTTAATCAGCAGTTGGCAAGCAAGACATAGAAAATCTGGCTTCGGTCTTGAGGTGTAGCAATTAATGAATCAAGAAATAGCCTAAACTGTCCACTGGCAGTGAGCAATTGAGACGATATGTCTATACTTGTGGTCCCTGTTTGGGAACTGATTAGTACACACAGGTGTTTGACTTGTCCTCATTCTCAGCATACCAACCACAGACGTAACTGTTGCTCATATAAGAAGAAATAAATTCTCATTTATTAATCCCCATGGGGAAATTATTCTCTCCATTTAACCTATCCTTAGTAATTAAGGAGCAGTATGCTGCCGTGGCTACAGCTGCCCCCACATATAGATGAATGCACACGTTATGTAGCTGGAGAAATTCTCATTTCCTATGTTATCATAAAAAGTAAATATGTCTTTTTAAATAGCCACCGCTTCACAGCAAATGAGACCGGAGTTAAACAAAAAAAAGAGGATATTTTCAATAAACTTTCTAAACTTTTTGTCTGGTTAGCAACTAGCTAACGGTTAGAACGTCAGCTGGCTTGGTAAGATATTGTGACTGACGAGTGCTAGAGAGTTCAAAATTGATTAGAATATTTGTGGTCAGCTGAACTGCTCCAGTAGTTCGTTCACTCCCCCATGCCACTTTCTTGCGACTAGCGATTCCTGCATGATCTTGTAAGAATTCCATGTTAACAATGCCAACAAAGCATCCTATATTAGGGATTAATATATTTGCTGCAGTTGCATTGATACAACAGTCTGTGATCATGAACTATGAGACTGAGTGTACTGGATGTATGCAGGTGACTAGTGTGATGTTAGTCACAGTTTTTTCTGTTTTAACATGAGAAAGAATTAAGAGGCTACTGCTGAATATGGTGACTAATGAATTCTAGGTAATGAACTGTTTTTTTTTTTTTTCAGTAAGCCTGATGTTCATGTTCTTTATCACTGTAAACAATGATTGCTGACAGCAAATGTGTTGAGGTCTTCTTTTAACAGCAGTTCAAATGATCAGGCTGCGCAGATTGATAATAATGGTAACATATTTCTTTTAAAAAGCCTGAAGTGGCTTTAATTAAAGAGGTAGAGCTTCCAATTATACACTCATCAGATTGTGCGATCAGTCTTCGCGTCCCACTTTAGAATAGAAAGTCTTCATGTCGCAACAATGAGACCTAGCACTCTCGTTCAGCTGCTACCCAGCATCCTTCACTACAAATTCTCTCCCACTTTGAGTCAACTAGACTATCCTTCTAACGCAAGGTCACTCGCCACTTTACTCATCATCTGTCACTTTAAACATTCATTACCTCATTCTGTGCACTTTACTTACCTTTACTCTTATTATTATCATTATTGATTGTTACCCCTTTATTTTTTATTTTACTTGCATCGCTACTTACTTACTGCACATTTACTTATTTACTTTTTTTTTTTATCCAAATTGTTATACTTTCACTTGTACAGTTAAATGTTCCTTGTTGTTGTTGTGTTTTATGATGCACCCTCCGCCAAGACAAATTCCTCGTTTGTAATAACTTACGTGGCGATAAAACGTATTCTGATTCTTCTCGTAGGCCCTGATTGTTAGTGAATGTGGGGACCTGCACCTCTCACTTAACTCCAATTAGTAGGACAGCTGTCTGTATACATCTGTATAGATCAATTAGTGTCCCCCTCAGTCTTCAACTAATGGCTCCCCTGTCCTCTGTTCTCTTCCTAATGTCCAGCTTTCCTTTTACACGTTCTATGCTGTCTGTATCAACGACCCGACTAGCAGTGGGCTCATTTTATAACTTGATTTCTATCTCACTGTCCAGTTATGGAGTACTTGAAATAGCAAAAGCTGTCCTGAAAACGTTCACTATAACAATGAATTATAAGGTACCTATTCAATATTTATTGAATTTGTATATGCAATTTGATATAAGTGTTATTTCTTTCTCAAAACATATTAAGGGATAGAAAATAAAAAAAACAGTGCAAATGAACTATTAAAGTGTTGAATCGGCTCCGACTCACTTGACTGAATGAAACACATTAGTGAAAAGCTTTTCTTCAGTCTGTGTTCATCCTGTAAAACTGCCGTGGATGCCTTTGATTTTCCAGACACCCCAGAGTGGCTGATTTAAAGTTGTGGTCAGACTACTGCAGTTTTTAAATCACAGTTTTAAAAACAAAAAAACAGTTGCTGCCCATTGGTGATTATGGTAAACGATACCCAAATAAGAAAGCTGACTGTTTTCCCAATAATTATAACGTAATGTTTCATCCACTGTTTTATATCTATTTAGCAATGCACCACCTCACAGGATCTCATGAGTTGCAGATGTGCAAACAAATGGAGACTTAAGTGGTACAACAACTTGTGGAAGTAATGCTTTGCAGTGAGAAAAAAACACTAAGCTAAGGGCTCAGCGAGTCTGGATGAGACAATATTTGGAGAGATGAGGTCAACACGGGTACTCTATTCTCTAGAGAGAACTGGAGGTGAGACTTGAACTGTCAGTGTAAATATTTGTCAATATTAAGTATGCTAGCCTCAAGGGCTAGAATGTGTACTGTTGCTTAGCAACACTTTCAGCTGCTCCGGCTTGTCTCTCTAATACTTTCCTCTTTTTTTTTTTTTTTAACTCCCAAGATATCAAATGGGTTTAAAATTCATCATGGCACCCCCATTGAGTCTGCATCAGTTTGGGAGGATTAATATGGGGGTGAATCTGGGATGAATTGGCCCAAAACTCTTGTAGTTTGTGCCCGGTTTCAGCCTCCTTCACAGCAATCTTTCCATGATAGCGTGCCTGTAGTTATGCCTGTCCTGGACATAATGCTGATTTTGTACCTAATTAAATGTGTTCACACCAAAGAAACGCACCCTGCAGAAGAGCTCAAGTCTGTGAACAATATTAGACCTTGTTCTAACATAAGAGAGTCAGTAAAATCCGCTCAAAACCATGAAGCTCAGCCATGCAGAGTTTTACAGGGTTTCTTTCTTCTGTCTTGTCCCTCAGCATCATTAAAAAGAAGGGAGAGTCTTTTTAGGATTAGAGGGGTTTGTAGACTGCCACTGGCAGTGGACAATTGATCATTATACATCTTCTCTGCACTCCACTTCTCCTCTTCCCACTCCTTTCTCCTATTTTCTTATTTTGCTTTTCTTTTAGGCCATGTACCCACTGAAACTCTCATCTTTATTTAAACATTTGCCCTCTTTTTGAACTTTGTGTATTACAATACACAACGTTCACAAATCTCAGAGGGCAAATGTCCATGTGTAATAGAAGAAGAACAAACATATTTCACAAAGTGCTAGGAAACAGAATTCGGTTAAACAATTATTATTATTATTTTTTTTTTACCAAAGACCAGATTGGTTTGTTACATCAATAAATAAAACAGATATTAGACATATACATTGTCATCGTTGACATGTTTATCATGATACAAGGTTAATTCACCACTTTTCATATTTTGCTTGGTTTTCTCTCTTGGTCTTACTTTTTCTTTTTTTTTTTTTTTAACTCAGATGACCACAACACCTGATGGCAGATCTTGATCATCTTAATTAGATTATGAGTTCCCTGCTAACTCAGAACCACATATCAAATTATAAATAATCCTTTCCAAATACAGTAGGACACAGCAGCCTGACATCTTTTGTGCTTTTTTTTCCAATTGAGTTTTTTCCAATGCAGTTTGATAATCATTTATATTGATGTTTTAATGCCCATCTGAGTTGTGAGAGAACGCCAACTCTGTCACATAACATTGCCAATGGAAAAAATGTACAGAGCAATATAATATGACTAAGTAACTTCTTATTCATGATTGCTTGAACCATTACAGAGAAGTCCAGCTTTCTAAATTGGAACAAAAGAAATGACTTAACATTTTCTAATTTATTATTATTATCAAGGACATCATCAAGCATGACCACCTCTATAAATCATGAAGGACTACTTCCAGACTCCTTCACCTTAGGAGGATCGTTGACCCGAGCTTTCTGCCTATGAAGCAGCTAGTTGATACTGCCAAGACATTCAATTGCGACCTGACATATGTGGGCAATCTGGACCCTAAACTGGCAACGCAGGATCATCACGCTTACCCTTACCCTTCAGTCTTCCCTTACCTCTTGTCTTTATAACAGCAAAAGTTTCAGTTAAGGGACGAGACATGGTGGTGTTAAGGCTGATTTATACTTGGGTTTTACGCAGAGACGCGAGCACGCAAGAAACGCATGGCCGACCTTGCGTGGTCAAATCGGCCATTTTGCGTGCTTGCATGCGTCACCCAAATTTCTGACTATCCGTCAAAGCAACGCAAGCCCACAAGACTGTGATTGGTCCGCTAACCACATCCTTTCTGAGTCTCGCATTTCCGGTTTCATACCATAATATCGCTGGTTTTAAAAGCCATAGCAGAAACACAAACAATGAATCCCGTTGAACGTTTGGCTGAAGAGGTCCGCAAATATCAGCATTTATATAACCCGTCTGACGGAGTCTAAGGACACGTAGATGGATGTGAATTCCTGGAGGGAAATATCAGTGAACGTCGGTGTGCAGGTCGACTCTAAACGGTTGTTGCGCCACCTACTGTTCTGGCGTATGAAAAACGCACGGGAACTATAAACCAAAACGAGTCCGTCAATCCGACTGCGTGTCTCATATTGTCTCAGGACTGTCACAGAACCAATGCATAGTTGGTCAGTGGCAGCGTCACTAAAATTGGTCATAGTTTAAGGTATGTTTACTTTTTATTAGTCTTTACAGTGAAGAGAAATATCCTTCTGCAAAATCTACAATGCATAACAGCATTATGAAGCTCTCATAAAAACTGAAAGACTGAATTGTGACTTTAATCAAACAATTTAACGAATTTTAACCATGATTTCTATTATTAATACATAATGTGATATGATATTTTTTAAAGTTATATTGAGTGAATTACAAGTAATTTGTGATAACTGCTTCATACCTCACTAATGATCTAAGTTGTCTGAGCTGAGCAACCGGCAATCTTCCCCCTGCTTTGTGGACCGATATCCATTTTAAAACTGCACTCGTGTCAGATTTGGGATGGGCTCAAGTCAAACCATCAGAATTCATAATTGGCAGTCTTGTTGCTTTACTGCTGTGAGAACTTCAGCTCTTCTAAAGCTGTGCGACCGAGACTTGAGTGTCATTTGTCAGACACGCTTGTCATCGGCAAAATGCCTTGTCGACCATATCACCATGGTCAGATAGATATAGTTTAAGTTTATCATCACACATGTGATCATAACAAAACTACATTTCATCTGTGCTACCCAGTGTGTGTCCTAACTGCTCTTCCAAAGTGACTTTTGTTCTGGTGTTAAGGTATAAAATTCACCCAGATTACAATTTCGACATGGCTTCTGAAGGAAGAATTATTTATTTTTTTACGATGGCCAAAGAGGGTTTGAAATGCAATAGGTCTGGCAACATTATTTAGAAATGATTATATTTTGTATATAGAAAATGGTTGTTGGCTGATATAATAAGCTAATTTTATATGTCAGCAAAGTGATCAAAAGGCCCCAGAAAACAGTTTCAGAGTTGGCAAAACATAGATACATAGAC
This sequence comes from Clinocottus analis, assembly GCF_023055335.1. NCBI lineage: Eukaryota > Metazoa > Chordata > Actinopteri > Perciformes > Cottidae > Clinocottus > Clinocottus analis. The sequence goes on along the minus strand of NW_027175954.1, from coordinate 8,601,664 downwards.
ATAGGCACCTTGGTTTGATGTTCATAGAAGCAGAAGCAGCAAAAATAAAAGGGAAGAGGGAAAAACGGGGGGTACGCACAAGAAAATGGGAAAGTACAGAGGAAGCCATTTATCACAGCCAATCCAGAAGCGCAGCCAGCATAATGAAGACATATAGAGGCTCTAGCTGTCAACACGAACGGCTTATCTTTAAAGTAAGCGGTTCCACCATTAGGAACACACTGGGCACATGTTAGGAGATTGATCTGGAGCATTTAGCGACTGGGTGAACACCCTAATTAGGGTGACGTGTGACACCAGTACTAGTTCTTCCCTCCCAGTGGTTAAATAACCTTGCTGCTTCAGTCAGAGGAGCATAAATAGTCTTTTTTATCTCCATTGGAAAACTTAGATTTTATTTTAAGACAAACCTCTGCTGCACACAGCATAGTTTGCTTGTTCAAAGGAAATTAATATTGAACGTGTTCCATTTCCAAATTGCAACATCTTTGTCACTACATCTCCCTGGGTCCCCTGCACTACATCTCCTTAGTGGGACGGAGATCAGACAAACCGTTCTCTAGAGGTGTATTATCTTACAGGATAATGTTGAGGTCAAATGATTACTGTTAGAGCACTACAGCCATCATAGTCCTTACCGGCCGATTAGCTTATTTTCTCAAAGTCTTCCCTGTAAATTGCTCAGAATGAAAGCATTCAATGTACATCTAAAACATTTGAGCCCCCACCTTGATGCTTGAGTGGGCGCTCACATCAGCACAAGAGAAAGGCCGCCAGCCTTGGTGAGAGATGTTAGAAAGGGTCACAGAGCATGGCTTACAGCAGTGACTCTTCAACTTTTTCTGCCACTTTGGAGGAAGAAAAATGTTCATGCCCCACCGCCCCAACAAAAAGGTCCATGCTGTATTTTTTATTGAAATCACAACTTTTTGTGACTCCTCCATCTGTGCTTTTTCAAATAGAATAAAGAAAATTGCTTCAATCAATCAAATTGCTTGAATCACTTTCAAAGTAAACCAGATTATTCCATCAGACAAAAACAAAATGTGCAAGCACTTTGTTAGAACAATGCAAATACCGTTCTATGTGTGCAAAAAATTACTAATATTTGGCAAAGGAATAGTGTATAGTGACTTCAATTAACATGTTTTGCGCTGAATAATACCCTTTTAAGATAATAACAATAAGGTGCAACCAATGAAAAAATAAACAAAACAAGGCAATAAAGTGTTTTACTGAGTTTAACACAGTGTAACTTAAAAACAAACAAACATTAACTTGCAAAATGAGTGCAGAATGTGTGAGCCATCAAGTTGTATTAGTGGCTAAATCGTCTTTTGGTAAAATGCCAAGAATCGCAGAGGTGCAAAATTTTGGCCATCACACATGCAACCTGTTAACGACGTAATGTAAACATTTACACGAAAGTGCAGGCATTTCGATGTGCATTTATTGATGACTTAGTTTTATGTCTTTGTCTTTTATGTACTTTGTACTTTTATAATATGTGAAATAAAGTTATTGGGGGTAAAAACACATTTCCCTCTTTGCCCGACCTGTGTCTGTGGAAAGGGTGCACCACACAGTTTGAGAATTACTGGCCGACAAGAAGATCTTTCTAATTGCTCAGTGTCCTTGGTGTCATGTGTTACTGTATTGATAGCCATCGGGCTATTTTGTCTCGTCACACAGAGGTCAGAGGTCAGGGTTAGTTACACAATAGTGTCTGAGCTGGCAGGAATCCATCTTCTCACTGCGGATAATGAAACTTGGCGAGGTGCTTAAATTCCCATTGGCTAAAAGATTTTATGCGGTGACCATTGGCTCAGACCTCTCTACAGAGGGAAAGTAGGCAAAGGACCATTTTTAGAGAAAGAGAATGATAAAAGAAACAGTCATGGTAATTTTCTGTAGATTATTTGCGTATGTCCCAATGGGAAACAGTGCAGTTTCAGAACTCCAAAATCAAGAGTTCAACTATGTGCTGGAAGCACATCTAGTCTTCGAGAAATACTAAATCTATGAAAATGAGAATATGCAAATCTCACGGGCCTACCTCCGCTGCTCGTGCTTGGCCAACTGGGAAAAAAAATGCAATGTCAAGATGGGTAGAGTTGGAGAAAACAAAATTGCCGTTGAGCAGACATATCAAAATAGTAAGTGTAGTTAGGGTCTTTTATTATTTTGCTATGCTGATTAGCTTGTGACTGGCAGTGGCTGACACGGCGTTAGTGGTTGTGAAACGTACAATAATATCTAGTTGGATTTATTGGAAGATCGTTCAAGAAGCTCCAGGTTTACATCCAAAAACTGGACACTCTGCAATGTTTGCTGTTAAAACTATGTTAAAGCCACTTTTAGGGTCTGAAGATTTTCGTATTAAACAGAGATTGGCTTTAAACATTTTAAAGTACCAAATCCAACTCGTCTGGGTTACAATTAACCGATTTGCTCACATGTGTCCGCCTTCAGTGGAGGAATCTAAAAACCTTCTCCAATGACACACTTTGCACAGATACAGGTCAGTACAGTCAAGGTAAGACATTTCAGGGGACATCAACATAAGAAAAGAAAAAAGTTCAACTTTACAAACAGAAATCAAAACATCCTGAAGTTGTAATGCATCATTTTATTTTCCAAGCTCATTCTGGAGAAGTTACAGCACCATGCACAATTTAATATCAATGTTTAGAGCTATAAGCAGCCGGAGAATAGTAAAAATCAACATTGCACTATCATTTTTATTTTATTTTTTTGTATGAATAGTCTTGCTTTGAGCATATCCAGTTTAAACACACTATATACTAAAATCCTGCCAAGAATCAGTATACAGTATAGATCTAATGATAGCATTAGCATGTTTCTGTTCACGACCATCAAAGCAGTCGGCTGGTCAGCAACCAAAGATTCCAACTTGCTTCTGTCAAATTTTTTTTTTTAGTATGTGATATGGTTTTGACTCCTCTCCATCCTCTTCTCTACCACCGGTTAAATGCATCATCTAGTCCTCACACACTATCAGCTTTTTCCTTCAGGATGTTAGAAGCAGGAGGATGATTTCTTTCCTCCGGGTTCATCCTTCACCCCTCCTTTTTTCTTTTCACCTTGTCGTGCGCATATCTCTTCAAACTCTCTCTTTCTTCCTTTTCACCTATTATTTGTTTGTCCTGTCATCTGTGCCTGTCTGCTTTGTGCTGTGTGACCACGCACACACACACATACACACACTTTTTTTTATCACTAGCCGTTGGCTTCAAAATAAAAAAGCAAAGGGTCTGTACTTGTAAAGTCACTTTTCTAGTTTCCCGACCATGCAAGCGTTTTAACACTACATTCACATTGTGCCTCACATTTACACGCTGATGGCAGGGGCTACCATGCAAGGTGCCACCTGCCCATCAGGATTCTAACAGTCATACAACATTCACACGCCGTAGCTCCAGCAGTTTGGGGTTAAGGGTCTTTCCTAAGGACACATTGACGAGCACAGCCGGGGATTGAACCGGCAATCCACTGATTGAAGGGCGACCACTGAGCCACAGTCTCCCTCAACATGCGCCGGAGAGGGGACGTAGCTTGTCATGAATGGTCGTCATTCAGAAGCTGTTGTGGGAAGCAAAGTGTCAAAGATGTATAAAAAAGTGTTATTCTAAGTGGTTTGCTGGGAGCGCCCCACCCTCCTAAACAAGGTGAAGTGACTAAATTAAACTAAAAACGCACGCACGTACTAACACTACCTTGCAGAGCTTCTGGGAACATAGCTTTTAATTAGACTGGTCCTTTAGGGGTCTCTCTGCCCCTTCTGTATCACATGCATGTACACTACATACACAAACACAAGCGCACATTACATGTTCCCAGAGCTTTTCGTCTAATACATCCTGTCAAAGCTTCCAGAACCTAATACTGAATCAGTCACGTATGCCTGTTATATATTTTAGCGTATTTTTTGTGTGCTTTTTTATCAGTTTTGATGGACTGCATATTTACTTTTGCTTTCTAGTATTCAAATCAACTATTGCAATGAAATCAGGACTGACTAAATGCAGTATGATAGCATGTAGTGCCATACAAGTTTTAAGGAAATGATGTTTAAATGTCAGAAGAGAGCAGACCTCATACAAGCAAAATCTGAACACTGGGGAAGATTTGAGTGGAAGGGAGCATTTTGATAAATCATATTAAACAGTTTGTTCACTTGTTTTTGAAGTAACTTGTATGTAACATAATTTTTTGTATTATCTCATCTTGTTTAACGTACAGTACACAAGCACTTAGTGTATTTGGGCCTTCTGCCAGTTACATAACCCATGTCACTTAGTCAGCTGTGGCAGCAGTGTTCTGACTCCTGCTGCTCGTTTCCAGCATCAGACTCGTCCGAAACACAAGAACAGATGAAGAAAAAATTAAGTCGTGAGTGTTTCTGTACCATTACATATCTGACATTTGGAACACATAATGCCTTCACAAAGTGTCAGAAGGTATTTCTTTTCTGTGACAACATACTTTAAAATACTTAAATGTCTCTGTGGTGTTTTTGACTGCAACTCCTCAAAAGTGCAAGCATTTGTACCTCTGAATCCACAGTTTTGGGGCTGATAAATGGCTGAATGGGTAACATAGTCTTGAAAGGAGGCGTGTGCTGGCAGAAGAGAGGAGACGTGTCATCGCTCCCTCTGCTCCATCCGACCTGCTGTGAGCTGACTCAGCCGGACACACTGGACCCAGCACGACGGCCGTAACTTGGGAAATGAGTCCTGCCACACAGGCCTGCTATTTATCAGACTGGCTGTACTTTGTCAGCTAAATTGGAATAAGTGTACTTTATTAATCCCTATAGAGAAGTTATCTTTTTGCTTGCCTCCTTTCCAGATCAGATTGCTTTGCTGACTGCAGATCAGTACTGTAGAATAGTTAAGGTTTAATGGCATACCTGGCTATCATAAATCCCCAAGCTATATACTTTTATAAATATGATAAAAAATATGCTTTCCATCTGTCAGTCACATGCTCCCTGTTGCCGTCTCTTGTGAACAAGACTCTAATATACTTGAAAGTCTTTACATAGGGCTCCAATTTCCTCCCAACCTGTAGTGTACAGCCCTCCGTTTTGAATAAACCACAGAATAAAGTGACATTTATATAGAAGCCAATTTCCGCACAAAAAAAGAAGAAATCATGCCCCAAAAAAAAACATTTGACTAATAAAAAAAAAAGTAAAAATAATTTTGACTCTCTCTCTCTCTCCCTATGTATATATATGTATATATATGTATATATATATATATATATATATATATATATATATATATATATATATATATATATATATATATATATATATATATATTAGGACAAAACCACAACAGTCTAAAGCAGCTCTTTTGACATAGAAATGTCTATTTGACATAGAAATGGAGAAATTGGGGGGGGGGGTGGGGGTCCTAATTTTTTATTTTTTTGGGTCCTAATTTCTTTTGTTGCGGAAATGGGCTTCCATACATTGATCCACACATATATGAAACTAAACAACTGTATCCCACTTCTCTGCTGATCATAGCAACCCGTTCCCCCACAATGTTGCAAAGAAGGGTGCATTTTTATCTTTCTCTCTGTTTCTAAGACGTCCATTGTTTTTTATGACGAATGAGTCAAGTTTAGTTACAGACATTTCTGCCTGAGCTCCTCATGACCACCTCAGAAGATGAATACATCTGTGAAACGCAGTGAAGCTCAGCATGATTTACTGTTAGCTGCCAGAATAAACTTGTTATATAGCTAAAATTATTATTGTTTACCTCTGGCAAATGCTGTGAAATGATAACTATTGACTGTGGTGAACGCGGCAAAGAGACACAATGCTTTGAAACCCTTTGTCCCGACTTCCTTCTCCTCTTTTCTTTCCCCCTCTAAATCTTCATTTTTGTCTGTCTGTCTGTCTTGCTCTTTCACTCACTCACTCTCTCACACACACACACACACACACACACACACACACACACACACACACACACACACACACACACACACACACACAAAGCAAGCATAGTGTTACAGGTTGAGTGGTGATTGAGAAGCCAGAGGTTGACTTTACTCATTTCCTCTGTTTGACAACAAGTGGCCGGTGCTGTCATTTATGTTTTTTCTTTTCAACCTTCAGCTTAAAAAGATTGCCTGCATATCATTAATACATATTCCACTGAAGTCCTTATTCCATTGCATACTTCAAGGTTATTAAAACATTCAAGTTTACTAGGTTATTGTCATTGTACAGCAGTGTTGGCAACAAAATGCAGATCTCAGTCACATTTTGCAACATTAGAACAAACGTGCACAATCAACTAAATTTAATATAAAAATCTATATAATCATATATGAATTAAGGACTCTCATAGCCTCAGGAAAGAAGCTGCTTGGAAGTTTGGTGGTATCTTTTGGCAGCAGGGTGTGGATGGGTGAATATTTTCTTTAAATATGTTTTGGGCTGTTTGTCGACACCTCTTCTCATTAATATCACTGATGCTCTGAAGATTGGTACCAATGATGTTCTGGGCGGTTTTAATCTCCTACTGTAGAGTCCTGGATCATGCACATCCCATGACTGTGCGTAATGTTTCTAGCCTGAACACATTACACATTACATTTATTTCACTGTTATAAATGTTGATACCTAATGTTGATCATATTTTGTAGTTCAGAGACGTTCACAGAGAGTATTAGTTTTCTTTGGAAATCTCCAAACAAAGAAGACACGTTGAATGTATTTCCACGGGCAGATTTTGTCTTTAAGAAATAAGTGCCCCATCACAATGGTAACTTTAAATGTTGCTGAACTTTCTACTTTGCTTATTGAATCCAGTTGTTTGCTGTCACCAGAGATATTGCCTTTTCTGTTGTCTAAAATGTAGCCTGATGTGTGTGACAGCGACAGAGAGGCTCTAACTGCACCTTACAACTTAAAAGTCTGTTTTTGAACTGCATGCTGAATGCTTATAGTACTTTGAAAAGGTCGCCTGTTCTCAGGATGTGACATGATGATAAATGGCGACGGAGTGAGCACAGAGCACACCTTTAAAAAGAGTTTGTTTCCTGTGGCCTTGATGGATTTAATGGAGGTGTTTTATAAAGGTGATGCAAGGTAAAGCAGCGACAGGCAGACAGCTTTAGATTGCATCAACCTCTTGAGGGTGTTGGTCCCCACAGGAGGCAGGAGCTCCCCCCTCAGGTCAAGGCGGTTAATGTTAGGAGATGAGTCGAGTCACACACACTTAAACGTCCTTCTTGCAGAATATTGTAATCCAACACTTCAGATGTCTTCTTCATACATATGCATCGGTCTTAATCTTTGTATGCCACTTGAATCAAATATACCCGACGGTCATGAATGTCAATACAAAGCTTTTCCAAAGCATCTTAATACAATTGGGATTTGTCTGAACTAACTACTACAAGCAGGTAGTGTAAGCACTTGTCCCACCTGCCGGTTTCACACCTGTCTGTTTCCTGTACTCCTTCCAAAAGGATACCTCTCTCTCTCAAACAAGCTCTGATTTCAAACGCTAAACCTCCATCACTGCAGGTCCCTCAGTAACACCATTATGCTCTTCAGATAACACTTGATATCGTCGGAATGAGTGCTGCGTCTATCGCCATTAAGATGCTCCTATCTGATTATTCCCTAATTGAATCAGCTCTGCTATCACACTGCAACTCAAACCCATGCAGATACGGGAAGCTCAAATGTAGCGTCTTTGATCAAGGTCTGTTTAGCTCGGCCTCTATAGGATGTGTCATGGGAAGAACGATAAGAAAGTGATGATTTCATTCGGCAAATGAGGACTTCAAATCCAGATTAATGATTAGTATAATTTAAATGATTATCACACGGTTTAAGCATTTAAACACCAAGATTATAAATGAATGTGTTACCCAAATCTGTTTTTATCAATTCTACACATTGGATACAAGGAAGACTGACTCTTGAAGGCTGGTTTGTTCTTGGTATAAATTGCATACCATAAATTATTAAATACAAAGCAGTGTTTAAAGTTTCAAATAATCTCCAACTATAAAATCTGTCTGCAGAAATATAAACACCTGAAAAATAACTCAAAATCACATCTGAGGTAGTTCCGCTTTTGGAAATATTTAAACAATTTACATTATATTTATAAAGAAAATGTTGAGTTTTTGAATGAGGTCCGATGAGAAAAAAGGTAATATTACTACTCAATGTAATAAAATATACTTATAATGGATGAATTCAAATCAAGACCTGTATCCCATGAAGCCTTTCACATACAAGTATTCGTACTACATTTAAGATAAAAGGGCATGTTGTGTTTTTTAAGTTTTTTAAGCGTTTGTGTTTATTCCCTTCTATTGCATTTTGATTTAATGGGTAAAATGTTCTCTCACAACTGTCAAGATTCAAGGCTGTGTCTTTGTCTCGTTATCTTTTATCTGTTTGAGAAGTTGAAAGTTTTGCAAGTTGATGTTAAAATATGCCTTAAAAATATTCCTGTGATTTAAAACCATTTGTCAGGAGGCCGGCTGTTTAGTAAAAGGCATGTTAGTTATGTAACAGAAGGGCCTGGCTGAGTGTGATAATGATTCAGACTGGTCTAACTGGGTACTTTTCTGTTGCATAACTAGTTGACACCTCTATGTCCCTTGCACACAGTTTTTATCACGCACACTTCATTTAATAAAGTGAAGGAGTACAAATAATAAACACGTCCTTCGTCTTCAACTCTTACAATGTATCAAAAAGCGGAGCGCACACGCACAGAGATCAGGCACGAGTATCACACTGACTTCACAATTGTAAAATCACTGAAACTGGTGAAGTATGATCTAAAGTAGGCAGCAGGTGGCAAAGCAAACAAGTTGACAACAGTAGCAACACCTAAAACTGTGTTTTGTGTTTGTTTATGTGTAGAATATCTGCTTCATATCTGCACTCAAAGTGTTGCTCTGCCTGAATTGTTAAACAGAATTAAACAAGAGGTTTGCACTACTGGTAATGTATTGTTTATTCTTCATACTATCAACAGCTGGATTAAAACATTGTCAGGCTTTTAAAAAGTTGGACACCTTTCAAATTGCAACATCTTCGCATCAGTCAACATAAAATTGGATCATTGCAAACAAAATATCTCTATCGGCTCTGCCAGCTCCTTTTAGTCACCTCATAAATGAGTCAGATTGTTATTTTTGGGCTGCTCGGAATGCTCAAAACATCCAAGAAACAAACGGCTCTAAAAAGTTGCAACAATATAATTTATTGGTGAAATATTTAAAGACATGGCCTTTTGGGGAACTGTATTGTAAATCTTTTAGGATTTTGCAGTGATACAAAGTGATGAATACAGATCGGTGGCAAATTTACGGAAAAACCTTAAGTATTTGGAAAAAAGTATTGTTCAATGCTCTCATCCATAGTCTCCAATCTGAAGAACTGTAGGATCAACATTCCTTCATTTGTTTTTGGTGGAGAGTGCTGGCCAGATTTATTTATTTATTATTTTATTTGTTTAACCATGGTACCAAAGTAGGAAAAGAGAATTGTGGAATATCAGTGGTATTTTTTTGAACTACCAAATATGTGACAAAAAACCTATTACAACATGTTTTTTTGCAAGAGGACATTTTTACATGTTTTGTGTCATTGCCAGTTCTGCCGATTTTAAAATCCAGTGCAGAATCCAAATGAGTCTTTTCAATTTTACAGAGGATTGCTCTCTCCTCTATTGTTTGGTGGTTTCCTTGAATGTTCAGATATCTGAGCAAGAAATACATCTTATTCGCCTCTCAGCTGCATGCAGATCAGCTTGACATGTTAAGCTGTTCCCCTTACCATCCTCTTCAGATGAAATCAACATCCTGGATCATGCGGATGTATCTTCATGCGAAGCCTTGTGAGATGAACAACATGACTAATTTAAAGAAAACACAGAAAGATTCCTGGCCATCCAGCCTAGTGTCACATGGATGTACTTCTTTTTGTACTCTTCAAAGCATAATATGCTAGATGTTACGTTAAATTGAAAGTGCCACCAATACCGGGAGGTATTACATCATTTAACAGTATGAATAGAGATGTAATGCTTACTCTGCTCTTCTCTGACAATAGGCAGGCATAATAAGTTACCCTAAACAGGATAAGCAGTTCGGATAATGGATGGATGGATGGACGGAAAACACTAAGTCACATAAAGTCAAGCGCTTCGATACAGTTTCTACTTCTATACGTGTGATGTTTAGATGTAAAACAAACATGCTAACGGCTTTCTCTATTCCACCCTGTTTTCCAGGCGCGTTACAAACAGAGTCTGGACCCCACAGTGGACGAGGTGAAGAAGCTGTGCACGTCGCTGAGACGCAACGCCAAAGAGGAGCGAGTCCTCTTCCACTACAATGGCCACGGGGTGCCACGGCCCACTGTCAACGGAGAGATCTGGGTTTTTAATAAGGTCACACTCACTCACACAAAGAAAAAAATATGCTCTTATATTCATGTACAGTAGCCATGGACATCAAGACCTTTATTGCAACAAGGTTTTCCAAGTAAAACTTAATCTTCTCTTGCTGCCATAGGCTGTGTTTAAAGTGAGTGGGATTAAAGGAACACATGGACAAGACACATTAACAGACCTTTAAGGTTAGCTAGCTCAGTGTTGCTAGGTGAACTAGCAGTATCTGTCTTCCATAAATAGGTGCAAGCTGTTTTTGCATGTGTGATTAATTCACTTTAATAAAGTTATTATAGGCAGCTGTCAAATTATACCACCATATAATGTGCCAAATCTGCATTCCTTTAAAGCATCAGTTTATTTTGTAATGTAATTATGAACACAAACAGTTAAATCAGGACGTGAAATAAATGCAATGCCAAAAAGATTTGACCTTGCCGCCGCTTTTCTTGCGTGACCTTGTTGACAATATAGTAACCGTCACCTCGTTAAGATTCTAGTGTCAGAAATGGAGGACTAGTCCCTTATTTGCCTCAAAAGTATGCATGTACATATGAGAACCATGAATTGCATAACAACAGCTGTTTGCCTATGCTGAAATGTAGAAATACACAAATAAATCCCCACAGATTAATTTGCACACCAATTTTCTTAGGCGTAGGAGGAGTGGAAATCAGGCAAATTGCAGAGGAATTAAATTCAAACATATAGAACTTTATTTATCTCTACAACGGAAATTATATGCAACGGTTCGCTACCCAGGTCGGCAATAGAAATGCACGTAAAGTAACAAGTACCTTCAAAAAGGTCTTGGGCTTATTAAAAAGTTCCCTTGGTCAAAAAGTGTTTAACAACTAAACGTGTTCCTTATGGCCCACCTGCATGCATTGATCTTTGGGTTGAGCTCCACTGAGGTAGAGACACAATCTTGTTCGTCTCCTTGTCCTGTAAGTAAGCACCCACTCACAATGATGCACCGCCGCTGTCTGGGCTTAGCCGTTGCCTCCAAGTCCCTAGTACACCCTCGGGCCTTATGTCCTCTTCTCCTCCTCTGTTCAACTACCTTCTTCTCCACATTTCACCCCTAATACTCATTCCTTTTCCTTTTTAAAATGAAGCTGCTGTCACTCTCCGCTGAAACAGGAGATCAGTTGGGGATTTGGTGTTACAGTAATGTCTGGGAAGTAGCGCAGAATCGAAACGTATCGGGTATAACACCTTTATAGCATCAAGAATATTAGTCGTATTACTCTTTGCCTCCGTCTGCACTCGAATCATTCTCATGTTTCTGTCCATCTCACCCGCCCTCATTATATTTGTCTTTTTTTAACAGTTTCTTTCCCCCTCTCTTCTGCTCACGCTCTTCATCAAACAGATGACTAGTCAATAATTAAACACAAATCTATAAAATGTGAATTTTCAGCAATAACACCTCGCCGGTCTCCCTATTTTTCTCTTCCAGAACTACACCCAGTACATCCCGCTGTCCATCTACGACCTGCAGACATGGATGGGGAGCCCGTCTATTTTTGTCTACGACTGCTCCAATGCAGGAATCATCGTCAAGTCGTTTAAGCAGTTTGCCCTGCAGCGAGAGCAGGAACTGGAGGTGGGCAGCTACACCTATAACACACACGCGGTGTTCACGGCATGTCACAACAATGCAGCCATGAAATTGCAGTTGGGTTGTAATAGGAAAAAACAAACACTTTTAGGTTCAGTCAGTCAAACGCACAGGGTGAAATAAACCGCTGGTATTTATGAGCTATTCATGGAAAAGTAGGAGATTTGTGTTTTACATGGCCCACTCTCAATGAAGAGATTTGTGTACTTAATAAGGTACCACACACACACACACACACACACACAGACACACAGACACACACACACCAACTTGGTGTCAGTGAGTGTCCAGTCATGATTCTCCACTTGAGTCCTCTCTCTCAAAAAAAAAAAAAGGATCTTGTCGCTGCTGCGATTCTGCCAATCAAATGGGCAGCTCGCTCTAAATCATTAAGTTTTGGTTTAGTTTTAGGAGTACACAGACTCTCACACACGGATACACACCTCTTCTAGCCCCAGTCCCTTCACCACTTCATCTTTTTTATTTTGTTTTCTCTCTCCCTCCCAGCTATGGAATGTTGTGTGAATCCCTAATGAGACTGAGCTGTCATTTATCTCAATTATTCATATGTTTGTGTGTGTGTGTGTGAGAGGGAAGAGAGGTAGAGGGAGGGAGAGAGGGAGAGAGGGAGACAAGGAGGGAGGGATAGGGAGAGAGGGAGGGAGGGAGGGAGAGGGGGAGAGAGATGAAGAGATAGATCATGTTGGGGCTGGAATCCTTGCTATTATTTTGATAAATTTTATTATTTCTTTAACTGCTTTCAGGTAACAAAAGTCATTCATTGTTCCTTTACACCATTTAGTTTTAGCTCAATCAATTGAGACTGTTTCATAAGCAGTAGATAGTTCCTTGAAGTCACTTTTTGGACCGTCAGGGTTTAATGTTTGTGTTGTGTTCGTGATGTAAACAGAGGAAGTCCTGCAGACAAATGCAGCGGGAAGTTGCATAACATCCATAAGAAATTTCCCTTTTCCACCTTAGTGCTTGCACTTCTTACCACCTCACATAGGAAGCGTATAATTGGGGCACGTAATGTAGGATAAAGAGAGAGGTGATGAGTTCCACAGACTTTTTAATCATGCAGGATATAATCCAAGCAGGGAGTCCCCCACTTTGCCAACACGCTCTGGCACCTGCATCTATCTGTCGTGATATGACACACACACGAACACCTCCCCACCCCCCGTACACACAAACACTTTGTCAGCAACTTTTAAATAGACACTCTGGTGGGGTGAACACGATTCACATAGCAGGACACTGATCTCACCAGGGACTATTATTATTTTGAGATGAAGAACAGAACATGTAGAAGACTTCTGAAGGGATGATATGAGAAGAGGAGGAGGCGGAGGAGGAGGAGGAGGAGGAGGAGGACGAGGAGGAGGTGTTTTATCACTCCTCCTCCGCACCATCTCAACCTCCTCTTGCAGTCCATTCATTCAGTGAGTTAGTGCGTGTGTGTGTGGGGGCTCGGGCGGTGCCTGCTTTGAGTGCTCCATTATAGGGCCACCTGCTTCCTTTTAAATATCTAATCAGTTCCAGCGTGCACTCAGCAAACATGCTCACTGCATTAGTTGCAGGGCTTAGAGTGTGTGTGTGTGTGTGAGTGTGTGTGTGTGTGTGAGAGAGAGAGAGAGAGAGAGAGAAACGCGTATAGTTATAGGCTGCAGATGGGAACTCCCCTGAGCCCTCCCAGCTAGGACACGTTGGACTGCGAGAGCTTGTGTGTGTGTGTGTGTGGTCTGTTTGTGTGTATTTTACGGCTTAGATGTTTGTGTTGCCGACGTTTCTGGAATGCTCACATCAAACCTCCACTAGCGACTTCTATCATATTAATGAATAATTGATGGAGAGGCTGTAGAATGTATTGCTCAAATAGAGTTGCATATTGGTATCTGTCAGTGCATGTGCATGACTGCATTTGATTGTTTTTCCGTCCGAAATCTCCCCCTGTAAAATGATACTAATCAATTAGTGTCACTTTTTAAAAAGAAAGGAATTCTCAGCATTTAAATCACACCCTGGTATTCCCAGTGGAAAAAGGAGAAAAGAATGCTGTCATGGTGATTTTCATGGTAATTTGCGAGATTACAGTATGCTAATGTGATAATTACAGTGGATGCTTGGCATTAATCATTTTATGCTGGCAATGTTGTCGTCATATTTACCGTTTGGATTACCGCGGCGCGCCGTCACACACTTGATTCATAGTTTCTTTCAGGAGACAATGTTCTTCTTGGGTTGACACAACGAGAGGGTTTCGAAACACACGCGGCTTTGTTTGTGATGTCTGCCTTTGTGCGCAAATCAACGTTGCCCTTATGAGAGAGAGAGAGAGAATAGGAATTATGTTACAAGAAGATTGGCACAGATCCATATCCATCCATACCTGCAAGCATTTCAAAGAGAAATTAAATATGCCTGTTAATAGAAAAAAAACACACATGCACAGTTACACATGTTATCGCGATCCCCAAACCCTCCCTGTTAATTAAGACTATTCTCTATTTTTAATATCATGATTTATTCATGTGTGTGCAGAGCTTCTTATAGAAGCGTTTCTGTAAATACATAATGTCTCACTCAGAGATCTAAGCTTCAGCTGCTGTTGCCTTTTTTTCACCACTTATAGAGTCAGCTAATGAGTTATTGGACTAGCAGAGAGCAGGATGGCTGTGCATTGTATATACAGGAGTAGGCAGGGTTGACATACATACATCCACAAGGCCTCAACACAGACCAGTTGCTTGCAGTTTGATAAGCTTAACTGGAAACCTTAGTGAATCCCCCCCCCCCCCCCCCCGCTCTCTCCCCCAAGTGAATTTTCAAGAACTACAGTACTAGTAATAACACATTTTCTTGTTCCGTTTCCTGTTTTGATCCAGACAGCCTGCTAGATCTCTTGTTCTATTTGTTTTCTTATTTCATCCTCTAATTGACTCGACTCACCCCCTGGATGCAGAAAGATAAGGATGTCCCCTCAGCGCTTGCCTCAGGTAGTGTGGGTTTACTCCGACTTGCATCAGATGCTGAGCTGAAAGGCTGATAGAGTAGTTTCTATTTGGGAGCTCTTGTGTGTCACTGCTGTGGTTGTGTTTAATATGTTTTTGGTGGGTATATTAAAGTTGTGCTCATGTGCTTGTTTGTGTATATTCTTAAACATGCGCATCATTCTTATACATGCGTATCATGCTTTTACGATCGCATGTGTTCTTTTAACAGTGTACATTGATTGCCAGGGCTTTTAGTGTACTCTTGCGATCTGTGCCAGACAGTTTTTAAGATTCCTCACGCTGTCCTTTCTGTCAGCCTTCGTGCCTGTGGCCCCAAAAGTGTTTGCAAACACAGAAAGAGTTTTAGCACATGAAACAGAATTTAATGCTGCAGTACTCCTCTTTCCCGGGTGTTCCCTGGTCTTTCTCTAGTGGTTTGCTGTTTACGGACGTGCATATTTACATTCAGCCAAGCAAGGTGTTCGGTATATGAACACAGCTTATGAAAAGAAAAACATAATCACAATGTACAATGTGTCATGCACATACTCGTATCTGCATCCTAAGTATTAGGAGCAGTGTGGTGCTGTGAAGCACGCAGAGAGCAACTTGAGTTACAGTGTCTCAATGAAAGACACTGAACCGAAGGAGAAGGGAATCAAACTGCCAACCTTATGGTTAGGGGATGACCCGAAAGTTTCAGAACCAAATTTGGCACATTGCAACTCTTGGAGGGAGCATCAATGATAGGATTGAGTCTTGAAAGTTGTCGGTCACCTATTGAGTCCAGTGTCTTGATGGACAGAGCAAAGATAAAACACAGTAGTGTATATTAAATAAAGGATCTTAATTAATCAGCTTTATATTTGCCATAGTTGGTAGGGCAGCACTTTAGGGGAGCTCACTTTTGTAAAGACTAACTGAATGTTGCAGCTGTCGTCCAGGGTAGATGAGTAATAGACTTTGTGTTACTTACTTTAATGGGGACAAGCACAAAAATGTACTGAATTCCTATTTTATTCCTTTAATGTCATCATTGTAAAAAACACAAGTTGCTGCTGTGAATGAAAAAAATAACTCTATTAAAAATGAATGAGCACATGAGGCAATGTTTCTAGGAATGAGAGTTTGTGTTTTGCGATGAAAGAGGTAATGATGAGAAGAATTATTTGATAATCTCCTTCCATAATTTTTTACAAAAATTGGGAAGAGCTGCAAAATGAACACAGATTATTAAAGTCTGCTCAGCAAACTGCAAAAGCGGTATTGAACTCCCACAAACAAATCAACAGTACAACAGCAAAATGAGCACATAAATAGTAAAGGCCTCCAAATGTTATTGAAGTTACACATCATATGCAAGCCTCCTCAATGTTTCCATTTTCATATTTGCAAGTATTGACTAAGTCGTACCGGAGATAGCATTTAATTCTGTATTTAGAATGGGCAAGAGAATTGTTTTCCACTAAAGACCACCTGCTTAGGAGCACGCAAAAGGAAAATTCCCTCACTGGGATCGATAACTATCACATTATCATAACGTTCTCCAAATGTCTGAGGCAGTGGGTCAATAGCAATGTTTCGGTTCCTAGTACAAGATGGCAAAACACACTGATTTGTATCTTCTGTATTTACATTTTCCTCTTGGTTCTGCACCAGATAAAAAAGGGGGTTCACCCAGTACAGTAGCATATGAAGAATAAATAACATATCTATGATGGACAAGGGACAGGAGATTCCTTATATGAATTCAAAGATAGGTGCATTTCTGGTTGTAGTGAAGTATGTTGTCAAAAGCTGACAAGGGACCAAATTAATAGCAGATTAGCCTTTTGGAGGAAAGTTTTCTGGGGGCGATGATTTGATGATTGCAACATAGTCAGATCAGGTTTGTGTAGGTGGTGCCAGGGTTCTAATGCCTTCACCTGGACAATCGCACAAACTCACACTTTGACTTCAGACTAGTTTTCAAACTTGTTTTTACTTCAAGTATAAAGGTACAAAAGAGGTCTCCTTCAGCTCTGTATTTTGTCTGACTTGCTTCAGTACATTTCTTTTAGATCAGTCTTGAAGCTGTTGCTCTTTAATCTGTCTTTGACCTTTTATTCCATGTCTTATCTGGTCTTCAGCTCAAGTTCATCATCCTGTCTGCTTCTGTCGTCCTCTTTCTGTTACTGCCACAATACCAAGACTTTCATTTGTGACGATGCTAATTTCAATTTCTGGCTCCTATAACATCAGAGCAAACAAGAAATAGCAGTCAAACATATTTTTCTATAAATCTGTGTCAACAAATTTGACTGCAAAGGGGCGCTCTCCTATCACCTTTTTAAAGTCAGATTGTCTGTTCCTCAGCTCCTCATCTCTTTCTGACCCTCTGTCATTCAATTCCTCAGACAATAAGTCAGGTTTCAATAATTTAAAGTTTTGGGTCTGAAACCCTGATTCATAATGAGATTGGTTGCTGCAGTCTCCAGATCGTCCTCAGATATACTTATTATTTTACACAGACACATTTTAGTTTACATATCTCGATCAGGTGGTTATTGCAGCGCCAAATGAATGTGAGCGAACGCTAACATGTTTTTGTCTGTTCAGGTCGCAGCCATTAACTCCAGCCACCCGCTCGCTCAGATGCCACTGCCGCCCTCCATGAAGAACTGCATCCAGCTGGCTGCCTGCGAGGCCAGCGAGCTGCTGCCCATGAACCCTGACCTCCCAGCTGACCTCTTCACCTCCTGCCTCACCACGCCCATCAAGATCGCCCTCAGATGGTAATGTTTCTCTCACACTTGTATTTCCTTTCTCTCTGCCAAACTGTTTTTTTACGAAGCATTAAAAGTGTGGAACATTCCAGATGGTAGATTCAGGTTGTCTTATATTTATGCTGAAGTAAGGGGTAGCTGGGTTTTTTTGTCACCGAACTTAAACAGTGTTTTTCAATAATGAATCCAAACAGCCTTTAAGTAGCAGGAGGAGAGACTTTGTTATGGTCTGTCTTAGTGGGCAAGAAAAATGTTACATAAAGTTTCTACTCTGGAAGGATTTAAATAACTTTTCTGCTCATGATGGGTTCATTTTCAAGGTACAGTCCGACTGTGGACTGTATCGATTTCTGTAACAAGTAATGCGCTGGAGCTGCACGGTGGTGTAGTGGCTAGCACTGTCACCTCTCAGCAAGAGGGGCCTGGGTTCAATCCCCGATCGTCTAAATGTCTATCTCTAAATGTGCCCTGCGATAAATTGGCAACCTGGGGGTACCCATGACCCTGAATAGGGTAAGCGGTTTGTGTTTACACAAACACAGGAACGGAGAGGCAGATTAGTGCAGGGAAATGACTCTGACATGCATCTTGATTATCTCTTGAATGTTGATGACTTAGTGTAGAAAATTCAATAATTGGACATTTAAAACTCAAATCTCCAGTACAAAGGTTCAATAACAAATGGTTGTTCGTTTCTACTGGCTGCCCCTGAACGCAACAGACTTGGTACACATGCAACTTGTTTACTTTCTAAGCGAGGCTAAATAGTGACAGAGGTTTTGGTGAGGGCCGCTGAACTTCAGCAGCCCAATATGGATACAATCTGACCGGCCCCCACTGGCTTAAAAGCCAACACATCGCCATCCATCTTTGAATAATTCATAATAATTTTTGTTGATGCATATAATGTGATTTAAAGTTGCTATTCTTTATTTCTCTATTTCATATGTTATCTGATATTTTTGGGGTAATGTATAGCCTATAATTAAAAGCAAAAGATTATGCATTTGAATACCTTTTTGGACTTTAATTAGCCGCATTACAGTAACCAAAGCCTCAAAGCATTGAAGTCCGCCTCAGCAGAGACCAAAACCTTCCTCTGAAATCCGACCCTGTTTAGTATTCAGCTATGATGAAAAATGTAAACCGACATCATCCACAGCTATGCAAGGATTATGATCCCCGCAGAGGACGGTTAAATAAAAAAATTGGTGAAAGATATTCAGAAGAAATGTGTTGAGACTTGGCTGATAGAGTGGCCTGATGTAAAAGCAGCATGATGCATCATTCAGAGGACTGTACGGATGGAGCTTCGAGCTAAACCACGGTGGGAGCACACGGGTTGCGTCAGACCGTCAGCTGTGTGGGGAACGCTGAGCGTGTGGGGCTTGCATACCAAGGCAAAGGTGATTGCATCACCTCCGATCCCCCGTCAACACAAAACACAGTTATGCCATCCATTGTCGACATACACATGCTGTAACTTCACATCCTGTATGTAGGGCAATTTGGCAGAAGCAAAAAAAGTATCAAAGTTTCAAAAGTTGGCTTCCAATGCCAGGTCATGTTCTTAGTCCTTTAATTGTTATTGCTAGTGAACAACAGCTGTTTGGTTAAAGGAGCTTGAAGTATAGGGGTAGGAAGTGAAGAGGGGTGGGGATCTCGGTGAGCTGCTTAGCTTCCCCAGACTGCACAGATATCAGTGGTACTGTAAATCATTACTTATCCACTCAGTTTTTTGCATTTTAATAACCTAATTTACAAACACTAAAAGTCACAGGGAGGATTTAAGAAACTTTCATCTACACATTTGAATAAGATAACTATTTTTTTTTTTTTAAGTATGTAAGTGTTAATGGCAGCTTGTCTTCAGGAGGTGTCCTACAGCTAGTGGTATGTTTTTTCTCTGCCAGAAATGGTGAAGAGTTTCGTTTATCTTCCTCCGCTCTAAATCTACACCCCAGCATGACCTTCCGCATAATGAGGTCTCAGTATTATGCCATTAATATTGATATCTCTTCCCGACATTCCATTTTGGAGAACAAGTTACTAAAAGCCTGCTGGGTAATATTGACTGAGCTATTCCTTAATACCCTCTGCCTTCAAAAAAGGGATGTTGTGGGGAAACGTCAAGCTCCAGTATTCATTAATTCAACAAGCTGGTTGGCCATGAATCAGAGGAAAGTTAGTCATGTATTACTGTGTGTAAGCGTTATATATGAATTTTCCTTACATAGCTCACATAGTTGAGTTTGATACGCTTCTTTAGCATAAATGTTGAACTCCAATGCTTCGAAGGAGAATGTTCAATGGTATTACTTATTAATTTATTAAATAATTCAACCTTTAACCAACTCCACTCCACGCCCAGGCTGACTTTACTATATTGCAGAGGCTGTACAGTTTTAGAGCGAGTGGACGTATTGGTATTATGCTCGTTTATCATGAAAGAGGCTAAATTATGCTTTAAAGTAAAAATGTAAAAAGCTACAGTTTGTCATGGCCTTTTTTACAGGGGTCCCTTGACTTCTCTTGTCAAGATATCTGAGTAAAAAATGGGGTTCATCGGCACCCACAAGTCTCTACTTCATAGACCACTTTATTTGTACATGCTTCTTCCAGAGGATGGATGCTTTTGTTAGGTATATTGACAGTGAGGGTTTCTCTGAGCAGTTTCAAAAACTGAAGTGTTCGCCATGCTATGGCCAAAAAATGCCTGTCTTGCATAAATCTTCAAATATGAAAAGTTTTTGTTTTTCTAAATCACAGCATGACTTTTTTCGTGTTCCTTAAAATCTTGGGGTCTTAATGTGACATTTTGGCGGAATCTTTGATTATGTTTTATCTATTCTCGTGTGGTTAAAATTGTTAGATTCAGCACCAAATCTGTATCATGAGCGGTATCATGATCATGAGTGGTATCATGAGCATGGGAATGCCATTATATACTTAGATCATAATGTTCTAGGCCTTGTTACACTTTCACAACAATTTGTTTTCTGATTAATGATTAGAACAACATGGTACAAAGTGCTGAGCTCCTTCCCAACTTAATAATGCTTAATAACTCAGTATAATATATATATATATATATATATATATATATATATATATATATATATATGTGTATATATATATATATATATATATATGTGTATATATCTATAGATCTATATCTATAGATCTATAGATCTATAGATCTATAGATCTATAGATATAGATCTATAGATATATATATATATATATATCTATAGATATATATATAGAGAGAGAGAGAGAGAGAGAGAGAGAGAGAGAGAGAGAGAGAGAGAGAGAGATAAATATATCTCTATAGATATAGCCATTTTGGATGGATGCATGCCACAAATCCAATCAGTTTTCCTTTTGCGGAGGGAACACTTTTTTTGAAATTTAAAATAATTGTTTGAGTTATTTTCCTCTCAGATGCACATAATATACATTTGCATTCTGCCAGGTTTGGTAGAGAACAACTATTTAATTAAACAAACAAGCTGTGACCTGCATCTACATCAATCTGGCCTCCAGCTTCCCTGAGACCCAAAACTCTTCACAATTCTCCAAAGGTGCTGCAGCTCCCTCTCATCCTTCCTAATCTTCCCATGATTGGTTGCCATTTCTCTTCTACTCCTATTTTCCTCTAAATAAAGACATGACCGAGCTGTCTTTTCCTTAATTTTACACAGCCCCAGAATGAGGCACGGTGAGAAAATGCGGAAGGGATGGGGTGGAGTTTGGCTGGGTTTGAGTGGGCGGATGGAGGGATTCACTGATGTGCTGGCTTACCTTGGCTTTAAAACTTTAATGAGATGCATTGAAGGATGGGTGATGGGGTTTACACAGAGGGTGAGAGAGCTGGGTAGAGCAAGGCAGAGTGAGTGCATGTGTAACTTTCACTGCTCAGCTGAGCAGAAAATCATTACCGATGGAGCGCCATCTTCAAGGGATTTCCCCACCGCTGCGATGGATGGAGGAGGTATGGAGGAGGTGAGCATCTGAAAATAGACACCAGGGGTTTGCAGGGGAAGGAAGAAAAAGCAACTATGGATGAAAAAAGGAAAGTGCAGGATAAGTACTTCAGCCATGCTAAAAGAGGCCACCCGGAGTCAGCAAGGTCAGATAGTCTGATGCAGTTGTTCGGTCCAACACTTTTTTTCCCCGGAGAGACGTATCATAAACTAGTGCATGGCTTGTCGTGAAATAAAGTGCAGTGGTCAAAATCCACTCGAATCAAAAGATACTCAGTTATGGGTTGTTTTGTGTTTTATCAGCTGTCCATTTTTCTTCAGCTAATGTTCATGTTATGTTCTTAGAATGTGAAATTGTGAGTCATCCGCGATGCTCCATAGAAATGAATAGAAAAAAGGTGACACACAAAGGACTCGTGGTTAATCTTTTTCTACCGAGTTAAAAACAGATAATTGGACAAAAGGAAAAACCAACAACGGTTTGGAGCACCACAATGCTCCTTAATGTCAAGTGGGTTTATTATATTTATTTATTTTTCCATTAATTTGTCATCCATCTGTATATAAATTAAATCCAGCAACTGATTGACTCCCTTATTAAATCGTCTCTACATACAAACACCTTTTACCTAAAAACACTTTACCTCATTTCAGTAGATGGCTCCTGCTGATTGCTGTTTAGCCAAATGTGCTTCAATTGAATGTCATTGAGTTCAGAAACTCTGCCCCTCAAATGATGAAATCACAGCGGCAGTCATAAACTCAACAGTTGTTTCATGATTCACTGTTGGAGCCGCTCCAGGGTTTTCTCTATATATGACGTTCTCTCTATCTTCAATTGAAGGAGAACGTGAATTATTTAGGCTGAATATTTCTTTATTGAATTGTGCTGGAGGCAAAGTCAACGCTTCTGTATGTTAAAGGGATCGCTTTCAATTAGCATATTGTGTCCAGTATACACCTAGCAGTGCACTTTGATGTGAATTCAAAGTGATGGTGATAATGAAGCATGTTTCTATGCTGATCGGACAGGACCTTCTAATTTATCTTATTCATAATCAAGCAGAGCACATTCATCATAATGTATTATCTTTGTAAATGTTGCTTTGAAAGAACAGCAGTTGAACCGGAGCTTAGCAGCCTGCTGCCGCTTAATGAGCAACTTCTTGTGACCTTATGTAACAATGAGGAATGTGGTAAAAAAGCAGTTGAAACGCAAATATTCTTTTGTTCTCATAGTCATTATACATGCTACTACAAAATGGATTTTCACATCTACTGACCATGTAACAAAGCGAAGACATTGTCTTGTGCTCATTAGCTGTACGATTTTTGTACTTTAAAAGATCACACCATGATCCTAAGAGAGGATGAAGTGATATCAAGACATGATATAAGAGCAGGACCAGGTTTAGAGACATCTGGATGAAGCATCAACAGGAGTCAACTGGCACAAAAGAAAAGAGCACCAAAACCGCCATACTGTCATATTTATATTTGAGATGATTTCATAGAACATACTGAGTGTGATATGTGTCATGATTATCGTGGGTCAGCGACAGAGCAGATTCACTTCGAGATCACCCAGCGCTCCCTCCGGTACATGACTGATGGAGACGGTGTCTTGGGACAGGAAGGCTGATTGAAGGAGTAATGAGCTGTGGAAGACAGCTCGCTCCGCAGGGACCAGAGGACACGCTCTGCTCCCTCCGTTCCTCCTCCTCCACCCACCCTGGCAGCAGTATAGTAGTTTCTTTGCACAAGATCTACTTAATTTTCCTCATCAAAGTTTAATATGTACATGGCACTTCACCTTCTCCTCTCTGCACCCACACACTCTCTAACCCTCCGATCCAATTAAAGTTTGGCAACCTTGCTGTTGTAATAATCCCTCAATTTCCTTCTTCATCTCTGAACTCCAGCCGTCCTGTACTTTAATCAACATATCATCCATACTCGTTTGATGGGTTTTCTCAATAAAAAAACTACGACTTCTTACTCCAAGGTTGCTCTGATCTACATTTTTGGGACCCATCACCGATCACTGAAAGCAGTGTCGGCCGATAACAAATGGAGCAGAGGAGAAACTAGCAGTACATTTGCCAGGAGGCAGTGTATGTTACAGTTTGTCCATGAAAACAAACTGCAGCTCCTCAATGTGATTGAGATGCGAGCATGTACAAAGCCGGTGGGTGTGACACATGGGTAGTGTAAAATGAGAAAGTATGTGTTGTGCGTGAGAAGTGCAAGTAAAAAAACATGTTTTGTACACTTGTGTGGTGAAGCCATTTTAAGAGCACGTAGATACATTTTCTTGTGAGTCATCTTGCATCATCTGAGTGGCCTTCATTTAGACAGTCAATCAAACTATTTAGGATGAATATCGGTCGATAATAATCAACTGGAAAACCCTTATTGTCAAAACAGTAAAAGGTGAGACGATCCACTCTGAAAGTGTTGATTATGTCTCACTGCAACATCCATTGACCGTATATCTTTTATCAGCTTTGTATTGGTTTCAATCACACTTACTCTTGTTTAGTTGGAACGACTTTGAAGGTATTTTTTTCCCCTCGAGTCATAAACGAAAAGATTACTATGTTTACATTATACAAATCATGGTCTCCAGAGGATCACGCATTACTTGAATGTCCTTGACTTTTATTTAGTTCTACTAGTGAGAATAATAGAATTATTGAGAAGAAAACCATTGACAAAGAAGCATTACTACCAGGCAGATTTGAGGATAATTTAGCAATTCGGCCCTTTGGGACATACCTGTAAAACCCGTTTTACAACACACTGGCTTTATCTACTTTTATTTGACTAAGGGACCTATTTTCGTGGGGATGTAACGACCAGTGCTGTTTGTTAATTTGCAGACATTGAAATTTGCTTCGCCTGTCTCTGTGTTTTTTATTTATTGCTCAGCACAGGTGTCTTTTGAGTCACAACAGCTGGGAGGTTTATTCAAATGAGGTTTCACAAGAAGAGAGTTGTTGGTATTTTAATTGGAAATGGACTTTATTGTGAGAACAGACTTCGCAGAACCACATTGGTTTTAGACACAAATCACGTCATCAACATCAGCAATCAAAATACTTTCAATAACAAATGGGTTTTACATTTACAAGCAGTAGATGCATTTAAATTGGCATTAGAAATTAAATACTAGTAAACTAGTCTGCATGTATTTATATATGAATTATTAATTAAGTATGTGTTGTCCACATCTGCTTCATACTGTGTAAAAAGCTTTACCTATAGTTCATTAAATCCCTGCAGGCATCAGATGGCATCAGGAGACACATGTTGATAAATCTGCAGCTACAGATTTAAGAAGTGACGCACCAGAGTGCAGTGTCATTACGCACACGGCCGTCCACCATGTTTACCTTCATTACATCAGGATGCTACAAAGTAACCACACATCTGTACAAACACCAGACTGCGCTGTTATAATTTGGTACTTTGTTGTTTATGCAAGAAACATTGGGTTTTTGGAGCTAAATAATGCTGGATGTCACTGCCTCCTTACCAACTGTCTTCTTGGCCAAAGGGAAATTTCATGCTTTATTCCTGAAACGCAAAACGACGCAAACACTGGCTAAGTGACATTTTACAATATGTTGTGACCATTTATGGAGTTATATACGGAGTAATTTGAACTGAAATAGCACAGGATTGATACAAAGTTGGCTGTCTCTATAACTAGTGGCAGATTGGAGCTTTTCAGAATTATTTTCCAAGCTTGACTCATTTCTGAGATGAGCTGCTGTTCATGTTTGACAGTGTCCTACTTTGAGTTGTTACAGCACCCCTAAAGTGACATATTTTTCTTTTTGGATGGTATGAATGAATCTCTAATTAGCACATGCTAGAATGAAAGCCTCATCAGGCTGAAGTGCATTCAGCAGATATTTGACAAAGCCCAGTGGGTTTTAGGTGAGACCAGGACAGATCTGAAAAGATTCTGCACGCTGCTTCCATAAAAGTTCTCTCCACTGACCTCACCACTAATTCAAACGATTCATCCTCAGTATTTATATCCTGTGAGTAGGCAATGAGGTCTGTCTATTAAAACATGCACACATCTACAATTCAATGTATCTTCTAGCTGCATACCATATATTGATATCCAATTCATACATCATTAGTCTCATTTAGGCTGCGTCATCAGAAGGTATAGTATGTTTTTGATAATCTGGGAGCACAAAGATATGTTGTGGATCAAAATGACTATAGATACGTATGTGACTTAATCTCTATTCTCTATAAACTGATACCTGCCTTTGAATGCAAAATCTGTAGGCAACAGGAAAAGGCTTTGTTTCGGACGACTGCTTGTTCCTGTTTTGTAGCTCAACAGACCACACGGAGAGCATAAGGGCAGATGTAATTTACAACCTGGGTATCATCCAATGACAATTACATTTTGTTTTAAGGTATAAAGTAAACAGTTTATTAAGTAAAAGGGCTACTAACCTGGTTTTAGATCTCGTCTCTCAAATCTCCATTCTTGCATCTCAAGTTGCTCATTAGACTGACTAATGAGCAGCACACAGAAGAGGAAGACTTGGCTCGGATAGCCGATGAGTTCATAGATTGGATGGGACCAAACACTACTCTCTTCCCTTTCTTACCGTTCTCTTCTCCTATCTGCAACCCCTGAGGGGCTTTACATCTCCTTGGACAGCAGCTGGGTGGAAACACGATCTCACTGATGCAACCTCCTGCTTGGTCTGTGCTCTGTTCACTTTGGACCGTCTGTTTCTGCCAGACTCCATTTATAGTTAATCATCTCTGTTTGTGTTGGGGAATTCACCGCAT
This sequence comes from Clinocottus analis, assembly GCF_023055335.1. Taxonomy (NCBI): domain Eukaryota; kingdom Metazoa; phylum Chordata; class Actinopteri; order Perciformes; family Cottidae; genus Clinocottus; species Clinocottus analis. Next base: position 8,574,988 of record NW_027175954.1, on the reverse strand, counting down.
CCCCATTGCGCCAAGCACAGATTAATTTTTTTTTTTTTAAAGTATTTTAACTGTGGTTCAAATGAAATGCAAAAGGAAACCATGTTGGATTGTTTTAGATTTGAGAATCAATGAAATATCTTTGTTACCGCCAAACAGCAAAGTGCTGGCACACATCAATGCAGATTTTGTGTATTATGGTTAGGGATGGGTATCTTTTTTTTTTTTTTTCCGATATCGGTGCTAAACCGATACTTTTAAAACGATACCGGTGCCTAAACGGTGCCTGCACCGATACTTTTTTATTGCCAAGGCCATTTTTTTCTTCAAATTGAACAATATATTAACTGTTTTAAGGATACTATGAATATAAATTCATACAAAACACTTCAAACTACGGCTTCAAACTGTTTAACTTCAAACTCCAAACAACATATAGGTATTTATTTATTTAAAAAAAGAACAGACCAGCTTAAGGTGGCCTGATAAGGAGCGTTTGCAACAGAACTCCAGTCAGTTTGTTGAATCGGTTGGATTCAACAAACTGCTTCTTTACTGGACAGCAGATCATCATTAATATCAACTGGAGAGCTTTACTGGACTACAGCTTTGTTCGCTCTGTGAGCGCGCTGCGTGTGCACGCTGGTAGCCCCACCCCTTTGCGCTCCGCCGCATGCAGCAACATGAGAGAGAGTGGAGCAGTGACTGCGCTCTAATCCGCGCTATTTTAATAAAGTATTGATACTAAAAATATGCGAACTATCGTTTTTAACGCACGGGTACTGCACTACCTTTTTAGTATCGGTATGCCGTGCAACTTTACAGAGTAGTGTAAAAAAAACAAAACAGTATTTAAATCGGCTCAGGCACCGAAAGGAAGCACCGAAATCCGCGTTGTTTCGGTCGGGTGGGTACCGGGCGTCTTGGAACCGGTGCCACATTCGCACCGGTTCTCGGTACCCAACCCTAATTATGGCTTTCATTGAAAAAAAGTTTCTGATGATTAAGACTTTGGAACAAGTTATTCTGGTTACATCCGTCCTTCTCTTTGTTCCTTGAGTGCCAGGCACATGTTGTTCTTATAAGAGTCACTCTGGTGTCATGTGAGATCTCATCATCCCCCAGCATCCAGAACAACCTTTGAATGAGAGAGCTTTAGATTAGGGTGTTTGGGTGCAATAGTGTCAACAAAAAAGGGCAGTTTTATGCGAGTTGTCAAATTCCTACTAATTTTTCAAATAATTCAGTAAAGGTTAGCTAAACCAAACTTTTAGAGGAAGAAAAAAAAATAGTGAGCTAAAGGAACGTAATCTTAGTTTACATTGTAATCTCCAGCGCTGTAGTGTACATGCACACTCACAGATACGCCTGTGCTCCTCCGGGTTCCTGCGCCGATCTGTCAGGGCTCTAAGCAGCAAACCTGCTGTTACCTACAGCTGGCCCGACCTGTCAGAGCTATCCATGCACAGTAAACAATAACCTCCATGCCAGACGTTTGAGAACTATGACTGTGTTTCCTGGTGCCTGCCCCCTCCTCTTTGACTGTAACTTAGCCAACATACACTTATCAAAGTGCTCAGTGGTAATCTTTAAATCTCTCATTTTTCATTTGAGTGTTTTATTCGTTGATTCTCTCTCGTAGGTTGTAAAATCTGTACCATAGAGGCCAGACTTTTATTATTGCTATATACTCTGAGCCCCTCTCGTTTTCTGTCCAACTCTCATCAGCAGCCTTTTCTTTTCTTTGTCTGTTTTTCTCCCCCAGGTTTTGTATGCAGAAGAGTGCCAAGTTGGTGCCAGGGGTGACGTTAGACCTCATCGAGAAGTAAGTGGCACTCCACCGCTATCCTAAATAAACAAAAAACACTGTTGTATGTCTTTGCCTCTTTCTGTCTCTCTCTCTGGAAGGTGCAGTCTAGAGAGATCATTATCCGGTTTTCCTCGTGTCTGTCTATCTTCCTGTCTGTTTTCTCTGTGTTGTGTTCAGTCCTGCAGGTGCAATTCTTTGCCTTTGTTTCTCCTTCACAGCCAAAGCATCAGCAGTAGTTTGCCTGATTTAAAGCTCCACATTTCTTCTATAAACCTCCAGGTGCCAAGCGGCTGAGCGTGGAACATCTCTTGCTCTTAGGCACACACAATGTGATATTATAGTGCTTAATATGGATTTCATATCCAAAGTTTCAGTAGTTTCACAAAACCATCAAAGATCCTTTTTTTTCTCAGCCTTAAGTGCAATGCAGACTAAAATGACACCTATAAACTAAGTTGGTTGAGAAGGTTTAAGAAGTAGTGATAACTTAAAAGCAGACTGTCATGTATTTTTGGAAAGCCCCTTGAGGTGCTAAACCTGAAGTGTCTTAGCAGTCTCTTAATGACATTTGCTTAAAAGTGAAACGTTTTTCGTCACATGCTCAAACTATGATTTTAGTTTGCCACAGACAGCCAGACACAGTGTGTTAGTGCATGTACACACAATTGACAGAAACACACACGCAAACACGGAACCTGGACATACGTGTGTCTTCAACTAGAATTCTGCTCTGGTTTTGATTTGTGGTTGTTTACTTTTAATGTAAGCTCAACACTTTGTACATTATGATCAATTAACATGAAAGTCATCTTTGCACAACAATATACTCCATCAATGTGTTTTTAGACGTCCTTTATTGGGGACCAACCATCATTAGATCATATTTTGGGTTAATTTATGAATAAATTGACTTACTATTGGTTTCCTCACATGTTACAATTAATAAATCAGGAACCAGCTATTAAAGAACATATCTCCTTGTTTTGATTAAAGGCTTATTTAAGTCATACTTATTGGTCCAGTGTGTAAGTGGATCATTTTTGGGGAGTTAACATGTTCACTCAACATGTTTCCTATATTTCAACAATATTGCTGAGGAATTATTTCTGATTCCATGAACATTTCTTACTTCACATCTTTTTTGTCATTGTTCTTACTTTTAAAAAAAAATTTAAACAGTTGACACTTCCTTTGATTTTCTTTTCACACTATTCTCTATATTCCTTTTCCTCTTCTGTCAAACACCACTTCTGTCCACGGGATACACATTACCCAGGAAATTCCTTCATACTGGACATAAAACTGCTGCAGGATGCGTAACCACGAGAGCGATGACTAATGCCTTTAAAGATGATTTTATTTTTTCTACATTCTGCCTTTTCAACATCACCAAGATCAGTCGTTGGGTTTGACAACATTGAAGCGCTCCATTCATGCTCAAGTTCTCTTGTCCTCCTCAACCATTATTACTTGATTCACCAGAAGATAGACTTCCTTGGAGAGGTTAAAAAGTTATTCATGAATCGTTTGTTGTGAGGGGAGTTTTAGCACCCACTAACATCACACTGCGTTATGGCAGAGACGGCGCTGGAGAGAGAATGCGCATCTCATTCTTCCTTCAGGCATTAGTAACACTGAATATCAGAGACGTGATGTTCCACAAAGGTTTGGAGTCAGTATGGCGTCTAAAAAATGTATTCAAAATGGTTTCATACAAACTGATCTGAATTCAAATCATGCATCAAATTAACAAGTTCTGATCATAAAAAGTAAAAAAGAAGAAACCTTCAATAAATAAAACATTCAAATGAATATAAATTATATATAGTTTTAGAATATATATATTAAAAAAAAAATTAACAAAATCAAAGCCAGGCCTAAAATGTGAGTTTAAAGTTTTCTTTTTTAAATATGTCCACAATCTCTGATAGAGATATTGAGAGATACTCGATGGCTGGAGCCAGAGAGGCTAAAAGTGGCCATAGCAGTGTTTATTTATTAGAAGCCTGTATGGTTTAAAAAAAAGAGTTGAGCAGCAAAAAAGTTGCTGACCTGTTCTGTAGTAGTTTGTTTACTCCACTGAAATTGAATTTGAGATGTTGCCAATTCCAAACAGTGTTAAAAAACTAATAAAAGTCAAATTAATTCAACAGATAACCTTGAATTGATGTGCAAACAGAAATATGAAATGTAGGATTTTATATAACAATATAAAAGTAAAGTATATTTAGACTCTGACAAAACGATTTCTCAATAAAATACAAGCCACCACCATGTATCTTAATTAAATGTATCACAAAACACTTTTTTTCTGATAATAAATCAGATTTGTCATTCATTTTAAACCCCAGAGTTTTTACATTTCACTCCGATATAAACCCCTTTTTATAAACGGAACCATAAACACATGGGAGTGTTGGAACATACAGTATTTACATTGATACATCAGGATGTGCAGCAGTACATGATTAACAGAAATCAGTGTGGAATAAGTTGTGTGTTATGGTGAGGATACAGCAACAGTGTTGATAGCTTTTTGAAATTTTCTCTCTAGGAATTAAAAGGCACTAATTTAGACCTTTCAGGAAACTGTCATTATGTGGACTTGAATGTTGACAACCGAATTTACAAGTTAAAAACTGATATCACGTTGAGTCTGACGTGACATGAACGCAGCATTTTATCTGACTGGGATACATTTAATTCACTACAATGACCCAATTAAGTGCTGAGAGAGTATGGTTTTTCTTCCTGCACTAATGTCTCAGCAGCCCTGAACATGACTGAAGAAGGGCTCTTTGTGTTTCATCTGGGGGGTCGGTGAAGTCCATGATGCTTAAGTTGCGGTTTTGGTTCATTGCATGTTGTCCAGAGGGCTAAATGTTGACTCAGTTGATGTCCCGAGATAAATAATGGAGGGTCTCGAAGAGCGTATAAAATTTAAATGAAACCAAACACATTTTCCATCTCCCCTCTCTGCTCTATGAAGCCAGGTCAAACATATTTTTCGGGGATACTTGAACACAAAAGGAAATATCACAGAAACAACCGTTTCAACTATGAAGCTGTTTAATGCATTTTTTTTGTCAAAGCTACTTCTCTAATCATTTTTGCTTTTTTATAACCGTCAATTAAATGACTATAGGAGGGGAAAAAATACTCAAAGTGATGAACTGACTAAGAATTATCCCACAACAGGGCAAATACAAAACAGATTAAATAATGTACATTTGTTAGATAAACAGAGACATTACGAGGCAAAAACTAAAGTCACTCTGACGCTGTTTTTAAATCCCTCTAAGCCATGTTTCTACAGTAGATCAGAACACACAAACCAAACACTTGGCCCTGTCGTTCTCCTACACACTTGGCACAGAGGAGATATTTGCTCTGCAACCTCATTGCATGATGCTGAACCTTTTAAACATATTAAAGTTAACACAAGATGCATAAACATTAAATTGCGTAATTGTTCATAATTTCAGAAGTTGAAAAATATAACGTATTCATCGACTCTCGGGTATATTTCACCCAAGTATTAGCAGTGTAACTTGCACCTTTGGGTGCACAACAGAAATAATGTCCTGGAATACATAGACCATCACAAACTGTTATTTACAACGGTGTCCAGACCTCGTTTAACCAGCTTGTATATCAGCTTTGGCATGTTGGCAATTTGTTTATTTTTGACAGTCGGGTCTCAGAGAAAAAGATGCAACAAATCCATCTGCTACTTGAGCACCACGGACAGCGCCTTGGATTTATCAATACACTGCACTGTGAAATGCGCTGTGGTTTGTATCGTGAAATCACAGGCTTTCACCCGCAGGGTTTTATGCGCATTTTAAATCCTTGCTTAAAAAGTGCCAAAAATGTAAAGGGCTTTACTTTTGGCAGATGTGGACAAGTTGGTGTTATGATAAAAATAAAATGGCTGAAAGTGCAATCGAAACCAATTTTTTTTTGCTCTGCTGAAGAGACAGACATTTTTGGATCTCTTCATCGCCTTAACCAGATTTGATATAATCTTCCTCACATTAATATATGAAAATAGCATATTGTCATCTTCTTGTGCCATCTTCTGCAACTGTAAAGGTCTTCTGATTGGGGAAATGGCGCAGCCTACTGCTTATCTCAACAACCCAAAACCTAATAATTGTACAACTCACTGGTTGGAAATTCATTTTCTTTTGCTGATTCTCTAAAACTCCAGTAAAAATTTGCAAGATATTTGAATGGAAACCTGGCTATTGATGATGAAGGGTGGCTGCAATCAGCTCCGGTGGCCGTGGCGCAGCGTGCACCTGGTGAAGGCCACTGATATTTTAGAGCCATAGTCGGGTTCACAGATTCTAACACAAACCAAGTTAAAATCGATTATAAAGGTAGCCTAGACTAAATAGTTATTCAACTAAACAACTCCTGCACCTTCTCTGCTACAGAGGATTGAAAAAGTAGGTAGAGCAGGACAACAGAGAGGGGTGCAACACCGCTCTTGTTGTCTTGTCTTCTTTTTCTTTTTCCAAACTGACCAAGCATAACCAGCAGCTGTATATTAGGTTACTAGAAGCTATTTCTATCTGTACCGCCTTTCATTCTCACAATTTGACACAGTAAGTTAGCTGTAGCTACAACAATAATGACATTTACTTGTCAACTGACTGTGTTATCCTAACAACAACAAAAACAACAACACAAAATCACACTTTGAAGGCTGCAGCAGAGAGACGCAGGGAAGCTGGGTATTGGCCGGCCTTCGGTTAATCGTCACAGCATCTTTTCTTTTCGTTTGTCATAATTTTCGGTGTCCAAATTGCTCATTTGTGCATGAGCAAATGGATTATGGGCTGTACACTCACTGATCATTTCTAATTGGCAACAAAGTCACACCTTTAAAGGTCAAACACAGTTGGAAAGCATGTATCAAATACTCACCACCCTGGAAACATTACAAACATTTGTTGCAAAATGTATTCAACATAATGCCACCATTGAGTCGTTGTGTGCTGTTGATTTGTTTATTAATTTGATTATTCCTCTTGTCTATCCTCCATCTGTGCGTCCATCTGTCTCCACTTCCCACATACTTCCAACACACATTCTGCTCATATCAATCCATAAAGAGCCTTTCAGATAAGAGAGTCACGATGCAAAGAGCATGTGGATTTTACCTGCTTACAATGCATTCGGCCTCTCTCAAGCTGCAGTGGCTCTCACTGTTTCCCTCACAGTCGATCTCCTGAGTCTTTCACAGTGAGTCCACAGTGAGTGGGAGGGGGAGGAGGGGGGTCTCTAAAGTTAGACTCCATTATTACAGGAATCATATAACTGTGATGGCATCTCAGCATTAATAATGCCGAGGAGATCCTTTATTGATCCTGAAAGGAAACACTTGATGCCCCCCTCTCCACGGGGGGAGGGGGAGGGGTAGAGTAGACATCTGGCACGTTCCTCCAGACAAGAGCAACAGCGTATCCCTTGTATAGAAGACTATTTGGCCCTGTTATTGTATTCAGACATATTCAGATTGTTTATTGATCCAGCTGAGGTCAGACTTGGCCTTTGGGTGTTGGGAATTAGGCACTATGAAGCACCTTTTTATATGCTAAAAGCAAAGCCGCTGCCCCACCAGTCGTCACAATGCAGCTCACTATAGGATTATGCCCACATACCTGGTTAATGATCTATAACACATAAAACGGCTGACCTGCAGCGCTGCAATGTGGCAGACATTAAGACCTCTGATGGTCTTGTTTACCAAAGTAGGTCATAGAGAGGCATTTGTTTTAATTTGAATGACTTACAAGGTGCTTCATCAAATAGAAATTACTTTGAATAAGTATCACCTGAACTAAAATGGATAAAACAATAATTTTTGCAGATATTTTGATGGATTGACTCCTTTTCCAGCCTGTCAAACAATTCACCCACCACCAGTATTTGACCCATTCTCTGCCCTTTTGCCTCCTCAAAGATATTACACTGGATATAGAGCAAGCTTATGAACTGCTGAGTGTTCATCTTAGTGCTGACTCGCCAAACACCTTTGGCAAGCACTCAAAGTGCTCCAAAGCTGGCTCGCCCTCATGGTTATACAGTAGGCTTGAACCTGCCAGGAGTTTCACAGCCTGCTATTATTTGTCACTTAGAGGTGGAAATGGGAGGTTTGGGGCAGGAAAAGGTCAGACTCTCTGTGTGTAGTTATAAGTCATTTATTGGGCTGCTGATCAACTTTAAGTGCCAGCTGCAAGACTTTGGTGCTGATTACACGCTGTGAAAGTATTTTCTAATTGATTAGGAAAGTTACGTATTATTATATAGTAGCATGGTGTCAGTTATTAACAAATTTATAGAACTGTATTTAACGCTTCTACCTCAAAACAAAGACATGTTCTTGGCAGTGCTCCAGTGCACCAGCTAATTATATTCAGACCACTTTAGAAACAAAATGTTTGGCAGTGACAGTGCAAGTTGACATTTCTGAGATGGGGAGAAAATTGGAAGAAAAAACTGAAGAATGTCAATGTTGTGCAATGAATACAACCAATTTTTCAACCCAATCATACCATTTTAATAGAAAACCTGTTGTCGCACAAGTTTAGTGTCTCGGGTTAACATATATGTCGTCTAATGGTAACTTTATTAAAATATGACGTTAGCCAAACATTATATTGACCATTGGTGACCCTATTTTCACAATGCAATCTAGGACCTCTTTCTTGGACTGAAAACCCAAGTGTTTTTCTGGGACAAACCTAGATCACACACCTTGGTACATACAAACTATAAAATGTTAGTGTGCTGCAGGTCTTAAATGTTTTGGGTTTGTTTTAAAACTGACAGAGTGGCACTAAATATTGTTCTATTTATCTGCTACTTTTGGGATTAGTTAATCTCTGTTCTCACAAAATGTTTCATTCATTTCTCTCCTCGTGCCTGCTGTTGCTCTGTGTCTCAACTCTTGCTCTACAGCCTACAGCCTACAATGTGTACAAGAACATGAATATTCAAACTTGCACTCATTGCTAGTCTCTCTGAGTAAGAGCCTAAGTGCCTCTAAATGTAAATGTAAATTTCATCAGATGTGTTGTGATCAAACTACTGGGCAGTTGCCATTTTGCGCTCCGAGTCAACTTTGGGACGTACAGTGAGTGCGGCTGACACACTGCCATCTGTGTTTTGTTGTGTGTGGTGCAGGATCCCCGGCAGGCTCAACGACAGACGCACTCCCCTCGGAGAGCTCAACTGGATCTTCACAGCCATCACTGACACGATTGCCTGGAACGTGCTGCCTAGAGGTGAGGCTTCACATAACTTGTTTAATAAAATAGCATGATTTTATTTTACACAGTTAACAATCTGCCAAAACAAATTACAGTTCACGACAACTTGGGTCTTATTTTTGTATTGCAACGAGTACTAGCCAATGAGAGGCAGAGTAGATCGAGTCTTCATGGAATGCAAATGGTGGGAAATGTAATTTAAACTAGCCTAAATAACACACTGCTTAACAGTCAATGGCGTTCACAGAGGTCATTTGGCACGCAGATGAGAGGGCACTTGTTCTTACTTACTGCCTGTGTGCAACTGGATAAGCTATTGGCGAGCATGCCTCAGGTTGCCTCCCTCAGGTATTGTGGATTATTTGTAGAATTTTGTGTTGTATTAGTTCATAACAGACTCATATGAAGGAGGAATGGATCAGGTCTAGAAGATGTAGAGACAAATAGCCCCCCTCTTTGAGCTTCACATCGGTTGCTTGCTATCAGACAGCTGTCAACTCATTACACTCTACACGTTGGTGCTTTTAATCAGTTCAGAACAGCCTTGATGGCCGAGTCAATGTCTCCATTATTACCGCTCTGTTCCAATGCACAGCCGACAACGCTTGACAACAGTATTAGTCCCAACCCTAGCACTGATTGACAAATCATTGGTCCCCGCACTACGCTTATTGATTGATCCCTTCTTAATCAAGAAACCACTGTTTCATGTCACAATGTCAGACGAATCAGTCGACCTGAACTCAACCTGAAGTGAAGCGGTCTGGACCTAGGTTACCACTTAGGCTCCTTTGGGTGACATCACAGAGACCATGTTTTATACAGGTTATAGTGAAGAGACACCAAAGCTTTGAAACTGTTTTTAAAAATTCTTTATTTCAACGAGCTAGTCTAGCTAATGATAAAAACAAACAAATAAATGATTGCTGTGTTTCAGCTCTCAGGGATCCCAAATTAGGGAACCTTTATAAAAACGGTAGTGAAGCATCAGCAATACTGAAACTTTGAGGCGATCCCTGGTGGTTGAAAATAGCAACGTTGTTGATATAAGAAGCCAGTAGTGCAAGTTGGCTCCTCAAATGGAGATTAAGTGTGTTTAGAGTGTCTAGCACAGTAACAGGGTATATCATTTTCACTGTAATTTGGAGTCCGTAAGAGCAAGTAAGAACACACAAAAATGCGAAAGCAAAACTCTGCTTGTGACAACACATGCAACTAACCATTACCCACAGACGCAGCTTGACCGGTTTTAAATACTCACGCCCGTTTCCTTTTTCACATGAAGTTATCTTCTGCATGCAGCACATGCAGCCTTCTCTCATTGCTCACCTGTCTCACTTGCAGTACACATCCACACACGCACACAGTACACTCAGACTCCCCCCTGAGACAAACTGTATCCCAGCTAGAATAGAAATGTGACAATGCTGATGGCTGCCAAAGCCTTTTAAACCCTTGGGGCTCTGCTGTTAATGAAGCAGCCCAAGTCAGAGAAAATCCCTGTAATGAAGGCACTGCACATTTAATCCACACACACTCACTATTGCCTCTCTTTCTCACACACGCACGCACGCACGCACGCACGCAAGCAACACTTCAACATTTAAACAGCAGAACACTAACAGCAGGCACAGAAGTTGTCAGACACTGTCTCTCATTATATCCCCCCCTCCACCCCTCCCCTCTATACACACACACACACACACACACACACACACACACACACACACACACACACACACACACTTTAACTTCCTCACGCAAACAGAGGAATCACAATCATAAGCCAGAGATTGGCATGGCTGTGGCTCAGCCCTATTGAAGATAATTAGTAGATGAATTAATGAGCTGATTGAAATGTGATCACACCCCATCTGCATATCACTCTGTAAGCATTCACACAAGCTACCCTTTAGTCAGTTTGCTGTAATTAAACTTCAGTTTTTTACTGCAGTTCTGATTTTCATTCACTCACTTGTCTCTTTTCCTTACTGGCAATCTTGTCTTTTATTCATTCAGTGTCTCTCGTCAGACTCCAACATATTGGATCATATATTTTCTGTCTTTTTGTCCTTAGATTTGTTCCAGAAGTTGTTTCGCCAGGACCTGCTGGTGGCCAGCTTGTTCCGCAATTTTCTGTTAGCAGAGAGAATTATGAGGTCGTACAACTGTACACCGGTCAGCAGTCCCCGGCTACCTCCTACATACATGCACGCCATGTGGTAAGACACACAACAAAGCCCAATGCTTGATTTCCTCCACAGATGCCATGGCCTTGTAGTTAGTGGTATATTCTAAATGGTTACTTTCAAACAACCATTTAGAGATTTAAAAATGCACTTAACTTGGTCACTTATGCGTAAATGGCTAATTTGCCTTATTAGCCCAAAGGTTATGGTCTCATTTATTGAATGAAAACGCCTCTATAACAGTTTCCCACTTTATTAACAATGTACTTTGTGTTACTCTGGACATTTGTTTTGTTGATTTGTCTTATTACTTTAGCTAATTAGAAAAACAAACATGTTTTGCCAGTGTGAGATATTAAATACAAGTGCTTGCTAATATGTTTACAAAGTTTAATAATACACATACTCGCAGCAAAAGTCAAGATTTATATTCAGATAGGTTAAGACATTTTGCCTAGCTTAGTATCTGGAAGCAGAGGCTAACAGCTCGCTTGTTTAATTTAAAGTGCCTTCTAATAACTCCAACGTTGTTGTATGGAATCTTCTACTCTATCTTTAGGTTTTAGCACAGGTAGAAAAAGAGAACGAGACACTTTCTTAATCAAGTAGTATAAGCATAAGAGTATTTACTGACCAACAACAACAACTAGCATCCCTGTCTTTATTGTTGAGTTGTCGGCTTCACACACTTTCCTGAGCTTTGGATGTTATTTTTACAACATCAAAATCATACAATTTTAACATTTTAAAGGTGTATTTTTCCTCACATCTTTTTTACGTTCTTAGTTATAATGCAGACCATTATTTCTCATTTACATCGATCAATTTAAGTAAAACAAGTACAAAAGTGTGCGTATAAATTCGCACGCCAGTTTATGTAAATTTTCCCCATCTTTCAAGCCACATTTTTCATACAATACAGAAAAACTAAATGAACTGCTTTAATCACTCTCACGACTTCTGAAATTACATACTGATGAGTAAATGTGAGCCAAAACATGTAGGTGTTTCATTTTCTTAAAATAAATAGCATATGCATACACCTCGTTCATTCTAAGTATATTTCCCAGGATTTAGTTACTTGGTTATTTCTGTATGTGGACTATTTCCAGTGTTGCTGTCTGCTCATGAAGTCGAGGCAGATATTGTCTTTACTGACAGCAGCCTCAGTCAACCTGAATGCTTTGCAGACACACACAAGACAACATGGAGTAACAGCATTGCTGTTTCTTCTACCGCCTACACACACATAACCCGCAGCCAAATATGTCCACCTTTGACTAAAAGCTACAAAATAACACCTGGGGTATATTACAAGACTCTGTGAGGAATGTTAGCAATCTCGAGCTGTGGCAGACATGGCAGATTTAGCTTAGAAGCAGTGGTTCAACTAAATATAAAACTGTACCAGTCTACAAAAATATATTTTTCATTCTCGAACAATAAAAAACTTGTCAATTTGACTTCTCACAGTTTGAGACAAATGCAGTTTCTGGATGTCCTGAGAAGCAATTATGTTGATTTACTTTTCTAAGTCTCATCTTAAAAGTTTATCATTTTATTGGTCCTAAATGAAAGCTGTTGCTTGACAGCTGTGAGTACGAAGAATAGTTAATTGTTTACATTCATAATGACCATTTTTGGGGGGTGGCTTTTGAAGGAAAGCCTCGACTGACAAGCTGTCAGATTTGCTGACATTCTTTCTGGATTTAGTCTTAAAGAGTTAGTGTGAGAATTGGCACCACCAGGCTGTTTTTTTTTGGTTGAATACATTCATAACCTGGCATAGTCATACTTTTGCTGGTTCCTCCAATGTTTCCAACGCCAGATTTAAGGCACAAAAAATGTGCTGGCAAAACCTTTTTTACACCTTTTCTTCGTTCATAAACACAGAGAGAAACCATTTCAATCTGATTTACAAAATGGAGCTCCAAACTTATTTTCCTCACTCTTGGAGAGGTTCTTGCACAGTTACAATGGTCTACCATCTCCCTGATTTGACAGCAACGTATTCTCATTACGAGATCTGTATACAGACACACAGAAGTACTACAAAGCCAACATTATCCCATCATCTATCTCCCTTTAGTTACGCAAATAATTCTCCCACTCTCTATTCTCTTCTTGGTCCTCTATAAATGCATTCCTCCATCTCTCCCACTTTTTATCTGCCTCCTATGAAAAAAAAAAACAAATACAAAAATAAAGAAACTCTCTTCGCCTCGAGGAAGACTTGTTGTGTAACACCCTGGCACCACTTGTTATGAAGAACACTGCTCCTTGCTTCTAGAAAAAGCAATAGTCTTTTTTTTTCTTGCTTTTACCCATTATTTTAGATTGTTGGTATATTGCACTGTTTACCGCCAAAGAAATTGTGAGTTGGACTTTGTTTCACAGCAGCACATGCAGTATTAAGGAGGACAGAATAACGAGAGGTGTTTTAAGAGGGTTAGAAACAAGACGGTGAGAACGATAAAAACGAGGATGGAGAGGGTGTATTAAAGCAATTTGGGGGCTCGTTGATCGATGCTAGTGCCCAAACACAAACAGCAATTGTTATTCAAATGGTGCAGAATGGGGGGGAGCTGATAAAGCCAAGGCTGATTACTCCCTTGTGGGCAGTTAATGTGTGGGTGTGCGTCTATTTTATATGTGTGCATGTGAGTGTGCGTTGCTGCACCACTTTCTGCATGCAACAGGGAAAAGAGCTTAGTCAGCCACCAACTGGTCCTCTACACTCCTCCGTTAGCGGGCGGCCCCTCATCTCACACACCATGCACACTAACACAGACAGGTTTTGGTGATGAGTTACTCATTCGTATTGGCAGGCTCATTCGAGTTAATGCTGTCATCTTGAATGCTGCAGCAGCCTCCTCCCTGTGAGCGTGTCTTTTCAGATTTGGCTGCTCTATCCGCTTGTTTCCTTATCGTTGGATTACATAAACTCCACTAGGGACGAATATTTGTTTGCAAAATTTCTACACAGGTTCCAATTTCAGTACTTTTGAGCCTTGAAAAAATACCCTTGTGATATTTTGCTGTTTTTCTTTTTTTAATGATTATTTATGAATTACCTTTTTTATTGTCATCTTGATTTTGTTATGTTAAGGCTTATTTTAAGAGTTTATTTGCGGATCCCTCAATGGGACCTAAATTTTCAAAATTATACAAAATAAGAAAAAGATAATTTGTCAATATTCAGCTCTACCTTCAACTGTTAAATGTCTTAAAATGTATATTACATATTAAGAAGAAATAGTTTTTGTTGTATTACAAATACTGTCCTAATCCTAGTCCATTTTGGGTTTAACAAACCCGGGAGATCGCTGTTTGTGTTCCTTGTAAAAACAAAATGTACATATTTAAGTGGACTTAAGTTCTGAATTACTTGCATTACTGAAGTTACATAACAAACTTACAAATATTAATACCTAAATTATATCTAAACCTGACGAAGTAGTTTGGTTTCACTTCATAATGTTAACTACATGTTCAAAACTGTGGCAGTAATTCTTGATAATGTGTACTTCCGTTAAAACGTTGTTGAGAATGCAGCTTTATTGTATTGCAACGTAAACAGGGAGACAGGGTTGTAAAAGAATTAAATAAAACACGGAAAAAATGCTAGAAAATTTCGAACAAACTAATAAAAGGTGAACCCAAAGTAATACTGAGTCACAAAATGTATTTTACTAAAGGATGGACACAGAATTATCAGATATTGTTCAGTTCAGTATTAAGTGGCACTGCTAGTTCTACACGTAGAAAAGCTCCATGTCATTCTAAAAAAAACAAATAAAAGCAACTGTGATGGAGAGATAACAGGTTTCCTTTGAGAAGAAATCATTTCCGTGGTCAATCCAGATAGCACCACACCTGCTGTAGGCACCATCACAGACAACATCTAAGATGTTTTAACCTGACACTGGGTTACTTTTCTCATCAGCCTTGAGCTAATATTGGACGAGTATCGCCACTATACCCTTGCATATTTTGTTCCCACATCATAAACCTACCAAAAAGTTACTGGTTCCAGAGTTTCAACTTTTCCTCTCAACGAGCAACTACCATATAGACTTAAGTAAATTGTCATGTTAGTGATTTTGACGCAATGCCGTAAACAAGCACTTATTTTAGCAGATGCTCAGCAAATAAGTTAAAGCAAAAATATTTCACGAAATACTAATCTGACTTGCATCTAGAAGTAGCATGCATCTTTAATGTTTTTTAAAGATTAATGTGATGTAAAAATGTACATCATGAATACAAATACAAGGGATTTTTTGCTTTAAATCTGTTGGATAATCTTTGGTTCAACCAATGTGTATTTTCTCTAAAGTCGAACCTCTATATAGGAGCAATAACATTGCTGAAAGAGTAGCACCTGTTTTTAATAATGCAGTAATGTCTGTTATGCACTGTTGACATTTTTTTTGATGGAAGGGCTGCTGCAGTAGCAACTGAATTAATAAATTCCCCCGTTTTGCCTGAACTTTTACCAGCTGACGAGTTCCAAGTTGCTGGAATAAATTGCCTGTTTGTGGACTTTTATAACCATTTAAGTGATTGATGGAGTAAACTTTCCATCTACATTTTCAGGTAGACAGCCACACAGTTGTTGGGTGCAGTTAATTAAATACAGTTTTAAAGATGAGCTTGGACCCTACTTTGCCATGATTTTTGTAACTGATGGAGCCACCAACTTTTAAAATTGGTCCAGTATTGAAAGAGTACACAGCAGTGAGCAGCTGGTAAAGGAGCTGTACTATGATCTTCTATAATTCCAGCAATTCCGCACCTTAAAATTCTGTGCACTAAAAGTGCTTGTTTTTGCAACTTACAGGCTCAGTTTGTTATTATAAGTGTCTTAAAACATTAGGAAAAGGACACTACAGAGATTTTCTTTGCCTTATGAGTAATTCAGTCGGTCCGTTATTGTGTCAAGTCACTTGTTGCTTATTGACAACTATGGAAATGAGAATGAGAGTTGGAGTACTAATTGTGTTATCTGAGCTTGTTGTGTTCGAGTACAGTAATCATAGCTTCCTGTTATCTAAAAGATTTTCAATGTCAAGACTGAATTTTTTGTGTGAATGCAACACGAGATTTCAGGGCAAGACTTCTTCTCGACAGAAACTTGGTTAGACACAATAATATAAACAGGCCCTTTTAGTGGGAGCTTTACAACCTGTTTCATGACAGCTGCCTGCAGCAATCTCACTCAATACTTGACCACTTCCAAAAATTGTTTTCCTTATTATTCACCTGGACACGAAAAAATGGGAAATAGGGTCAAGGTTGGAAAAAAAACCTGAGTTATTCTTTAAAGGTATAGTGTATATGATTGAGTGACATCTAGTGGTGGAGTTGCAGATTGCAACCAACTAAAGAACCATTTTCTCGCCCCTCCCTTTCAAAGTGTGTTCGAGAACTACAGTGCCCTTCGGGTAGGAATAGTTAGGATGTTATTACTACTCAGAGTTACTCCTATCAATACTCGGTTGTCTTTCATTTAGATCAGGTAAAACTATATTTAAGTATTGTTTCAAGAGCAGCAAAGAAAAGAAAAAAAAGCATAAAGAGTCTCAGACAGAGTGAAGTCCATGTAATTCGTTCTGCATCACATTACATTACATTAGTGCATCTACTCTGTGAACGTGACTCAAACCCTGACTTATGTTAACTGAGGGGTAAAATCATCGAGGCCCCCGAGCTTAATTTTCAGAAAGAAAAAAGAGCTGGAAAAGTGGAAGTAAAAAGAGAAAGACGTAACAAACCATTTTACAGCTTCTCGAGTCTTTTTCGAGTTACATAACCCGATGAATTAAATATGATGACCATGAGAGAATGCTGGTGTTTAGAAAAGGGATTAAGGGCTTCTTGCTGCCCTCTCCAGGACCTCGGTCTGGGAATTTCAAGCGTTGTATGTGCAGGAGGAAGATACAAGGAGGAAAATGTGAGCTGAAGAGAATGAGAGTGCTAAAGGAAGGATGAGCCGTGTCCTAGCATGTCCTAGGAAGTGCTGGAATGTATTTGTTTCTGTTTCTTTGGGTCATAATACAATAATAGCACCACATATGTCTGGTTTTAAGGTCATTCTTTGTAACATTTCGTAATTTTTATGAAGTTTGTGTTTGTCACCCCTCTACAGGCAAGCGTGGGACCTGGCCGTGGACATCTGCCTCTCTCAGCTGCCTACCATCATTGAGGAGGGTACTGCCTTTAGAGTAAGAGTGTGTGTGTGTGTGTGGGGTGGGGTTAGGGACTGTGGGGGTCAAGCCTGCAGACCATTACAGCGTTTCTTGAAAGGTGGAAAGTTGTTCCATTTGTAATTGATGGATGGCTCTTATCTTGGACCCGTCCACCACTCAATGTCTGTACACATCAAAAGTTCTTGTTTGCACTGCAAGTTCTCCAGCATCTACAGCATCTCTACTAATCTCTCCAACACACTCGTTCCCAGTGGATAACATTGTGAAACGTCAGGTCTAATAATTCAAGTGAGTGTCAAATAAAAAAGTGTTTCTAAAACCACTGCCCCCTGCACTTTCGGCCAGTTTGTTGTTATATGCACTGACATGGCAGGGGACTGTGATGGAGATGCTGAGTGTAATGGAAACATGCCGCGGGAGGCTGATTGAACCGATGATGACTTAATATATCTGGGTCAACACAAGACATCTTGGTGTGTAAGTTTTTGCGTGTGTGACACTTACTCACCAGACGCTCAACAGACCAACGTGCTTTGTAATCAGAAAACTACCAACAGACCAAGTTAGACCTGAGCAGCTTTCCTCGATGTAGCGTTTTTATCTGAACCTGTTCTCTCCTCCACCCGGCCCTCGGAGGCGGGCATCTTCTCCATCGCTCCCCTGGGGGCAGTTTTCCATCCTCTGTCCTCCTCCCCTTTCTCCTGCGCACGGACCGAAAACACTTACCGGCACCGTAATTGAGCCTCTGTGGACTACTAAAGGAAATGTTCCCTCTCTGTCTTGCTCCCTCTTCTCAGCCTTTAACCCTTCTCTGATGAGCTTCAACTGTTTATCTAATTGTCTTGGTAATTGTCACAACTGATTTAAGTCAACAGAAGATTTTACAAATTCAGTTTTCTGTTCTACTTTTGACAATTGAGTATTAGCAATACTGCACCCATACTACCCCTTCAAACAAGTCATGTGTTTTATTTCTTCTTCTGTGATACTGATATAAAAAATAAAAGAGACATATGCACAAAATATGCATTAACTGCATTAGAAAAACAGGTAGCACTTTTTAATAAGTGCACACTATTTAACATTAGTAAAGCATGAATAAACAATGATCTTATCTAATCATCTATAAGTCCTAAATACTTCATTTACAAATTGGGAATCCATCATGTATATTTTATACAGTATGAAACCCAAGCTTATAATCAAAAATGAAACATTTATAACTGAATAAGTTACTTAAGTGTATTCATGTTATATATGGAATAATGCTTCATAAATGATGAATATTAATGCTTTACTAAGGCTAAATAGTGTTTACTTAATATAAAGTGCTACCGAAAACATATGGGCCTTGTTTCTCTTCATGAAGTCTGCCAAAATCCTGATCACGTCATATTATTATTTAAAGGTAATAAAGATGCTAGAATTTAGTTTTTAATGAACCAGTAAAGCACAATCTTTTTGTAAAAAAAATGCCAATACAACATTACGTATCATAAAATATTAATTAAAGATCATTTTAAGTAGTCCTCGTGAATCAATACAGAGCACCTGCTATCTGAGGCGTTCTTAAAACAGGCACCCAATCACACCCCACTTTTTTCGTGTATCCGTGAGTTTGTGAGTCTGTGGTTTGATTATGCATAAATTAATTTAGCAATTCAGCTGCAAAGCGTTGATATTTTCCCACTCTATATCAATCAACAATGCTGTTGTAATAACTAGTGCCATATTAACTATCGCTGTGATCAAAAACTCTGGGGCAGCAACCAATCAATCAGGCAAACTGCCATGGCAGCGGAGAGAGAGGTAGGGAAGGTGATCATGATAGATCAAGATTTATGTTGTTACTGCAACGCAGTGTCACTTCTGAGCTCATTGTGTGATATTACCTCTTTTTTTTGTAGGCAGGGGGGAGTATGTACTAGGGCTGGGCAAATTGATGTGTTACCGCAGCGTTAACCTAGCAGTCCTTTAACGGCGTTAACTATTTGATCATGCGTTTGTTGTTTTTTGCATGTTTTTTTGTTGTTGTTTGCATTGGTAGGGGCTTATCGTTTTAAATCTCTCCAGACGGCGTAGTTATGTAGCTTCTGTTCCCAACGAGCAGCGAGTGCTGCAACAAGCAGCTTAGCTCACATGCGGTCAGTCTACTGGCAGCATCCGCGTCCAGATTTAAAGTCAATCGCGCATGCGCAAAGCTCCTGAACCCGCGGTCTGATCCACTGTGGCAGAGCACTTTGAGTCAGGATCACTCAGGATCTTTACTCTTCTCTCAAAGAGGAGAACTTTCCTCACATCACAGGATGTTCAGTGCACTTGTTCAAACCAACACAGACTGGACTTTTCTCACTGAGGAAGAAAAACTGAACTTGAAAATATGAAAAGCACTTATTGCTTTTGTATAAAGTTAATCAGTTGCTGTTCTTTAACATACATCTTTAAAGTAAGCAACAGACTTAACGGGGACAAAAGGAGTGCCTTGTCCCCAACAGGGACCCTTACTGCTGAACAGTACCTGTTCAGAAAAAGAAGTGTTTTTTTTAACTATATATGTATGTTAACTTGCTGTTGCTCCAGAGTGCTGTTATATTGTTCTGATAACATTACTTTTAAAAAAAAAGCTGCAATAAACTAGTTTTTCTTCATTATTGAATTTCACGCATAAAAATCTTGCGATTAATTAGTTAAATTTTGTCAACTTTGCCCAGCCCTAGTATGTACGATACATTATTTGAAATGTTTTGTGTGTGTTTTGTCTCCACAGCCCAGTCCCTTCTTTGCTGAGCAGCTGACAGCGTTTGAAGTGTGGTTGACGATGGGCGTGGAGAACAGAAACCCTCCTGAGCAGCTCCCAATCGTACTGCAGGTACAAAACACACACGGACAAACAGAAATATCCAGTCTCTTTTTCACTTTTAGATATATATTTTTCAATTTCATTTTGCTTCATTAGCATGCCCTGTAAAAAAAAAGATCATGATTTTAATAGACTGAATGTTTAACATGAGTTCTAAATACTGAGCGTTAAAAAAAAAAATAAGAGCGTATTCACCCACGTGACCACAACAAGCTTTGGCCGCCATGTTGGGTTCCATGCACGGCATTGTTTCGCTGTGTTTTATGCCGCTTTTCTTAAGAAATGACTATTATATCCTGAAGGAGACACAATTTCAGTTCAAAAGGGCGTGTCTTGTGATTATTGTACTGTGCCTTATTGTTGGATGTGGGACTAATGATTCATAATATGGGTTTTTCAGCTTAACAAGACAGACTTATACTTCAACTTGTCCAGCTTCTGAAATAATGCATCTAACTTACTTCGGTTTCACTCTGCGTATGAGCATGAGGACTGTTCTCATGTGTTTCTGTTGATACATCGGGTTGTAGGCACGTTTCAATTGACACACTCTCATCAATAATCTCCTTTAGCTTTTTAGCCGAGCGAAAATCAATGTCTTTCACTTGCGCAAAGGAAACTGTGGATGGAAACTTGGGAGGAAGCCATGAACATGGCAACTCCGTTGGGCGATGTCTGCCTTTACTCTGTGATTCAGTTCAAGGTAAAATAAAACACTGGCTGCATGGGAACAGCGCTCAGCACGGCAGCCAAACAGTCACTGCTGGTCCTGAATGAGCGCTGGAAGCGGCTTCATACAGACACCCGTCCTGGAGCCGGAGATAGCTGTGTGCGACTACGGATTGTAGTATGAACCCAGACACGGGGCGCTTAATGTTCCAACATTTGTTTTATTGGTGGTATTTACACAACAAGCATAACGCAGAAATAGTTGTTAATGTCCCATGGTCGATAGCGGAAATGAGAACTGTTTTACAGGAACGTGACCGGGCTATGTGACAATGCGGTCACGGGACTTAAGCCACGCTGGCTTTCCGCCGCAACTGGTTGCGGAAAAGCGAGTTAACCACATAACGTGTCGAGCGAGTAAAATCAGCGAAACAAGCGTTTTGGTGTGAATTGGGCATAAGCCTGCAGACTTTTGTACGGCTTAAAAGTTTCCTGTGTGTAAAAACTTGTCTCCAGTACGCAAAATCAATAGCAAAACCCATTGACTCCCACTAGCAGCAGGCTAACTAGGTGGACCCCAAGATGGCGCGGATGAGATGATGACGTCACGTGAATACGCTTTATAGTGTGAAGTGGTCGGGATGAGAGTCAGTACTTCCAAGTTGGAGACTGCCGGAAAAAAACTACCAGTCCACATACTTTCTGCCCCTCGCCTATGGTCATGAGCTTTGGGTCAACGGAAATAATTAGATTTTGGATACAAGCAGACGAAATTAGCTTCCTTCAGAGGATAGCTGGGCTCAGCTTCAGAGATAGGGTAAGAAGCTCAGTCTTCTGGAGGAGACTCCTGGAGTCCCTTTAGAGATTTTTCCAGGCATGTCTGACTGGAAAGAGGCCCAAGGTTAGACCCAGAACATGCTGCAGAGAATACATACCCTGTCTGGCCTGGGAACGCTTCGGGTTTCCTAGGAGGAGCTGAAAAGCATTGCTGGGGAAGGTCCATCTGAAAGACTCTCACTGCCCCTGCAAAACCCACCCTGGATAAGCGGAAGCAAATAAATGAATAGATGGCTTATAATCGTCAGATATTTTTATGGTGTTTTAGGGCTGTTGTAGGTACAAAAGAAAAAAAAAATTTAAAAAAAAATTAATCACAAATTTACAAGAAAAAACATTAAATTTTCTTAGACATAAAGAAATCATATATCTTTAAAAAAGAAACTGCGGGGTTTGTTGCTGCATGCTGCATCAACCTCATCACGCCACAGATCCCACTGGTATGATTTCTGCAGTGGATGAGCTAATCAAATTCTATCTTGTAATCAAATTCAGCAAGATGGACTTTTTTTTATATATTTTAGCTCAGGATCACTGTATTATCCTAAGCATCTCGACTTTGAATAGACCTTGCAGCAAATTGGGCCTATTAGAAGAAAACCCCTTCCTGATTTGAGTTTTCTTCTCTTTTAAAAACAAGTTATATATATAGATATATATCTCTATATATATATATATATGTATATGTATATATATATATATATATATATATACATATATATATATATATATGTATATATATATATATATATCTATAGATATATAGATATATCTATTAGATATATCTATATCTATATATATATATATATATATATATATATATATATATATATATATATATACATATATATATATATATATATATATATATATATATATATATATTACATTTCTCTCAACCACATATCATATGTGAGGTAATTTTCCATACTCACAAGATTAACTTAAGATAAAACATGAATAAGAAAGCTGCATAACTTTTCCTTGGATTAGATGGCCTTTAAACATTTGTCCCAGACCTTATCTTTTGTTTCTACATTCATCTTGTCCGCTCACATATGTTTTCGTCCTGATGTGATCAACAGATAGTAAACGGATTACATTTATTTATTGCATCCAAGAACTAATGCTCTTTTTAAGATGATAAAATCAGGCATATGCTTACTGTGTCTGTGCCTCATCACACATTTGTAAAAAGATTTAGAATGTACTTTTTAAACTATTGGGATAATAAGCGTTTTGTAAACAGCTTATGGAAAAACTTGGAAAAGCGGTGTCTATATTGAATTCAACAACAAATCTGTGTTGAAATCTGCAGGAGGAGAGCTAGTTATCGTTAGTATTAGGCATAACGGAGCTAACAGCTGTTAACGGAGGTTTTATTGAGTTTTATTATGATGCTTTCAAGCTCAGTAAAAATGACTATTGAGTGAAGTTAAATGATAACATTACTATGGTGTCTCCTTTACATTCACAGCCTGGTTTTGAAATCAATGAGATGTTGGCTCTATGTAGGGTGGGCCTCATCCTAGAATGATTCAACATGCATACAAGCAGGGATTATATTTTAGAACCAAACACTTCTTTGATAATTCAGCATTATAATTATGATTCACGATGCACTATGACGACATTTTTAAATTTGTGTCTATATGGATGGCTTTAGGAACCGTGAATACAGATTTCCACAAAACCAAAAGACACTCAAACTAAAGGGAATTGTAAAAAGAAAATACACAATTAATTAAAAAACCCAGCTGTTTTGCATATTTTTTGGATCATGTTTCTCAGTATTCACACTCAAACACACTCCTCTGTTTATTCTGTTGTGGTGTCAGTAGCTGTACCTCGCTTACATCAATCAATCGTTTAGGTAATTGAGACTCATGAATGCTGAATTGCTGTTTCTTTATCAGATAGATGAAGCCACCAATGTTGCGGATGCCATGTTTGAAAAGGGTGTCATTCACCATTATGCACTTGCAAACACAAGCCACCATTAAATTAGAACGCTTGCAATACTTTTTATACCATTATATCTTTCATTCTCATCCCCTTCTTTATAAAAGGACACTCTCTTTTAAGTTACTACTTTAGGTCTGCTAGTAGAAAAGTGAGATATGTACTGCTAAATCCTTGCCTAAATTGAGCTCAACATTTGCAGGCCAGCTTTCTTCATTACAACACTGCAACACAACCTGTGATAAGAACAGTGGCTACTGTGTTTCCTGTAGTGGTGTTAAATGAGTTTGGGATGCTTTAATTAAAGTGAAATCTTGCTAACACATTGCCACATGCTTTAGCTGTTCAGTTACAGCAGTTGAATGTTTCTCGCCTCCTATATCCTCCTTCCACCACCAACATCCAGTGGGGTTGTACAGTTGTGGCGTTGTATTATATCGCTGTGTAGTGGTGATGCGCCGCTGTCCGTGTTGGATGTTAATTTCCTGCTTACTCAGCGCACTGCGAGCCGCAGTCCATCCATACAGCAGTTCTGTCGGGACCCGTTAAAAGCAGAGGAAAAGGCAGACTGATCGGGGAGCGCTGGATTGACTGTGAAGGCGTGCGCCTGTGTGTGCACTTGATGTAGAGTTAAAGAGGGAGAGAGGGAGCAAAGCAGCAATAGCCTTTAAGATTACGCAACATTATGCAGCTTTACACCGTGAGTGCAGTAATCTCAAGGCTCCCTCATGCTCTCTGATGTAACGGATGGACACATAAACAGGTTTTTATACCCTTTTCAGCCCACAGTTGCATAAGAATGAAGTTAAAAAAGGAGCATATTCTTGGAGGATTTACAATTTATTGCCAAAATATTTAATCTGGCTCCATTTGAAAGATGCAATGAGCAACAAGAAATGGGCAACAGAGAGTACTGCATCAATAATGATCTTTAATGAAATGAGTAAAGGAAAGACAACAGAGCTCAGCGATGAGAGATACGGTGCGGCGTTGTCTTGACAACAGGCGTCTCATCCAGGAAGGATTAACTGATTTTGCAAAGGAATTACAACGTCTCATAAATTATGATGTTATGGTAACGGCAGCACATTCACACACATTTGGCATTCGGCCTCCCTGACTTGATTACGACATGCATGTGAATCATACAACAACATGCTGGTGTGCGTGTGTCTCACAGCTCGTGCACACGGAGTGGTGATGGAAAGTGCTGACTCATCGCACTAAAGGAGATCACAGTCGAGGTGTTACGCAGATAAGGAATTGAGACAAATATTCTCACATATTCATACACATTTTAACATTGCAGCATATCTCAGAGATATTCACCCCTCTTACGATGTAATGAACATTATGTTAATGTGTTAATTCAATCATGTGCAGAAAATGTGCTTATGTGTGTGTGACTGTGGAAAATATTCACTGACATCTGTGCTAAATCTACAGAAGACCTGTAAGGCAAGTGAGAAAAGTCAGATTTTAATAGTTTTCTCTCCTGTTTCTGGCTTTAAGACCCCCTGAGAAAAAAAAGGTTATAAGTCACACACACAAATGTGCATGTTCCACGCCCATCTTTGGAGCTGGAGGCAACCCTCAGCCGGTCTTCCCCCGCGTCCCTCTTCTGTATGTGTGGTCACGCACACCAGGGTGAAGTCACGGAGAACACTGATAATGTGCGTGTGGGGACCTGGTTTCCTCCATATGCTTGTTCCCACACACACTGTGGGACAGTCACATGGGTGTGGACTGGTGTCCAGTCCTCACACGACTCTTTGCTGCTCTGAGCTTAATGTTGCATAATCTACACACACACAAACATTTTTAGCACACACCATGTGCCTCCTTAAAATAGTTCTCCTTGGCCAAAACCGCTACATCGTGATTCCATTTGGCAACCCCGTCATACACGTAAATCAAAATGCACTCACTATTGTATTGTCCGAAGCATGTATCCTGTTAAGAAGCCAAGGGAAATGTCAGCCAAAGACGCACCCTGCCGCCCACACATGTATGCTTGTACACCCTCTTACAATGTAAACAAGCGCGCTCTGGTGCCAGTGTCTTACCAGTAAGTGTTGTGAGAGCCACCTGTTTCACTCCACCTCCTCAACCTCTCTGCGGTTTCTCCCGCTGTCCTTCCTTCTTTAATATTGGGCTTCCTCTTGGTTTGGAGGCCCAGTTAACCTTTGACCTCTGCTCCCTTTTCAGGTCCTCCTGAGTCAGGTTCATCGGCTGCGAGCACTCGACCTGCTTGGACAGTTTCTGGATCTTGGTCCTTGGGCTGTCAGTCTGGTACGATAAGATATAGTGTCCCTGTTTTTTTTAATGTAATTTATTCGGAGGAACTCTCGTTTTTTTGGGGGGGATAACAATACACATTAAAGCTTGGTTGGTTGATGAGTAATATTACTAATAAGCAATGTTGTTAATAGTTTTCGCTTCTTATTAGCGTAGCCGTGAATGCACAGAACTAGTTTTTTATGCCTAAAACAATAGTCAGGTACCCATATTAATGTTAAAGGAGGTTTTGCATGCTGTAATCATTCCCTTTGTGCATACTGACCATTACCAGATTCCTACTTAATACACTTTCAATGGAAGTCATTGGGGACAACATCCACAATCCTCCTTCCTGTGCAAAGATGTATCCGTAGCCAACATTAGTCTTCACTCTTGCCTATGTAAACTAGTTGTTTCCTCACTCCCACTTCATACTGAATGCACAGACATGATTGGTATTAATCTTCCCAAAGTACTTGATAAAGCGTATTTCCTAAAATTTTGAACTATTTTTATGGCTTAAATGTAATTGCTGTGTATTTACTATGATCCATAGGTAACTTTCAGTGAGCATGATGAACAGAAAATACCTTCGATTGACAGCAAAAATATATATTAGCCTGCCAGAAAAAGACCACTGAAATTCAATTATTTGTACCACTTGAAAGATATACACTAATGCTGTTTCTACACTAGCCTGGATCATGAACTGCAATATCAATGCTGTTCCATAAGTGTGTGTTTTGTGTGTTTCCAGGCCCTGTCTGTGGGGATCTTCCCCTATGTATTAAAACTGCTCCAGAGCTCAGCCAGAGAGCTGCGGCCGCTGCTGGTTTTCATCTGGGCTAAAATCCTAGCCGTAGACAGCGTAAGTGATGTAAAACACACAAAAATAAAAATCATACTGCCTCATTTTTTTCAAAGCGTGGATTGTCTTTTTTTATGAAACGATATTTAAAAAATAATACAATCATCTATTTCTTATTCATTTGAATTGTGTGTTTTCTGCAAATACCAACTTTAGATGACAAAGAAATAGTAAAACAATAACATTTAGTATTTTTGACAGTTTATACTTCAGGGTGATATTATTTTTGAAAGTAGTTAGCGTACAGCCTTGACGTTGTTTACAGTGATTTAAAATCAATTCAAATTCATTTATATGATGTCAACCTTAAAGGACTAGTTTTAAGTGGGAACTTCTATGGTTATTATCATTAGTCAGTGAATATTACTTACAGTAGATATCAGTCGGCACGCCCCAAGGCTTCAGTTCAGTATTTTTTTAAGTTAAATTCTCCTCTTTGTCTCCCCTCCTTTCTCGCTCTCCCTATCTGTCTCTGCAGTCATGTCAAGCTGACCTGGTGAAAGACAATGGACACAAGTACTTCCTGTCTGTGTTAGCCGACAGTTACATGCCAATGAGTGTCCGCCATGAATATAATATAAAGGAATATATCTCTTCTTTACTTTTGGTCTTGACTCTAAACGGAGTTGAACAGAACATCTTCAGACTGTCGTATGACAGCAGACATATTGACATATGATACAATCTCACAATTCTTTTCTTTGTTACAGGCCGAGCATCGGACCATGGCTGTCTTCATATTGGCTGTGATTGTCAACAGCTACAACACAGGACAGGTGTGTGTTTCTAAACATGTCTGGTTGTGTGTGTATTCCTGCACCGCTGTCTCTCTATTTGCTCGAGGCTCAAAGAGAGAAGGTACCAAATTATTAATTGACTTTCCTCACCAGTACCTCAGCGGGTTCTTCCAGGACCAGACATCTTTTTGAGAAATTACTCTATTGCGCATTGTGTTTTTAAGGGAGAAATTTGTTATGTGACAATTTTGTCTCCCACAGTCACCTCTATAATCTCCATTTCCATCCCAGCCACCTGCATGGTGACATTTTATCACTACAAGTGTCACTTTGGCCTGTTCCTGGCCCCCTGTGTTCAATCCCAGAAGCCTTTTGTGCCTGATGCCGATCAAACGTCCAAGGGTGGGGTTTTGGAATGATGTAGCTTGTCATTTCATTCACTACACACACACAGACAAACTCTTCCACAAAGAAATAGTCCACCATCACTCCGTTTTGCTTTTTCCCTCATGCTCTCTGCAGTTGTTTTTCTTTCTCTTTCTAATGTTATGACATATTTTTTCTTCAGCACTTGATAGTACTTCTTTCACTTAACATTATATAAATGTGACAAATCAGGAAAAAAAAATTGTGCTCTCAAGCTCAGAAACACCTATTCTTCTTCTATACCACGCTTCCTAAATGCTCTTGCCTCTCTCAAAGGCCTGTAAATAATAGATGCTCCCAACATTACACAGACTCTCTACCTGCTCCACATCTCCATTATTTATCTCTCTAAGTTTCAACAGCAGCACTCATTACTGTGGTAACAATGTAGCAAACATACACTGTCGTAGTAATATTCCAGCTCTTGTGGTTCAGCCGGCAGCTCAGTGAACGACACAGTAGCAATCAAGTGCACATGAAGAAAGTGGAGGAGGCACATTGTGTCTGTGCTGATAAAAGATGTTTTGTTAGACGCCTCAAACTGTATTTGACAAAGAAAGATTCTCAGCACACTAAAGTAGTTCATTTGTTAGGGTGCATGTAGGTATGAGTTGTTGTGTTAAAGGCTTTTATGTTCAAGCTCACGCACAAGACTGTCAAGTTGTTGTCACACAGAAATAAGGTCTACCATCACTTCAGTGGTTACCATAAATGCCTTTTATTTAAGTCTGCTGCAGAAGAAAACAGACCAGAAGTATATTTTGTTATGCCCTTCCTCTATGTTAACTGGTTGCCTTGATAAATTCAAGACTGTTTCGGCAAACATTCACACAGCATGAGTGTCACCCTCACCGATCTGCTGCTCTTTTATTCATGCCGGGCTAAACCTTTTGATGGGTGTTAAGCTACTGTCAATTAAAGTTAGTGGACGCTTACAGGTGTTTGGCAATACAAGACAGAAAAAGGGAGCAACTGCAATTTTTTTACTATAGAGCATCTATATAGGAAGTGTTGCATTGTATGAACAGCATCTTAACACTGATCAAACCATTTGCCAAATGCAACAGACGAACAAATAAACACAACACTTCTGCTGCATAGTTTACAATCGTAAAGATTTGCAGTAGATTATTGCATCCCTCCCTTGTCATGCTTTGGATGTGAACTACTTCTACATTGAAAACAATAAAAAAAAAAAAAAATAGACCGCCTGAAATCAATGAACCAAGGAAAACTCAACCCTTCGCGTATAGTGTTTTCCAGTTTAAAACTTGCACTAATACCCGACCTGAAAAGAAGTGATTGGAATTAAAAAGTGAATCAAAACCATATTTCTGGTCAAAAGAGAAGCTGAGAGATGACATTGTAACTCTGTGGTTGTAATGAATGTTGAAAAATGATACATTATGTTGACTTTACCGTGGGAGCCATTGTTTTGGACTTCATTTCAACCAAGCCTTTATTTTTGACAAAGTTCATCATCCTTGACAGTCAGTCTACGCGCTGTTTTTGTTTCATCGTGAAAAGAAGAAAGACAAAGGAAACGGCAAAGAAGAAAAGAGAGTTCCCGTTAGTGCTCTGCACAATTTAATTCAGTCAAACCTAAAGTGTGAAGAGGTTTCTGAATAGAAGACTTTAGACTGACTCAAACCTTGATAGACCAATTAGCCTTTGTTGACAAAACAAAACATGATTAGACGAGGGCCAAAGGGATTCAAAAGAATGAAGTTCTACTACTGCAGGCCTCTTTTTTTTCATCAAAGTTTGAGGTTACGGGTCAGAGATAATTAACTGACTAATGATGTACAAGTCAAGTACAAGTCTAAGCCTGGAGCCTCTGTGCTGCTCAGGATGGTTAAGACTGAAGAAGGATGCACATATTGTCATTTTATTAAACATTAAATACTGACAAGTCAAGTTTGATGACCACAGTTTCAAACAAGTGTTTTTAATAAGTGATGACCCATGGGAAATTATGTCTTACTCAAATGGCCTTGCCACTTTTACTATGACTTCATACATCAGTCCTTAAAATTGTCTTACATTTCTTGAATGTACGTAGTTTTCCTCCCATTAAAAACCTAAAAGGAAAAAGTGCCCATATGGACAACTGCTCTCTAATACTCTTCATTCTGCCTCACTCCTTCCCCTATCACTCTCCTTCTCCCCCCACCAGGAAGCCTGTCTGCAAGGCAACCTAATAGCCAACTGCCTGGAGCAGCTGTCGGACCCCCACCCCCTGCTCCGCCAGTGGGTGGCCATTTGCCTGGGCCGCATCTGGCAGAACTTTGACCCGGCACGCTGGTGTGGAGTTCGGGACAGCGCCCACGAGAAGCTCTACACTCTGCTATCGGATCCCATCCCTGAGGTGAGATAGAGGTTCATAATGCAGTTTAGATGCATTTGAAAAAGTACAAGAAGATGTTTTTTTTAATTTTCACTATACCAAAAGGACAATTCAAGAATATCTTGCATTGCAAATGATTAAATTGTGCATGGTAATTCATGATTACCTGTTTAGATTAAACAAGCTGAGTGCAGCCATCTATAACCATGGAGTGGAAATAAACCACAAGCATATTAAAATAATTTTCCGTCAGGTCACAAACGCACGATCACAATCAGTCTCCGTAAATATGAAGTTACACATGTGCATACAGTTCATAAAAAGACACGCGAATACACACAGAGCAGACCCACACAGTTTGGACGGTCTTAAAAGTGGTCTGCTCTGTGTGTGTATTCGCGTGTGTCTTTTTATGAACTGTATGCACATGAGTAACTTCATATTTAAGGAGACTGATTGTGATCGTGCGTTTGTGCATCTGACTGGGTCGTATGTGGACCAGAGGGACAACCTGAAAACACAGAGTTCGCATGTATGCAGGTGTTTACACACGTGTACCTCCAAGGAACATCTGTTTCCAGAATTACCTTCCTCCTTCCTTTGGAAAGACAGCTACTTTGGCTGTAGGGTTGAAACTGAAGTGCGCACACACACACACACACACACACACACACACACAAACAAACAAATAGACACCATGCACTTGTCCAACTACATTCTCAGGTTGTAGATATATTTTACATTAGGACTTTTCAGAGCATGTGAGCTGGATTTGACTGGATGTAAACCTCTTCCTTGGGTGTTCAATTGAGACTATTCACACTGTGTCACATTGTCAACCTCAATGTCACTGAACAGAGAGCAAAGAAAAAAAAGCTGCCATTCTACTTGAAATAATGTGAGGTAAGACGTGGGTGAATTCAAGAAGTTGATCCCCATGAGACTTGAAAGTTTCACAATAAAAGTGGAACAAAAGACAATATTTGGTTGATTCACGTTTTGACATATATTTTCTATTTGTGATTTATTTACCAGTATAACTGGGATAGCACACATTATACTGGCAGCACAGCGGTGGAGAGGACATATGTGGGAGTTGGACACAATATTATAAACACCTTTACAACTTTAGAAAGTTCAGGGAGTCCAGTCAGGGAATTTGAATGTCATGTAGTTCCAACTGTCTATATAGACATTTTAAATTTGCATATAGGCACACATTTCCTTTATTTGAAGTTGACATAGCACAAAAGAGAATATGCGATAATGGCTGAAGAGACGCTGCAATATTCAAGATTTTGTCTTGGGTGTACATAATCACAATGACCCATATTGCCTTCTCTCTCCTCAGCAGCTGATAACAGAGGATTCACTCAACACAGATCATGAGACAAATGTATTTTTCATAGTAAAACACAAATGCAACCACTGCTAATACGGCTGATCTCCCAATTTAAAGTAACAAGCACCTATTCTTCATAATATATTGTGCTGAAAATTCAAGTGAAATTCACTGAAAACCTGCACACCGTTTTAATAGAAAAATGACTTGTGCCCGAGAGCTGCTGCTATAAAGACATAACAGACCAATAATTGACCAATTAAAATTGAGACTTCAACAAGGCTATGTAACAATATAAGGCTGTGTAATATGTCACCATATAATATGGCTTCTTAAAATAGCATAGATTTAAATCAACACACCTTGGTGCAGATGGTAGATTTGACTGAAGGCTGTTAGTAGACTATAATTGGCACATGCTTTCTTGTATTATAGTCTTGCGTTTTATTTCCGTTTCAATTCACAGGGATATTTCTTATGGCTTTCTTTTATTTCATGTTTTGAAAAAGAAAATGGTAATCTGACACGTAGAAATTTCATCATTTTTAATTGGAGCGAAGCAAAACATACAGTATCAAAGCAACATCTGGGTAAAACATTATTGCAAGATTAAAAAGTAGTGGGGATGGTGATGATCATACATATTGATGCTTTCAATGAAAAAAATATGTTTTCTGTCACCTCAACAAACAATACAACCACAGATTCATTTTTCTGCTGTAATTTGGTTCAGTTCAGTCCCCTGATGGAAAATTGCGTCTGTGGCACAGCAAGTTTAGATTAAACAGCCAATGAAGCGGGCAGAGAAAGTGATGAGTTATAGTGACAAAAAGCAGCTCACTGGAACACATGGCACGGATCATCTCCGGGGCATTTCCTAGTGTGGCATTGAAAGAAAATTGCACCATAATTACCCCCAAAACTTTCAACAATGTTGTTGTCTGACAGTTAAGAAAAGTCAGAGCAGTTAATCGATGAGGGAAGAGCAGATACAAATTATCCAACCCCATCAAAAATGCTTTATCTTTATGTTTTAAATAAAACAAACACAATAGCAAAAAAAAAAAATTTAAGCGGAAATGAAAGAGTTGTTGCTTGTTGTGCCGCTGCAGGTGAGGTGTGCGGCTGTCTTTGCTCTGGGGACGTTTGTGGGGAACTCAGCTGAGAGGACGGACCACTCCACCACCATCGACCACAATGTGGCCATGATGCTGGCCCAGCTCATCAACGATGGCAGCCCTGTGGTCCGCAAGGTCACTGCAGCACATTAGCAATCACTTCATACACATAGTTGACTTTTTTATTATATGTTTACAATTTAGTAAAATGCCAGATGCAAGTAGAAACTATGACTCCAAAACATATGAAGACAATTGATAAGTGTGGGTTTGTCTTATGACTACGACACTGCAGTGCAGGTAGAAGATTTGTACGCTTTTTGCTGCAGTGAAAGAAGTTAAATTCTGACGCAACTGGTAATTGATCCTTCGCTAAGAGATAAAAGATGTGTTATTCATTTGTCACCATTTTACCTGTAAAAATACTGCTCATCTTGAAGATATTGAGGCATAAACTGAAAGAAAATCATAATCCATGAAACTGAATGATCTTTTTTTTCATATGCGTTTGACAGGAGCTGGTAGTAGCACTGAGTCACTTGGTGGTCCAATATGAAAGCAACTTCTGTACAGTTGCCCTCCAATTCATAGAAGAGGAGAAAAACTATACAGTGTCGTCACCAGCCAACAGCGCAGGTACTGCAGACACACAAACACTAACATGCTAATTTATAATTTCTGAGGAAAAGATTTACGTACAAGAATGCAGATCCTTTAAAGGAAAGCCATAGAAGTCGATTGTACATTTTATCTAAAGTTTTTAAGGATACTATCACGTTTGTGTTTTTGTCCTTTAACTCTTAGTCGCTATAAATTACTAAAATCATTCGTTGGTCATAATTTATGTAAATCTCGGGAGTCCCAGTGCCTTTACAATGTTCCTGTGAACATGATTAGTGGAGAAGAAATCCACCAACAATCTAATTGAAAGTCAGAATTTGGTTTTATAGTGTTTTCCCCTTCTCTTATTTGCATTACTAACTTTATTGCATTTTCCAAGTTATATACAAAAGAACTATCCCGATGAAAAAATCTATGAAAAACACAAAATACTTCTGCCCTCTAAATGGTTCAATGTGTGTTTGTAAGCATTATTGAGAGATTTTAAGAACCCTAGAATCTTTGCAGATTAGGGCATGACATAAACATGTGAATCTTAAATTGCTGAGTCCATGTCTATACCAGGGACAAGACTCATTTACTTGTCATGGACAGATCTCATTCAAACATAGGATGCCATTATCAAAAAGGACTTTGTAAAAAAAAGACTTCTAACCAGATGTGAGGAATATGGAATACAACAGAATATGTGACTGGGCAGAAAATTTATTTCTAAATGTTACTTGTATAAAAGTACAGGTTGGCCACACATCCCTCCAGAAACATCTATTAATGCGGGACAGGACAATTTTTTTTAGGGGGTAAAAATGTGAATCTTTTGAAAACTATCGGACTATGGTAATTTAAATAAAGTTGATTCAATTGGTGTTTGCCAAAATTATAAATCAATGATCTTTGCAAATTAAACAAGTATGAAGAATTTTGATACTTGATACTTATAGATAATCATGAAATGCTGTATATTATTATTATTGTTATAAATCATTATGACTATGTCTGTAAGTTTGTAATTATACATCAGACATGAAAATCCCTCACCTTTCGGCAAAATTCGCCGTTTTCAAACCAAAATAGGTGACCTACGTGAATCGTGTCGATTCGATGAGGGTTTTTTTTTGAGGGGGGTGTTTATATTCAGTGAACTGCGAACAGTTGCACGTGTCAGAAGGGAGCGCGAGTGCATGGTAAAATAATTTTTTATGGTATATCTAAGTTAAGTTACCCAGGAGCTCTGTTGACATTGACTTAGCTAACGTTAGCTACAGCTTGATGAATTGAGTCATTGAACACAGCAGGAGAGAACGCGACGTTAGCCAGCTGGAAAAGTTATTAGCTAACGCGTCCGTTAATGAGGAGGTATATTCTGAGGTGAGGGGACTGAGGGACCGATCACAGAGGACAAGACTTTTTAAAGTCTTTTTTTTTTCCATCTAAAATTGTAAAGCTCTTTCACGTCTCTCTTTCACACGTTCATGCATTCCGTGCATTTTACTTATCCTTATTTTTATTCTTTTAGCGTTATCAAACTCTGATGTACACCCCCCTATGTTTACGTCCAGAGCCTGGTAACCTGACTCCAGTGAGGGACAGCCCAGCCATCCCACGCCTGAGATCGGTCAACTCCTACACCAACATTCGAGCTGCTACCACTGCCCGCAACCTGAACAAGAGCCTCCAGAACCTCAACCTTAATGAAGAAGGTAGGAGGGGGAGCGAGTCCTGAGGAATGGAGCAAGAGAGAAAATAAGGCAGATGGGAGAGATATAAATACGATGAAGTGGAAATTTAGATTCATTTCTAGGAGAACTGAATGAAGACAAAGAAGACAATTTAGTCAGCTGAATGACAGAAATTAATCCAAGGAGAGACTATTAGCGTGTTTCGTAAGGTCCTTTGGGCTGTAGATGTAACAGTCCCCAGACTTACTTATTCATTCTGTCATTGCCATTCTTGAGACTTAGTAGGCAATAAAAAGAACTTCAGTCAATTGACGCAATCAATTCCTCAATCAATGCTATGTTGGGTTCCCTTGCTTGTGAAGCTGTGCCTACATTCACCAAGAGGCATTACACAGAAGCTTCTGATGCTCAAAAGGTCTCCACTTGCCATATCCTCTCACACGACTGATGCAGACAGTCTTTCTGTTAATGAGCGGCACTTGGAGCTTCCTGTCAGCCAAGACTCGAAGAATACAGATCCAAGTTCAAATAGCAGCCTGTGGTTCTTCCTTGCATCCAAGTACGTCACCGTTGCAGCAAACGATGACGCCGGATGAACAACAGCTTTCAAAATCATCTTTCTGAGTCAATAACTAGTGTCTAACTAGTGTATAAAACTGCCAGTAAGGCATCAGCCGTGAGTGAAGTTAAATCACTGTCAATTTGAAGTGTGCAACTTACTGCTAACACCTTTCCTAATTCACATGGTCTCAGTGCTTAAGTCAATGTTCAGCGGTGTTCATCATCAATAATGCCGATTATATTTCCACTCTCTTCCAATCTCCATTTCCACAGTTCAGCCTGTAGTCAGTTTGGAGGATGCTTGGCGTTTTGTGTGAGTCATACGTAATGTGAAGAGCAGGAGAATTATAGCAGGAGGTGACTGAGCTTGACATCTGAAATTAAGTTATGAGCAAGTTGGTGTGTCGGCATGCAACCTCCAAGTTTAAGTGCTGCTCAGACCTTGTTGGATGTTGATCGGTTTATAACAATAATCACAATAATAAACTGTATTTATACAGGACTGTTACAGCAGCTATAATACATTTGTGATGGTCATGATTTTGTTGCTGTTTGGATCAGAGGGTAACATTTTTATGTGTCTTTTCTTCATTCAGGTGGGCCAGCTGCTTTCTCTCCTGGTAACCTGAGCACCAGCAGCAGCGCCAGCAGCACCCTGGGGAGCCCCGACAATGACGAGTACATCCTTTCTTTTGAGACCATCGACAAAATGAGGCGGGTGTCCTCCTATTCTTCGCTCAACTCCCTTATAGGTAAAACATCAACCGCACTGGTGTCTTTTTTTAAATTGTTTCCAATGACGGGACCGCTTGTGCAGCTTCCTCATGAAAAGCCGCTGCACCCAGTGTCTTTTTTCTGAGTGTTTATCCTTTTTTCTAGGGCCACTCTTAGCAAGTAAAAAAATCTCTGATCTTTTGGAGAAAAAAAACACTTGTGATGTCACTAAAGCTTGTTTTGGCTGTGTCTTTTTATCCTACACTTCATATTTTGCATAGGCACTACTGTAACAAAGACCGAAATGTCCATTTGTGAGAGCAGATCGTCCGGGCGGATACTGAATGTTGCTCCCAAGTACGGCTGTCAGATTGAGTGGTAACAACCTGATCCATACAAAGTATGAAGCAGATGTCCTCCATTTAGTGCTCATGGTAAAAAAAAACTATACAAAACAAATAGATAGTAGCCTAAATAGATAATGCAAAGCAAAGGGTTATGCTTGTCTATCATACAACATTGTTTTCATAAAAACATAAGAAGAAAAGTGCTCGGAGTGCTTTTTCGTAGAAACGCTAGGTGGAAGCGCTGCCCGTTGCCCTGCAAATGCTTTTAAGCTGGAAAGAGGAGTTATGTAAACTTGGGCCCTGATAGGATAAAATGATGGCTGAGGCCTGCAACCGTGAGGTGGTTTAAGGAATGTCTCCTGCTGGTCCCTCTGACTTAAATGGAGGAAGCCCTGTTGGAATAAAGCGTTGAATCTGAGAAACAAAGTGTCATTTTCTGGTTGTTTCACAACAGTTACATTTCAAAGCACAATTAAACACACTCACACCTCCGTACAACCCAGTGTGAAAGGACCGTGTTGTTGGGTTTGTAATGAATGCAGTGAGGGTGGGAAACGTCCCCACCGCAGTAAAATGAGAAGGGAAAAAATGCAATCTGTAGATACAAACACTTGAAGTAGGTCATAAGTGATGATTGAAGAAATTTTACATTTTTTAAGCCCACATACATTTTTCAAGTAGTGATGTCTTTGAGACTGAGTAAATGTTTTGAAAATTAACATCTATATGTTTAGTTTATCCTATGATAATGATATCCATTTTCCATCGTGTATTTTACCCTGTGAATAAAATGCCAATCGTGCATCTGAAGACTGTTGGCAGCATCAGTGATGTGACCTGTTGGGTCAGTACAGCAGGCCGCTGACAGCAGCTGGGACTGTGTTGCATGGCTTGACACACAGGACCTGCTATCCTATGACTCTCCCTTGAGGACTAAGCTTGAGAGAAAAAAACATGGGGAAATAAATGAGCAGGAGAATGTGATGGCACTAGAGTGGGAGGCTATAACTGTAGCGGGTGAAACCCCCTCAGACAAGGGAGGTGACAGAGAAGAAAGCTCCCAGTCCTAGAATAGAAGATGTGTAAAAAAGGTTTGCAGATGCGTAAGGAACAGTAGAGAGGAAGATCGGTTAGACTCCGTGAGCCACCTGAGGCCATTTAAGTGCTTTTCCTCGTACGCTGAACTCGAAACTGCTCACTTACCCTTGTTTTCCGGTGATTGGCAGGCTCCACCATGCGTCCTCATGGACAGTTTGTACACAAGCAGGAAAACCATTAACTCCATTACACCCCTTCAGGAAAGTGAGAAGTGAAACTGGGGGTTCCCCTCCTCCTCTCCTCACCCCTCTCTCTTTCTCTTTCTCCCTCCACACATTGTTGCATTTAAGATTACAACCCTCTTATAATTTCCCAGCCGTCCTGTCACATCCCAGTATGCAATTTTTGCCCGGCACAATGCTAAATGAGTTGAAATGAAAATCAAATGGGAAAGTAAATAGAGCAACGGAGAACAGTGAATTTGACTTGGCATGAAAGTAGTTTTAGGTGCTATAATGAAATTTCCTTTTCACCAGGTTTTCTTTGACTTGTTCGTTAAATGAATCCCACCTTAAGTGTGTGTGGCTCTATTGAGGCCTATTGAGGAAATAGACTAATTTCCTCTGCTCTTAAATTAAACTTTAACACAATATACTGTGTAAATATAGATGGCGTTACACTTGTATGGTACATATTTAGTTTTTAAGTCCCATATGTACATTTGCTCTCTCACACAGAGTAAAGGTGATCAAATATGTCGTCTGCCTTTTTTCCTGTATTGGGCAATATAGTTAATTTCTTTCATCCACTTCTCTTTTATATATATATATATATATATATATATATATATATATATATATATATATATATATATATATATATATATATATATAGTTTCTGCAAATTATCTTTTAGGTACAGGTACATTGAGACATCAAAACTTGGGAATTAATGTTTGATGAAAAAAAAAAAAATGTTTTAAAAAAAAAAACAGCCCGGCACGGCATTTGTTCTCTTTACCCTTTTATCCGACAAATTTAGCGTACGACGTTCCGGTTAAACCTTTTTCAAGCTGCTTACTGCTGGCGCAAGGTCCCCCTGGTAAACGGGTTAAAGAACATATTGGCTCCCTCGCCCACTAAGTCCCAGCCTCCCAGCACACTTGTTTCTAACTCCCACCTTGCAGTGTGCTGCATGTATCAACAAGCAAGGCACAGGAGATGAATAGATGTTGGGAACAATATTTTAGGGGTATAAAGAAACAACTGAAATGTATACTTGAGTGTTCCATGTTTTGTTGGCATTTACGTCTTTGTTGTCACTTACATTCGGTTATCTAACTCACCCGAGACTTCACATGTCATTTTGTTGTTGTTTTTTTGTGTTTTTCTTATTTGCCTTTATCTTTTGTCTGGTTTGAAGTCTTCTTCATACGACCCTTGGGGCTTTGTTTTTCATCTCGCCTGAAAAATGCAACTTGTTTCTCTCTCTTTTGGAATACAGCAGCATACATTCTCAGTTGTATCACATCTATGTTTTAACGCTGTGAACAAACAGAAGAAAATGTTGACATGTAAAGTGGCCTTAGTATTATTTTGTCTAAAACTAATTCATGTCATAAATGCTAAACGCAGCCGTTGCTGGACAATAGCCTGCGGGAAACCGGCAGGATAGCAAAACTATGTGGGAGTCAAGGCAGAGTAGTGATTTACAATTTGAACATGTGTTCTTTTCCTTGTTTGCCTTTGCCTTCTTACAGGAGTTTGTACAAATACTGCTATGCCGTCCCTGCCACACCAGGATCTCTGGGAGGCTGTAATGTAGAGGAAATCCAAACTGAAATGTTTAAAGTGGGTTTTTGATCTTTAGCAAATGTGAAGAAGTAGATATTACACAATGTATATTGTAATGGTTGTAATGCTAATATGCTCCCAGTGACTATATTAACATGCTGATGGTTTTACGTTTATCAATGTTCAGCATTATAAGCCCAAATCATGTTTGCTGTCCACAGGGACCCCCGTGTGAATGACATCTCGCTGCCCAAAATTTGTGACTACACGAAAGGAATGCGCCATGTGCACTTTTTCTATTTCTCTGGTACCGATGTTTGCCCTGTTCTTGTTGAGCCGGTGTTCACGTTTTCATTTTCCGGCCCATTCTGTGGTTCTTACAGGTAAAACAAGATTATGTATTAACTAGTCCAGAGTAAATTTCCCCCCAGTCTACTTTGTATATTTCCTCTATTTGATTCTTAATGATTCCTACCCGCCGCCAGCTTGTTTTTGGTTTTTCAAGTTTTCCTTTGAGTGGAGGAGTCCAGCTCATAGCAATATTTGGGACTTGATCAGCTTGCAAGCAGATAGCTGAGCCATCACTGTCATTTGCCTTCTCGGGACCTTAAATGGCTGATACAAATCGCATGGCAGTGCACACAATTACTTTCGAGATATTTTAACTCAAACCAAAAATGTTAATCTTTAAATGGACGACTCGAAGGAACACAAAAGTCAGTTGTTTGTGCCTCTTGTGGACTGTGTTGCTGCCTCCAGGTCATCATTGTAAATGAGAATTGGTTCTCAACTGATTTTGTCTGGTTAAATAAAGGTCAAATAAAATTTCATGCCAATTCATCCAATAGTTAAGATTTTTCATCAGTGTAAGGTCAGCTGAGGCTCTGGCAGTCCACTAATCACATGGTTAGTGGTTTGAGTCCCAGCTCCTGTCCACAAAGCAATGTGTCCTTGAGCAAGACATTCAACCTCAATTTGCTCCAGGCAGTCGGACCAGCACCTTGTATGCAATCTCGCTGCCTCTGTGTGAATAACAGCAAATGTGAATGAGAGGCAAAATTGTAATGCGCTTTGGATGGAAGCATTACATAGCTCCATTCAATGCCTGATAAAGTAACGCCGTGCTTAACATTTCCTGTATCTGCATTGACATTTATATTTTGTCACATCATGGGCTTTGATTCACTTCTACCTGTGTCAGTGTATTTTGGATTCTCTCCCATTTGCAGAGCACCACAGACATTATTTGGTGCTGCTTGCACAGCTTACATTCCTCTTAGAAATATATTTAAACTTTGCTTCAAAATGTCCAGATGCATTCTTAATGCGTCAAACATTTACAGCTCCAAAAAGTACTGAGCAGAGTCAAAAGTATTTGTCATTTGCCAAAATTGAGAAAGCCATAAAACGGTGATGCAGTGGTTCATTTTGCCAATAATTAACATCTTTACTACTGTACATCCATTCCACTGTGAGCAGGTCTTGTGTCAAGTCAGGACAAGCCACTGGTGCAGCATTCTGCCAGTAAGTAATGTAAGCCGTCACGTTCCCTCATGTGGACTATGTAGAGGCAGTGCAGTGGTAATTTGTGTGCACTCGTAATGTAGTGCAGCAGTTAAATGGGAAAGGAACCATATTTCACATTTATCAACTGGCTGTTTACTGCAGCAAGTAGCGCTCTGGCTAGCCATCGCTAATCATATTCTGCCCCTTAGGCTGCAGCCTAATCTCCTCTTTAACTCCATCACTCACCTTTGCTTCATTTTCATCTTCTTCTCGATTCTTTTTTTGTTTCCTGTTTATTTCCTACTCTGTCTACTTTCTCCATCACTTTTTGTTACCCAGCTATGTCACATCTAACATTATCTCACAAGCTTTTAAAATATTGTATTTCCCTTCTTCTCATTTTCTATCTTCTCTTCACTTTGCTCTTCAGTTTTTCCAGATTTCCTCTTGTGTGTGTATTATATCCTTCTGTCTCCATGCTGTAGCTCTCCATCCTCCTCTCTACCTTTGTCTCCTGTCTTTTGAAGCTTAGACCCATTGAACCTTCTTGTCGCTCTCTTGAGAGGAACTATAAGAGGGCCCAGGCTTCATTCATTCTCACTTCTCCACAGCACCCTTAGGAGATTGCGGCCCCGAGGCTTTGCATGTCTGCCTCATGGAAAAGTGATGATGGGGAAGCAGTGAGATGATAAAAGGAAATGAGATAAAAGTGGTCGTCAGGTCATATTCAGGAGGAGGAGGAGGAGGAATGCGCAGGAATGAAGAACGGTTGGAGAGTAATACTGCTCAGTGTCCCTGTTGCTGAGGGAGGAGAAAAAGGTGACAGATTGGAGCTGACAAAGGGTGAAAACCTAAAAGTCACAGCAACAGGGCAGGAGGCTCAGTGCACTGCAGAGTCAACATGCTAAAGTTATTCAGTTATCTAATTATTGTTTAATTAGGGAGGTTAAGACCCTAAACAAACTGATGTCAGAGAGCAACTCTTGAAAAAAATATAAGAGGGCTAAAGAAGATGGGTAATGTGCAAACAAGCAGTCAGGGGTTAGTTTAGAATCCTAATTTCGATAAATAAGAGGGAAATTAATAAAAGGCTCCCTTCACTGTAAAACAACGCCAAAGATTAGAATTGCAAACAGAAAACACCTAAGAATGGAGAGACTTTGTTTATTTGTATGCATAACGGCGACAATTGACAGCAATGAAGCTCCAATGGATGAGAAGAAACAGCTGTTTGTTGCGCGTGTTG
The DNA here is from genome assembly GCF_023055335.1 of Clinocottus analis. Lineage (NCBI taxonomy): Eukaryota > Metazoa > Chordata > Actinopteri > Perciformes > Cottidae > Clinocottus > Clinocottus analis. The sequence continues at coordinate 8,532,564 of NW_027175954.1, read as the reverse complement.
ATTAATGGTGTTCATTACCTCACACTGGAGGTCATGCTCCCCCTGCCAGCTCAACAACTGCAGGAGAAGAAATGGCAGGTCGCATGATGCTAATGTGATGATTGTACATTATCACTTAGCTGTTAGCTCTGCTGTGTTAATGATCTTAAATGGGAGTGATGAGGGTTACACAAGAGTTAAATGTATGTGTTGCTGGGTGTATTGTGTGTAACACATTGGAATATGATTAACTTCATTATTTGCTTGTGTCTGTTCCAGGTGTGTCCTTCAACAGTGTTTACACTCAGATCTGGAGAGTGCTGTTACATCTTGCTGCTGACCCTTTTCCTGAAGTGTCAGATCTGGCCATGAAGGTGCTCAACAGCATAGCATATAAGGTATGTTGTGTTCGACCCTTTTAAAGCTTGATCTTTGAAATGGTAAGACTGCGTCACACACCCAGCTTATCATACTAAGTGTTTTGTTTGAGCCATTGTCATTGTTGTGCTCTTGAGTGGTTAAAATATTGAGGATCCAAGATTTGAAACTTTTTTATAATTAGTAATTAGTCATTTAGAAGATGAGCGTCAGCGTTGTTTTTGAGAGTGTAATGGAGGTGTAATGATGTACCTTTTTTCTCTGTTTCATTATGTCAGTTCTTTTCACGTCATGGTTATGCGGTGAAAAAGATTTGTTCCAAGCACACGTGCCCTCCTCCTCCCCCCTACATTTTCTTCCCCCAAAAGGCCATTACTTTTGTGCAAATGCAGTTAAGAGCCAATGACTCCCCCAGGCTTGACAGAGGAGAGCAGAGAGGCTGCCGTAACTTAAGCAGCCATAATAACCACTATATTCCACCACCCATTCTAAACCTCAGGCTAAATGTCTTGTGTTTCCTACCACCAACACCAATTGTCCCCTCAATTACCCTTCAGAGGAGCAGCATCTCTGCAATGAGACCTCTCTTTAAAAAAAAAACAACAGGACTTTATTTACAATATAACACAATGGAGTTCTTTTACCAGTTAACAAACATATTTTCAGCAATTCTATATCCAGAGGGCAGGCGATTGAAAAAGAAAGACACAATTTAAAGTAAACAAAGCTTTTAAAGGAACATATTCAAATGCTTGGTCATGTTTATTGTCAGCATTCATTGATCTGATAGATTTGTGTGACTCGACTTGAACGTGTTCTGATTCGCGCAAAACTTGTCTTCAGTGACTTAAGATCTTAATTTTTTTTTTTCTTGATTGGTTGAAGTGTTAATTTTTACTTGTTTCTTTTGACTTGAGACTTCACTTCTTGATTTTATTTTAAATTCACTTGTAGCTTGTCTATAATTTAATTCTTCTGACTTTAGATGGACCTATCCCAACTGATTTGAGATTTGACTTAAATTTGTTTAAAATTAATTCAAATTGGATTTTGACTGAACTGAAATATTCTGACACCCACACACTCCTCTGTGCTTCTGGTTGCAATGAGCCCAACATAGTTGTACGTAATACACCATGTGGCACTAGTCTCATTCATGTCGTGCATTCAATGTGGTGTACTCATACCAGCATGACGTCAAAGTAGTGATGAGGGATTTAAGCTCTACCTGTCTTCTCTGTAGACCGGAAAAATTATATATACAGTTTGACATTTTAAAAAGGCAATCCAAACACCTTTAAAAGCCTACTTTCTGAAGTTAATGAGTTATCGTAGATGGATCCCACATAATTTCTTTTCCTGCAGAGAGCTCATCAGAGCTTAATCAGAGAACATCCATCTCAAGTTCACAAGTATTAACATTAGCCTAACTGGGAATCCAGCTCTTTTAATTAGGATTTTAAATGTCAAATGTTATTGATTTGTAACAAAAGGAACAAGGTCAGCAGCTAATTAAAACTTACTTGCTTCTCAAAAGATGAAAGCATTAAATGCTTTTTAATAGCCTCCTTTGGCTGCATGATGCTGAGGTGAATGTCTTGGGTCTTTTTATAAATCCTGTGCCTGGTCTTTTGTCTGTAAGTTTGACTTGTGAAGTTTCAGGACAAAAGAAGATGTATGCCCTTTTTTTTAATTTGAAATCTGATTGTTTTCACTTGACAAGGAGGTGCAATAAAAAAAGGACCATATAATATCCTTAAATGTTTGCATGGACCTTGGGAAGGCTCTACTCACTTTTTTTCTCCATAGTTGAGATAACAAGAGAGGAGATTAAGACTTGAGTGGCTTGAAGCTTCTTAATTCCCTCACCTGACGCAGCAGATATCTCTTTTCACATACTTAACCCCCCCCCCCCCACCCTCAAGTAAATCGTACCCACTAACCACAACTTCCCCCATCAGTTCGCCGTCTCTGCCTTGACCAATCCCCTCTTACTTTCACCACTTCTGTGTCATCATCATACATCAAGGCATTGTTTCCCTAAATAATTAAACAGGAACAGTCATGTTTTTTGCTCCGTTGACTCACTTTACAAACAATTAATGATGGAGAAAGTGCGGGGAAGCTGGTGGAAACAGGAGAGCAAGCTGTTTCCCAGCGTGGAGATTAGCAGCTGGTAGAACCGATTACCATGGTGTCCTGCTAATGGGAGAATTTTGCTTATCATATTTTCTTGAAAGCTTGTCAGCAGATATGACGTGTGGCCTCCTGGGTTAGCATGATGTTTATTTAGCACATGTTGATGAATAATCCATGAACATGTTCCATATTTGAGTCATTTTAACTGATGAGCATGCAACTTTTTATCCATACTAGCATCTGGAAACAGGTGTCTTTTATGTTTTTGTTTCTTAACCCTAGAACACTAACCTTGAGTGATTTTCACCCGAGCAATTGTGGTTACGTTATTGGTTATGTTATTTTCATTGTGTCGCTTTTGTCTGAGTTGCGTGGGTTGTTGTGTAGCTTCATTTGTCTCACTGACGTTAATGAAGGTGGGCGTGTCTCTCTGCTCCAAACCCCTGTTTTTTTTCTGTGTTCGGGTGATTTTCACCCGAACACGTGCCTGTTAGAGGGTAAACAAAATTTAGATGGGTTTTAACATTGAAGGGAGAATTTTCCTCACGTCTCAGGAACGACCTGACCAAAAAACAAGTTCATAGTTCCATTATTTATATTTAATCATGTTTTATTGACAATTTCCTAATTTTCACCCTGATTTTTTTAGCCTTTTTTCAGGGTCCCACCATGATACCTGTTTTTTGTTTTATGAGAAATTCTATAGGGTAAGATAAAAGAAGAGTACTTAAATTTGACTTGTATTGTTGTTTTTTAATACATTTTGTATGTTTTATCAGGTACATTATATCGGGTGAAATATACCCGACGTTAGTGATGGTGTCACTATTTTTAACGTTAGTTTTTTAGAGTTAAAGGGACATCTTACCACAAAAACTAAAATACAGATGTTCCTTCTTCCTTGTAGTGCTATTTATCAATCTATATTGTCTTAGTGTTCGTTGCTTAGTTTTGGAGAGATTCATCGGAGATGCTTCTCTCAAAGATAAAGGAACTTGATGGGACTCTGCTAGGGTTTTCAAAGCTTAACAATAATGTATCTTTCCAGAAATCATGACCTGGTTACTGAAGATAATCCACAGAACTTGTTGTTAGCAGTTTCATGTCACCCACTCATACACCGATCAATCAAAAAGCGCGCATCTCTACTCGATACTGATATCTGTACTGTCAGCTGAGGAGCACACAATGTCTACCTCTCGTGAGCATTGCATCCATGAGTAGATGCACACTTCCTTCTGAGCTGTAATATAGTTGGCAGATGTAGTTCAGTGGATAGAAAATAGTTTGTGAGTGCGTGACTAAAACCTATAGCCTTTTAATGCAGGACAGGATAATAACCACACAAATACGTTAAGATTATTTTGTTTGAGCTTTTACTAGTTTACAGCTGCACTTTGCTGCAACCCCCTTTCTAAATCTCAAATGAGCTCCAGAAGGATTTATGCTGCTGTGTGCTGCTCAGTTCTGCCAAATAATCTAGTTTCTTTGTGAATGTCTGTTGTGTATTGTTGCCTTCACACATGAGCTGCTACCAATCATCTTTGTCAAAGGAATATGGACATCCTAAATATTTTTTTATCTGCTTTTCTTTGTTTATGTCTTTCTCCTCATATTGATTTTGTGCTTGGGTAGACAAGGTACTTAGATTAGCAACTGAGCTATTTCCATAATAACCCTTTCAGCCGGTTTTACTGCTGTTTTGTTTCCCTTCCAATTGCCTCCTAATGAAGCACTAACAGCCAACCCTCGTAACCGCATTGGATTGAATGTGTGTAAACTTTGTATTGAAAACTTTTTCCCCTCCTGCTCAGCCTTTTAGGTACAAGCACAAACAAAATATACCTGCCTCTATTCTGTAATTAGCATAGAAATAAAATCAAATGTAGTGAAATGTGTTTGCCTGTGTTAATTAGATTTAGGTTGCACGCAGTTTTCTCTCCACTTGGTCTGCGTAAACAACAACTTTTGCTATTCATCAATGAAGCTTTGCCTCTATTGTCTTTATTAAGTTTGCCCCTCCCTTGTGAGCAGCCATTAGACAACTCACAACGAAGAGGTTATATTACCTGCTCAGCGTGATAAGATAAAAGTCTGGAAATTTCATCAAACTTTGTAAAGTGCTGCACTTTTCGCACACTGTTACAGTGAAAAGAGTATCCAGATTTTAGATAACTTGGATGACTTGATTAAACTACAGGACTTTAACTAACAAGTTTCTTTGCCGACAGGCCACAATGAACGCTCGGCCCCAGAGGATCCTGGACTCTGGATCTCTCACCCAGTCGGCCCCAGCCAGCCCCACCAGCAAGGGCACGCACATCCACCAGGCTGGGTAAAGGAAGACATCTCTCACACAGGAATATCCTCAAATACACAAAACGCATTACAGTAAAGCCCCAAAAAATATGCATCATGCATACAGCCGCCATGTCACCAGGAGGCTGCTAGTAAAATGCAAAGCAACACACACACAGCTGGAATATATTACATTTCATAAAATATTCAAATGTGGATTGTGCCTAAATACAACATACAATAAACCAGAAAGAAAATAATAAGCAAAGTAATTTCAAAATGATCAAAATCATGCATATAGAAATAAATATTATATGATGAATATGAAATGTAAAGCCAACTTGTTTCTTCAGTTGTTTCTCTTGACACTAAAAGAATGAAAAGGCAAAGCTGATGATGTCTCTGTCCTCATATGAATGTCTCTGTTTGTCAGTGGGTCTCCTCCCATGCCCAGCACCAGCAGCTCCAGCCTGACCAACGAGGTGCCCAAACCCCCCGCCAGAGACCAGCCGGCTTCACGGCCTCCCTACACCCCCACATTGGGAGGGCAGGCGCCGCACTCCCACCAGTTCCCTCGCACCCGTAAAATGTTTGACAAGGGACCTGAGCAGGTAGAGGATCACCCTACTCGTCTTTGTGTGTAAAGCAGCCATTGTGTGGGCTGAAATAAACCGTAATCAGCAACTGTATTGTTTTTTCTTCAGTTTAACACTTGTGTGTGTGTGTGTGTGTGTGTGTGTGTGTGTGTGTGTGTGTGTGTGTGTGCGCGTGTGCGCATTTGTGTGTGTGTCCAGGGAGCTGAGGATGGTGACGAACCCGGCGGTCACAGGAACTACATTAGTGCAGCCCTCCAGACGGGCCTGTGTGATTGGAGTGCCAAGTATTTCGCTCAACCTGTCATGAAGGTAGAGTCCCAGTCTCTATTCTTTCTCCATCCACAATGTCTTTTCACCACCTCTCGCTGATAGTCATTTATGTGTGTGTGTGTGTGTGTGTGTGTGTGTGTGTTTGTGTGTGTGTGTGTGTGTTCTATACCTCTATGTTAGCCACCACACCACATCCCACTCACGTAAAAGATGGTATTTCAGTGACGCCTTGATGGAACAAACGTTCACTTGAACTCATGGATGAACTGAACCCATTTGATTTTGGTGGTCAATGATAGCTGTGACCTCACATCCATTCCAATCTCTTGAACGTGATTTCCAATTAATGCAATGAGAGAATTTCTTCCAATTTGGCATAAACGTGCAATGCACTTAAAGAGTCGGAGGCGTACAAGCGCAAAGTGGTAATTGTAGTTGGCCATAACTCAAGAAATCATATCCTATTATGACAATTTCACACAAATGTCTGATAGAATAAAATGATGAAATTTTGGACAGATATGAAGGGAATTTGCAAAATAACTGGTTGGCGAAGGCAAACGACTTGGAGGTGGTATTTCTAGTTGTATTTGACAATAGACCTCAGGGTTCATGGGCTCCACACAGAGGCCTAAAGCAACGTGATGGTTGAGTCATTGCTTTGATAAAATGTCGACAATTTTATACATCAGTCTATTAAAAAAGAAAAAGATAAAATCCATATGTCTTAAATCAATAATTTAAAAATAAATTCTTCCTACGCCAAAAACAGCAGCTTAGAGTGGTTGCTAAGCAACACAAAAGTACTACGGCAGGTATTATCAGTTTTCACATGAATATGTACGTAAAGTTGTGTCACAGGTGCACTTTGTCATGCATTTCACAATGGCTTTAGGAGTCATCTAGAACATGAACCGCATTAAAGAACGCATTTTAGAAAGTCTTATGGAAAACCGCAGGCGAGGGATCAATCACAGTGTGAGCTAGTACCTGCTGCTTGTACAAGATGGCTTATCTGAATAATTGTGCTCTCTGAGATCCATGACTTAACATCCTCCAGAGTGAAATGTAAGATTAAAAGATGTGCTTTTTACCGTGCACAGTAGTGTAGCAGGGTTTTGTAATATTAAATCAAGCTTCCGTCCGCCTCAACATGCCATCCTGCCTGTGAAACTAAATGGTGTCAGCTCATTTAGTTGAGATTTATCAGAGAAGGGGGGAATTTCTTTTTTTTTTAAAGAGTCAAGTGGGCCATTAGGGCCTGCTAAGCCTTCACTTCAGGTCTAAACAGAATCACAAAGTTACAGCTATTTTATAATTTTCATTGTTTTTCACAAATACACATGTATTATAATTATTTTCCCCTATCAGCTTATTTCCTCATGTCACAGATCCTGTCTTCCTCTGTTGCTCTGCCTTCAGTCTCGAGCCTTCAGCAGTGCTTTCCAAGACAGCAGGCTTTCATCCAATCACATTTTTTTCTCTGAGTGGATGTTGTGATTGATTGTCATGGTCTTCAACAAATCAGATCTTTAGTTTAAGACCATTTACATGTGCTGTGATCAGTCAGTGGGGCGCAAAGAGCTAATATAAACCTCCAGTAGCTCTAGAAGTAGCAGCCGCTGTCTTCATAGCGAGACGAGCGCTGCGTAATGGAACAATTGCTCTACGGAGTGGCCGTGCCTTTTTCTCTTGGGAAAGTGGTTACAATAGCTCCGCAGGTGTGTGACCTCCTCCATGCTCGTAATAGTAAGATTTCTTTTCTTTTCTCGTGTCATACTAGTGGAGCATGTTCACACACTTGAACTGTGGACTGTATGAACACACCGTGTATTGAGTGGGTCAGTCTGTGACAGTAACTCCCGGGATACTTTTTTCCCCAGTCCGCATGTGATGTGGACTATACGGCACTCATTGAAGGCCAAGGTCTGAAACGCACGGCCCGCCAGTAGACAAGTGTAAAGATCAAAAAGTGGAGGAAGAGAAATATGGAATAAAAGCAATGTATACAAAATTCATGTGTGCATTAGAAACAAAGTGACTGATGGAAAAAAGAAAAGTAGATTAAATTTTTTATAACACAAAAACATTTGGGCCAAAAAGAAGAGGGAAGGAAATACAGAAAGATTTACTGGATAATACAAAAAGTAATATATGATGAAAATATAATTTAAAAAGAGATGATACAGACGGGCAGGTAGAGGAAGAGAAAAAACAAAGGTGTTGAAAGTGCAGTAAGGCTCAAAAAGAGCCAGGCAGGATGAAAGTACCGTAAGAGTGGCAACAAAAGGTGATAAAAAGCAGACTGGATAGGAAGAGTGAAGAATGAGTGAAAGAGCAGGCGGAGAGGAGAAGGGTTTTTCTGAAGCGCAAATCAGAATGCTGTGTGGGCAAAATTTTGAGTGCTGCCATAAAACTCCCCTCCATTACGAAGCTGTGTGTGTGTGTGCACGTGACTGTCTGTGTGTGTGTGTGTGTGTGTGTGTGTGTGTGTGTGTGTGAGTGAGTGAGTGAGTGAGTATGCCTCAAATTCTTTACACGAGTTATCATATCTCTGTGTCAGCAGCATGAGGTGTGTGTGTGTATGTGTGTGCGTGTGTGTGTGTGTGTGTGTGTGTTTCAAAGAGAGTCTATCCACACCTACATTTGTAGGGGTGTGTAAGAAGCAAGGTCAGTGAAGACTTTATTCACATGAGTGAAAAAACAGTTGACTAATAGTGTGTGGACAACCCTGTCCGTGTAAATAAATTCTACAGCGACAACCAGGAGGAAGCCAATAAAATTTCTCTGTGCGTGTGTGTGTGTGTGCGTGCGTGCGCGTCAGAGAGAGAACATCAGGAGGAGGATATAGTTAAAATTAATAAATAAGACCTCATCTACATTCTTTGGAAATGTAAGGACAAACCTTTTTTTCTTTTGAACACACTTAGACACTTGACTTGACAGCATGCACAATCTCCATTCAGAGGTGTTAATTTGTGTGTTCCGCAACATACGCAGAGCAAGGACATTACATGAATATTGATTGCACACAGTAGTACTATGGTCACATGGCACTGTAGTAGTGTCGGTCTGTCAAGCTGTTTAGCATTCAGTGGGCACTGGGAGCCTTTTGAAGAATGTGCATAATAAGCACACGCTGGCAACCAGCATTTAAACACACTTTTTTCTCCGTTGTTTACTCTGTTGTTTATTTATCTGTCATGCATATAATAACAAGGTAATATAAAGTTGTAATTTACTTAGCATTGAAACATCATATACATTCTGCATATTAAATGTCCTGTTAAAAGGGGAGACATTGAAGTAACGCTTGGACTGTTGAGTCACAAAGTTATTTAATATTGTCCCGTAGCTCAACAGATGTGGTCAGATGTGATTAAACAAAGTGAACTTGATAACTTGACTCATTGTCTGTTTAACAGTGTGAGCTTCACTTTACATTGTAGTTAGCAAAGTAATCAGGCCGATAATGTGGTGAGACAAGTTGGTAACATTTTGTATTATCAGTGCCTACTGGTGCAGTCTGAGAGCATACTGGAACCTGACAACCAGGGTTGAAGGCCTGTAGGAGTAGTTCCACCTTTTGAGGAATATGTTGACATGATTTGTAACAGAACATCTCCAGTGTGTGTTTTGAGTCCGGACACAACACAGCGAGACACTACACAAAGTGTTGTTCGTCAGGAAATTGTTGCAGGATGAGGTGGTCTGCCGCCAATATGGCACTCGGCTTGTTGTTCTCAAAGCACCGAAAACATACATTTGAAAAGCCTCAACTTTTTAATTCACTCTTTCAGATCCCAGAGGAGCATGACGTGGAGAGTCAAGTGAGAATGGAGCGGCAGTGGAGATTCTTGAGAAACACTCGCGTGAGAAAGCAGAGCCGAAGCATCACACAAAAGGGTTAGTGACACACACACACACACACACACATTTCAATGTGCACAGTGAGGCTCAACTAATGTTTTTTTTTTATTTATATCATAGGCTTGTATAATTTGTCGACTTGTTATTTATATAACTTCGCCGACAGTCTGAGGTCCAAGAATCAATCTTTGAGGGACTCCAAATCTTGGCTGATTGAACGAATATTGGTGATTGGCTGAGAATGCTCTGCAGATTTGTGTAATCTCAAATGTCGTGTTTGAATCATTTGCTGGCACTACAAACAAAAATGTTCCCAAATAGGTGATTTTGTATTGTTTTTTGTTTTTTTTGACAAGGGGGCTTTCATTCATTGTTTTACGACTCCTGGGCATTTCATGCACTTGTGTGAATATACTGTGTTGACATTCACCGGCTGTTCGGCAGACTGTCACTGGTTGGAAAATGTCAACTTATCACTCAACCCTATTTAATGACGGAAAATTGTCTCTGTCTTAGTGGATGAAATGCTTATTTTTTTCATTAAGAACAGTCCTTTTCAATGAATAGCTCTATCACCAGCAATGTCAAACACAGTGCTAAGATCACAGAGCATGAGCACTGAGATTGTGCCAAGATCATGTTTAATTGAAAGTTTGTTGTAGCTTTGAAGAAGGCTGGATGAAGTCCAGACTGTCCAGAGAAGGACAGACTGAGACACACAGTCGGTGTAGATGGTGCAGCTTTGTTTCAGACATGTGAGCAAGTGCGCAGATGATTTGCAATGATGCAGGAGAATTGATCAATGCATAGCCCCCTTTTATTATGAGTCACAAGACTCCCCTCTCACACATACCAAACCCACACTCAGACCCAGAAACCCACACTTTATAAAGCCCCAGGGTGCCAGCACACACACAGACTCCCGAGGAGTCGGAGGCTCTCAAACAGAATAACTAACACCTCCAACGTCATTGGCAGCCCCCTGCGCACACACACACACACACACACACACACACACACACACACACGCTCACAGTCACGAGGAGATTGGCGTCAGAGCTGAGGTTTGCCTCTGCACATGTCTGCTCGCTAAATCATTGAATTCCCCTCTATGATCAGTTTTTTTTTTTTTTAAGAGAGAGAAGTAGTAGGGTTGCCCTCATTCAGTCGGTTCACTCCAGAGAGAAATAAGATGAGAGGATGGAGGAAGAAGAGGGAGGGTGGAATGGAGAGCGAAGAAGACTGAGGACGGAGGAAGAGAGACAGAGGCCGGAAAACCAGAAACCGGAGAAGGAAAAATGTGGCGGATATCTTTTGGCTTGTAAACATGATTTGGTCGTTGATGCGAAATACACCCATCAGCACACAGTTTGAAAGTCCGCAGGTTATTTTCAGTCGTTCCGTATCGAATGTGCCGTCAAATAGCACAAACAAAAGCAAATCGGTGGTGATAATTGTGCTCATCTTTTAACCAAAGGCCTCGGGCTTTTCCCTCCAACTACATTTTTTCCTCCCATCGCATCAGTGATAAATTCATGATGGATTTTTCCTCATTCTTTTTCATCTCGTTATGGCGGTCTCTCGTGTGTGCTCAGGTAGCCAAGGACAGGCTTGTGGAACGATATGTGTTGTTGCCATGACAACGTTTGGCGAGGCAGTGAATTTTTCAGTTGTGTGCGTTGGCAGCGTGTTTATTATACTCCATTGAAATCTGACAAAGACTCAGACTTTTTCTTCTGCCTTGACGCTCCTACTATAGATGTTTTGTTTCTCTATGATTACTCCTGTGTAACCTCACGGTGCTGTAAAACATAATTCTTTCTATACGCAGTCATTTATTTTCCAGTATGTTCTGGTTTAAAAATGCTGTTTTAATCTCCTGAACTGCTATGTAGTTCTGTCCTGTCAATAGCCACAAATACCCTCGATTACGTTTGTTTTTGACATATCACATATGTGTTACTAGTATATAGTCTGCGGAAGCCCATGTTGGGAGGAGATTGTATGATGACACGTTATTTTATGGTTTTAAGGTGCAATATACAAGATTGGATCATTTTTTATTGCCTTTCAAAGGCCCTCAATATGGCGGCTTGTAGCAAACCTGAGGGTTGAGGCGACGCGCTCACTCAGGAAAGCGTTTGTCCCGCTGGTTTCAATGCGCCTCTCCCAGCTGATTTTAGTGAATCATAAATTCAAAAATCGTTCTCTAATAGTGCTGTGTTCTTCTGTGAGTGTTTTCAATTATTGAATGCAATTATTTGAAGTAGCCACGTTATTTATGAATGACCAATTATTCTTTGTTTCTTAACCATATTTTTTACCGTTTCTGCAACGATTGGACTGCGACATCGTCAGTTGAATCAGGGTCCTTGAATCGAATTTTAGACTATTTGACTATTTGGAGACACCTAACTGTCGAGTAAATAGGGAGGGATTTTAGAAACCAACTATATTTCATAAGAGCATTCTTTATTGTTCACAAATCCCACAGGAAGACTAAAATCAACTTTTTTTCTATGCCAAAGAGCACCTTTGTTATTCACAAACAGACATAAACAAAACACACTGGGTGACATTCTTTCATATTGGCATTTTTAAAGAGGAAAACATATATTCACAGTAAATATTTACATATTCATTAGGAACAAGTAGGTTGAGGCTCTGTCCTGCAGGCAGTACAGAAAAAAAGAAGATATCTTTTTTTTTAAGTGTTTGCAACAGCCTCTTGTGTCAAAGCTGAACAATTAACAAAAATCAAGAAAATCTTCTCCTTTTTCATTCCATCACAGGTGTTTCCCGTCTGGATGATCAAATATTCATCAACCGCAACCCTGGAGTACCATCTGTTGTGAAGTTTCACCCCTTCAACACCTGCATCGCTGTGGCCGACAAAGACAGCATCTGGTCAGAGAACGCACAGAATGAAAAAAACAAATCATCTTTAATACCATTATGCAAATGTTTGAGTTTCATATTTTTCACACGTAAAACAGATGAAATCATTAATTCGAGTACTTGTGCATATGTGTGCTGTAGTTTCTGGGACTGGGAGAAGGGCGAGAGGCTGGACTACTTCTACAACGGAAACCCTCGGTACACTCGCATCACATCCATGGATTACCTGAACGGACACGACTGTTCATTACTGCTCACTGCAACAGGTGTGAAACCACACACATGCACATGTATGAATACACTCACAAAGAAAATTTAAAGAAATGCAATGGGTAAAAATTTAAAATCCTAATATTTATTAACAGCTTAAATGTGTGCGCCCACCAGCACAGTGGAAATCTCAACGCGCCTCATTTGTAGCAGCAACGAGCCTTAAACACTTGACTCTTCACCACACAAACCCAAAGCTGCACTCGTGTGTATTTATCACCATTCATCAACAGAACAAAGCAATTACCCCCCTCCCTCATCCTACCACCACCATGGCTTTTACCACCGCAACCAAGAGGATCCGTAGGAAACAATCCTTACAGAGACACACATTTATTTTGTTTCATCTGAACAGTAAAACATTAAACTAAGAAGAACGCTCTATTTCATTGCACACCTACCAAACTTGATAACGCCCTGGGATTATTCCATCCAGATCTCATCTGAATGTAATGTGTCCCTATAAAAAAATATGTCCCGAGTTAAAAAAGTTAAACATGGAATATAAATCAACTGGAAGCTTTTATGGGTTGCAATAGCTTTCTCTTGAGAGTTCATGGACATGTTTTATGTTTAGCTCTGCATCTTTACTGGAGCTGGGTTTTAAGGTTGGCGACTCCGGCCTCACTTTGTTTCATACTGACGAGACGCTTTCAGGCAAAAAGCTTTTCAAGATGCTGCTCTACATTCTCTATTGGTTCTTTTGAGAAATGTGTGTTTGTGTCCGTCTTCATTTTCAAGTAATTCTGTGTGTTGCATACTTTGAACCAGTCTGTAAGGTTTTCATCAAATCTCCTGCACAAATTCGCATGCACTTCCAAAGCCATTAGGAATACAAACAAGTGTGCTGCACCTCCTTCTGGCCTTAGCCTTTGCTCCTCACTGCATTTCTGTATCCGTATTTTCTTTTACGGCTCTCACTCTTGACTTGCCTCTCTGTATCACTCTGTCTCTACCCTCCCCTCTCCAGACGATGGAGCGCTACGTATTTGGAAGAACTTTGCAGACCAGAAGAACCCGGAGATGGTGTCGGCGTGGCAGGGCCTCTCTGACATGCTGCCCACGACCAGAGGTCAGCCCACCACCAGCGGTCACAGTAAAGAGCAACACTCTATTTTACCGTCTTACCCCATCCATCCATCCATCCACCCACTATACTTACCTGTGGTAACTCGCCGACTGCCCCACTGTCCCACGCCTCCCAGTCACACTTCCATTCCTACACACACACACACACACACACACACACACACACACACACACACACACACACACACACAAAGCTGCCAGATAGTGCCCGATTTGAGTGCCTCAACTTTCAACTGCAATAGCTTTGTGGACCATATAAGCAGAAAGTGGGGGAACAATTTCTATGCTACCTATTTCTTTAATGCATAAAACACATACATATATTGATGTGTTATCAACAGATTGTAGCACTGTATAATCATAGTTACACAAACGTATTAATAAAGCATTCTATAATGACTTATAGAATAGAATAAACCATGAACTATCATAATACTTGATGAATTAATCGTCACTCAATACATTTTGTATATTAATTCCCAAAGTTTAAATTGCATTGTAATGTTATTATAAGTTACTGCGGATAAAGTATTTGTTTAAGTAAAGTAAAACAAAATTACATTTATTTGTGAACACGAAAAACTGTAAAATGTATTTTTCTAAAAGGGACCACAACATTCATTACAAAAAGATTATAATGTATCACAATTATGTGAATCATAATACACTATGAATATTACAAGAAACAGAGTAAATTACTGAACATCCCATTAACTTCTGTTACTTAAAAGAAGCCTATGTAACGTAAAACCACAAGTTCCCTCTACGACATAATATTACAGCAGCATGAAGCCAAAAAGTCATCTGATTAGCAACGTGAGAATGGAGTTGGAATTAAGAGGCAACGTCTACGACTCATCTCTTGAAACAGATATTATTTATGAATGCACATACATTATTTTAAAAAGCTATTAAATTGTGAAATTTGGACCAATGCACAGACCGTCTGCCTGCATGCGACAAAGATGACAAACGGAAACCAGAATGCCTTAAAATTCAAAATCCTGTTCCTTTGCATTCATAAGCATACATCTGTCATAGTTTGGAGTTTTAGTCATCATTTACTCTCAGAGTAAAAGGTGACTGTAATGAGAGTTTTTGAGTGGCAGAAACTTCCAAACATAACACACTAATTATGGAGTCATTGGAAGAGATCATCAACCCCCATCAAATCCAGCCAAAGTATGGCAGTGAGTATATCCCTCACTGCAACAGCAAAGAATACGTCCTCATTACCATAGACGTGCACTTTTAATAATAACATATTTGGATGCTGAAATTGACCAGAAAATTTTGAAGTAATGCAAAACATCTATCGTCATTGTCATATTGCCAAATCTAGGAGAGTGTCACATATGGTCTTTACAATAATTGATCTGACCTGATAAAATTACATGAAAAACGAAACGAGAGATTGACTTCCGCACTGTTGTAGATTTTAGATTGTGAGTCAGTTCCATCACTCAAAAGTAATGTAATGCGAACTTAAAGCCAGTTGTCAGCCTCGCCTGTCTTACCCTGTCACATATGTCATATCCATTAAATATCTGTCATGTCTGACAAAGTTGGAGGAAAGTTTACAATCAAAGTTTATTTAAGAACACAAGATTAATCTTAAAATGGTGAGATTAAGATGGTTAAATGGTTTTTGGTCGAGGATTGTCTCTTTTGCTTGAATTTTATGAATCATTTTAAAGTTGGACTGTGAATGTTGCCATGTTTACCTTCTGTGTAGACACAGTTCCATAATTCATAAGGCAGTTATTCAGAAATATTTGAACCAGGCCTGACACCCACAGGACACACTTGTGAGAGACATTCACCCACTTCTGTGATCCCCCTCTCTCCCTCTCTCGTTTTCTCTCTCATTCTTGTTATCTTGCGCTCTCTCTCCTTCTCTTGCTCTCTCACATGCTCTTTATCTCTCTCTCTCTCTCTCTCCACTGCTCTGCTTTTCTGGGTCTGGGAGGTTTTTCAGTAAACTGTGAGAGCTGTATGAATCATTGTATATTCGGAGATGTGGACCACACTGTGGGCACATATGTGTCTCCATCATTAAAAAGCTGCAGAGTCACCATAACTACAAAAAGGCAACGCACTTAACTAGCATCACTGTCCGTCTGAATTCCCCTGAGAAACTCTTCCCCTCTAGGAGACTCTCCTGTAGCGAGCCTCAAACTTGTTTTCACTCAGACTTTAACATTTAATGATGTGCTTGCTTTCCCGGATGTGTCTTTAGTAGCAGTGTTGGCTGTGCATTCAGACTACAATGAAGGCATCAATTTTTATATAAACAGCCACTCCACTGAGAACTTTCCGATTAAAGAGTTCAGTTTTTTTACTTGGCAAGAAACTTAAAAAAACATCTGCACTTTCTCCCATATACACACACAAAGTTTATGCTATTGCATTCACACAGCACTTTCCCTCCTGGCCCAATAATCAGTTAAGTGATATTACCATTGCTTGGTATGTCTTCCAGATAGAGTACAGTAATTATATGCTGTTGTAAAACTTTTAAATTTTTAGCATTGCCTCAGTAGCATTAATAATGTAAAACCCAATGAAATATTACACAAGGATGTGCTGCCAAAAAACGACTCTAACTCTGTCGGTTGCTGTTGCTATAATACTGTGAACGTTACTCAAGGAGACGCAGATGCACACACACATACACACACACACACACACACACACACACACACACACACACACACACACACACACACACATCAGTCGCTGCACACCTGTCCTCATCCCATCGTCTAACAACAGGCTTTTGTGCTGTTCTTCATCAGTGAACCATCTCTGTTGACAAAGTTTGTCTGGCTTGTTGTTACTTCTCTGGTTCTGTGTTATTTCCCCTCTTCTCGAGAGAGTCTGAATAAGGCAAGCAATCAGTTTTCTCTTTGACGTACACTTCCAGAACAACAATTCTCGTCATTTTGTGTGATCGAATCAATGGATTTATTCAATCACACAAACACACACACACACCTTTAACCCAGTTGGATTATTTCACCATGTCTTTTGCAGACAATTCTCCACAATGCCGGCTTTGTGGGAGAAAGGATTTGCGATCTAGTGTCCTTCAGGCTTGGAGGTTGTGCACTCTGTGCAGCCTCCACAGCCTCTGTTTGTTATGCAAAGGCAGCAACTCGGCTCTCGCCTCCCTCGCTCTTTGATCCCCACATATTGCTGTTAATCATTTGGAAGACACCACTATGAGAAAAAGCAGCCTTGTTCACCACTCCGCCATTTGACTGCATGTGGCGTACACTCATGAAACCTTACTTTTAAGTGTGTTTTAAGATTGTTGTTGGTCCGAATGCATAATGTGTTGCTTGCATTCTTGCTCCCTCCCCCTGCTCACAGGTCTGGCCAGAAGGGTCTCCATCTACCTTGACAGGAGTAAGCAAGGAGGTAAGTGACACCATTCTCTTCTTTATGCCCTCACACCCAGAGATAAGGTGCTACACTAAATAGTCACCATTGTGCCTCTTTTTGTTTTCTTTCATCCCCTGACCACTACCTTTCCTCCCAGCATCTGTCTCGTGATGCATCAGTTTATCCCTGACATCCCAAAGTTGAAAGTAGGCTTGATGTGTTTCTACAGGTGCTAGGACTCTCTGTTCAGCAAGTAGGACACGCTGTTCTTATCACTAATACAAGGCTAAGCTTTGTTCCCTATAGTTCTTCTCGTTATGCCTCTCTAGATTTCAATTCTAGCTTGACACAAAGTGTGTGCAGTTCACAATGATAATGAGGGCAAAGTTATCACACTCAATGTTTGTAGTTTTTGAAATATGAGCTCTTGGCCACAACTTCACATACTTATTTGTATTTTTCAAACGATACATTTTTAATGTACTTTTTTTTTTTTAATGTAAAAACAAGAAAAAAGGCTTTGGGGACGACACGATGTCTTCAGCAAACGTAGCGTTGTCTCAGCACATATGCAGTTTGTGAACTGAACTTTTTTTATGTAAATGTAACACCACAAACTAATATATCTAAAGATGCTCTTTGGCTTCAGGAATGACATTATGTTAATACTGTAGTGACCAGACAGTCCCAAATGATGAGCAATTTTCCTGAATCCTCTTCTGTTTGTCGCAAAGATTACAATAAACCCTTTTTTATGTATTAATAGCGGAGTAAAACCTTAAATACTGATCGTAAAACATTTTTGCTGTTTCTTACAGCTGGACACTGTTGTGTTTCCAGCAGACATAAATTATGGCTGCTGTAGTTTAGTTTTTTTGTGCTGTGTTCAGTAGTCCAGCGAATTGATGAATAACTACGCGTAGCTCTGACTTTGTTGAATTAAAACATTTACAGAGGGAAATTAAACCATCCATCACTGACATGGAGCCCTGTGAACTTCCAGTTAAAAATCAAAACCGTTACTGAAGGTACTGGGAAAAGTCTGTAGGGTAATACCCATGGATCATTGCAGCCATGACAAGATCCATATGTTTCGCAAAGTCTGCAGAAGAAGAAGAAGAAGAAGTAGTAGTAGTAGTAGTAGTAGTAGTAGTAGTAGTACTATTACCAGTACTAATAGTAGTCGTAGTATTACTGTTTGACGACTGGACGCCAAGCCCGCTCTCAGCCAAATTGAACCTTATGCCACCTGGTCGCCCTCTATTGTATAGGTACACGCTAACATTTGCACCTTACATTACACTTCTCTTGTGATTTGAATTTTAGAAAGAATGAAAAAAGGACTTTTTAAAACCTTGTATTCTAACTCTTACTGCAGCCTTAAGCTCACCGGATCAGCATGTTGAGGATCCACAAGCTGAACAGACTTGTGCCGAGATACCGTTTCTATGCTATTATTGGACAATCGCTGTTTGGGGCGATCTGTCAGTTGCAGTGAAAAGCTGCAATTTGGCTTATATCCAAAGACCAAGCAACATTCAAAGATATTCTTATTTTAAGAAGGATAAAATAGCTTTTGTCTTTGGTGAGGCAAAGGTCTCTCTTCAAACAGACACCACACCAATGACTCATGTTCACCTCAAAATGGCCTCTCATGTATATGAAATTTCATTCATTTAAGCTGGTCCCAAAAAGGTCTATAATTGGGAGCGTGTTGGTGCCGTGTAATTTTAATAGCATGGAGCCACCCAGTCCGTCTCGCTGGAGGGATTTGCCTGTTAAACCCCAGGGAACTGGTGAAATTAAGGGACCGTGGCTGGCACTGCATGAAGGCTCTATTCCTGCTGCTACTGCACAGAACAGCACATTTCACATCTCCACAGATTAGATTGAGAGTCAATCTAATTACTTTTTTTTTTATCATAATACTGTTAATGCTGTTTCAACTTTTTTTTCTTTTTTCTCTCTTCTTCATTTAGCTCTGTCCCCAGTCAACTCATTCCTACCCCTGCAGTCTCTCAATATTAGGGACTGTTTTTCCTCTTTGTCCCTTTTCTTTTGGTTGCGTAAGTGAAAGTAGGGCAGCTGTCTCTTCTTTGGCATTAGGAAGGCAGAGACGCTGTGTCCTGTAGCACATTTCGCTGCACTGCCTGTTGCTTTGTTAACATTGGGGCTCTGGGAACTTGATAAATCTAGAGCTTGGGTCTCAGTATGAAGTTGGAGAAGGCAGGTTTCAGGGGAATGAGACAAAAAGCCTCAAGGCAGACACTATGATTTTTTTTTTGTCTGCAGTACTTAACTGGGCTGCGAAGTAAGGGTTTCAGTATACTTGAGATGTGAGAATAACACCAAGTAGACAATTGACAGAAACTTACTTTGATGTAAGAAATTAGTGTGTGTGTCCTGCCCACAATAATCAGGTCAGCAAGTGCTAATGTCATGTCGGTTTTGTCTCATTTTACAAGGTCTTTGTCAACAAGGTCTTTGTCAACAAGGCAGGTCAACGCTTTTTACCTCCCCAAATGTCAAGCCTCGGCCTTCAAAGGTTTTGATGACCAAATGATCACGCACGGCCAGTCAGAGCGTTCCCATAGATAACATCATCTTCTCTTAGGGGCACATGCATTACCGGAGACCTGGAGGACCTTTTGCAAAGCAAAAACAATGCAGGGAACTGAACAGATAACACTGAGGTGGAAGAGAGCCAGAAAGGCCACATCACTGGGTTAATGAGCTGCAGTGTGGGAGAGAGCTGGTTTATCAATGAGTATAACAGCCTAGAATGAGGATGCAGAGGACAATGTCTGCTCCAGAGAGGAGGAGTGAAACAACCGTGTTTATCCAAAGGAATACATACATATTTCTCTTGGTTCACTGGCACAGGACCAAGATGATCCACCACAACTGTTAGTGGTGTTAAAAGTAGATTTATTTACAACTTGTCTAAGATTCGTCAAAGGAAAAGCCGTTCTGTGAACCATACCATTAATGTTTGTTTTTTTAAATCATCGTTGAGCTTAAGAAGCATTTGAAAGACACGAGGCATAAATAGAGAATGCACATCAAAATCTAGGCTAACTATACCTACACCTCCGTAAGATGTACAGCTCAGAAAGCATTGCCCACACTGCTTTGCTCCTGCCCTTCCTTCTCACATCCCTATTCTCTATGTCCCTATTGATTTCTTTGTGAGTAACTAAGACCCAGGCCCACTCAGGGCCTGAGTGGCCTCAGGCCCACAAACGTTCCCTCTTAGGTTTGAGTTGCTGAGCAGTGTATTGGTCGTGAGACAAAACTGAAGGGTGGGGTTTGAGGTGGCAGATTTGTGAGCTGTGACGCCCTGAATTTCCAGAAAATAGTTTTTCATTAGTCAGGGAGTTGAGAAGGAATGAGGACAAAATAACAAAGGAGTTGTGATGAAGTGAGTTTGGGGTGAAAGGAAGTGTTGGGAGAGGAATAGAAAGCTGAGATGGGCTTAGGGTGCAAATATCCTGGCCCCCTGAACCTGAGCCCCATGTTGACTGTCTGTCAACCGGTTTGTGCAAACTAAATGGACCATTTGTTATGCACCACTGAAGCACATTAACTGCAGCGTTTTCGACAAAAAAGTTGTAAGGCCTGGCACCCAACTGTCTGTTTGTGCTTAGCAAACTAACCTCTCGGAGGAGATAGCTTCTGAAATGAGAATAGCCGGTCAACCTTGACATCCCACCTGAAGTGCACCTGGTCCAAAGTTGTCACCCACTTTGGCTAAGACACAGGAACTTGGATTGGGTCTTGATTCAGCAAACTATACACACACAGTACTGTTATGTTCTTTGATGTCAACTTCATATTCAACGTCATACACAAGCTCTCTCTCTCTCTCTCTCTCTCTCTCTCTCTCTCTCTCTCTCTCTCTCTCTCTCTCTCTCTCTCTCTCTCTCTCTCTCTCTCTCTCTCTCTCTCTCTCTCTCTCTCTCTCTCTAATGAACACACTCTCTAACAAAACCAGAGAACTTCTGATACCAAATGTATTTTATTGCTTTAATTAAGCCAGGTAGTGCTCCAGCACAGAAAAACTGGTCACATTGCACGGAGAGTAAGGAACATATAATTTATAATTATCTACTATTGATTTCGGATCATAAGATGGGATGACACGGGAGAACATAAAGATGGTTCAAACTGAATCTTAATCCTGCAAAGGTTTGGTTTTACGAATGCTCCTTATTTCAGAGGAAATGCATGCACACGCTTTTGCATGTTGGGGAATCTTCGTTCTCCTCTCCTCTCATTGTAACCCAGATTTCTTCATCACAGAGCTGCCAGCTTCAAAGGGAATGCCCCCTCTCTCCTCGCAGCCTCTAAAAGGAGCGAGCATCAAGCATGTGACTATGAGCGTGTTACTGACTGAGCGCAATCCTGTGAAAGAGGTTTTCCCTGCGTGCAATCCCCCACACGTGTGCCCACAAACCCCGGCTTCGTGACGTTGTGCTGTCTGAGCAAGCAGGACGACGTCACAGTGAAGGATGTGAAGCCGCTCCATGAGGCCCAGGTTTTTCTGACAACTTAAGCCAAGTAGCACAGTAGAAAGCCCCACACAGATGGTGCAGTAGAGGAGACGAGCACTGGGACAGGATCACAAATGATGAATTGGTTCACCATTGTTTTGGAGAGAAGAGCAAAGCGATTCTCTCTCTACACCTCGAAATTGTGTGAAAGGAGCCAATTAGGATGAAAAGACACTGGGTTAAAGAATGATGTGAATGTATAAAGCAAGTTGGTGACATAGGTGGGTGAACTAGAGATGAGAATTGATTGTGAAGAAACAGGAGGAGGAAGTGACTAAGAGAGGAGGAGGATGAAAGGGAGGAAATGAAGCACGGAGTGATGCGTTTCAAGAGAGAACAAGATATCGTTTCTGTAGCGCTTGTGGTAAAATCATCTGTTTTCATGTGCATACTAGCCACTGGGATTCAAACAAAATAGTTTTAACTGAAGTTCCACTGTCATCTCTTTACCAAATGTCAATGAAGAAAGGCCCAAAACGTACTTTACCTGGGAAAAAGGTACACTTTTTTTTTTAAACGGTGGATGCGATGGATCTTGCCGGGAGATGCTGGATTATGTCAAACAAGATAAAAAGGCTTTCAAATTGTTGGGAGATGTTTTCGATTGTTCAATTACATAATATTTGAAAAACTCAGCTACTTGCCAGCTTGCAGGTGTTAACGGGCCCATCAGCAATGCAACCAGCAAAAAGTGGTTAAGGTTTTGTCTCGCGATCTGTCCACCTGCAGAGGGGTTGTGAAGAGTTGTACAGATTGAGATAAGGATGCACCCTTTCCGACGATCTCTTCTCAAAGACATTCACCGTGTTGCACTCTGTAGTACGATACAAACAAAAGGGAGTGTAAAGAATGAATAAAGTGAGCTTTAAATGGAAACGGACAGCATTTCGTCTTTTCCTCCTTCCTCCTTTTTTGCTGTGTATTGTTTCCACAGTTATTCAGGTTGGCCCACCTGGAGATAGCTGCAGATAGATCTCACGGGAAAGCAAAAGTGTTTTCCTATTCCTGTTTTGGTTGTGCAATAGTTGAAGCACTTACCTTATGCCGTGAATGGAGCCTTCGTTTTCTCGGGAGATCTTGCCCAGTGGAAGACGTCCAACATTAGATATTTGTGATGGTTACATCAAGCACTAACTTAAGTAACTTATTTTAAGCGTTAGGATGCCCTGAGGCTGCAGCCACAGGCCTCTGCCAGGCAGCACTGAATCAGCAGGGCAAGTGTGACCTGGCACTGGTCGCTTGATTCCTGCTATGACTGCCAACACCCAAAGAGTCTTGCTGTCTTCAGCTTCTTCTCTCCTCACTTAGTCACTTGAGTGCCATTTGACTCATCTCAGCCAGAGTCTGCTGACAGGCTGTGCTCCAGGGTCAGTGTCTGCAGCTCCCACTGGTCGTCTTGATAGGGAGGATGCAAAATGCTAAACAAGGCTTGATTCTGCATAAAGGGCACGTTTATACACTAAGGAATATGGGACTTATATCAAAACATTTGACTTGGTGACCATGTTTGATATATCACTTTATAAATTAACGTAAAAACGTTATTACTTATGCAGGCTGCAGAAAGCCATTTCTGGTTTTGCTGAATCCTTTGTGTTGCAGGGAACTGTTTCACTCATCCATCATTTGCTACACGTGACAGCAGGAGCCTTCTGAACCCTCCAACAGATTGTGTGTGTTGTGTATTCGCGGGATCAACACATGCTCCGTGTGTTTAACAGCTGTGCTTGTGTGGGTTTATGTCGTGAGAGTTCACTTATGAATAACATTAAATCGTCTCCAAAAACGTAATTTAAAACTGCAGTTAACATATTGTGTGCAAATGTATTCTCAGTAATTTAATGTTATGGTCATATTGTCAGACATTCGGCACTTTTGTCATTTAAAACAGGTAGTACTGGATTATATGTTCTTCTGCATTAAAACCGCTGTATTATCCTGTGCTGTAGGTGCAGGCATGGTCGTCGACTGGGAGCAGGAGACGGGTCTCCTGATGACGTCTGGAGATGTCCGAGTCGTGAGAATCTGGGACATCGACAGGGAGATGAAGGTCCAGGTACTGTACTCGGTGCATCTGGTTTTCTTCAAACACTCACAGTGAATACAGCTGAAACTTAGAACTTTGTATTCGTTGGTGAGAAACATGACATTTAGATGTCTTTCTTTCTTGTTGATGTATCAATCCTGTAAAAGTTCATAAATTAACAAATTGAGGTTTTATTGTGTTGGCAAATGGTTGCCGTCCTTCTTTCTCGTCGCTCCATCAGTTTGATGTATTCTGTAAAAAACAATCTGACGTGTTATGTCCACATTTTAGCACCGACGCTACTCCCAAAAGTGTATATTTGAAGTTTTAAAACCAGGTTTCCAAAACTCACTGAGGTGTTGCCAAAAATGCTTTTCATTAAAACAGGTGATTTTTTTAAGTAGAAGCATATGGTGAAGTTATGACTCATTTTAACATGTGACTGAATTTTTAACCACCATCAGCTGCTTCTGGGGCTCAAATCCTAGTTGTTTTCCATTTCCAGAAGATTACTTTGAAGATCAATTGACTTGATTTAGGGCCACCAGTAGCTTCAAGTTACAACCACTTACTTTCAACTAGTTATGAAATTACCTAAATAAGTGAACAAGACCATCAAAGAAGATTGGCTATTTCTATATCCAGAATCAATGCAAAATTGGACAAAGCGATTCACAACACAAAGGTTCTGCGTATACAAAATAAATTGAATTGAATCTCTTTGGAACTTAACTGGAGAGATATTAGGAAGGGGTACCTGTAGGATAGCAGGAGGGTATGACCGTAAGGATGAAAGGTATCTTCTAACATTATCAGAATAAAACGTAAAATAATAAAGTGCAAGAGTGGAATCCTTGAAAACAAATATATTCCTTTATAGTGTTGCATTTTAAGTGGAGCAGCACGCTGGATCTTTGCACAAAAGGTGGTCACACTTTAAGGTAAACTGGTCCAAGCTATTTGATAGTCAAGTGAAATAATATAATGAATAATAAAGGATAAACACTAACACATGAATAAATCATGAGTCTGTGATACATTACGTTATTGTCCACAGTGTTCTCGTGCTGTTGTCTGTTTTAGGAAGTCTGCGACAGAGCTACGACCATTAGTGCAGTTTCCTCTTTTTCTAAGTTTTTAACGCGTCTAATGGTCCCTAGTGTGCTAATCATTGTCTTGATGGATGGACTAATACAAATACAAATGGCCCAACTTTGCCTGTGGCTGCATATTGATGCTGGGTCCGACTTCAAACACAAAACAGAGCACATGATTGATGATTTCAAAGAAGGTTTAATGTGTAATTAGCCACTGTATTGACAGTGGTACCTTGGTAGTTTGCTTTACAAGCCTTTGATGGGGATTGCTGTGCTCGTGTCCACCAGGACATCCCGACCGGAGCAGACAGCTGTGTGACCAGCCTCTCCTGCGATTCCCAGCGTTCGCTCATCGTAGCCGGCCTCGGTGACGGATCCGTACGCGTATTTGACAGGAGGATGGGTCCAAATGAATGGTAAAAACACGCACTCTCTCAATCTGACCTCGTCACTGTGTTATTGCACAGAAGGTTACATTGATTATTAATTTACATTTTAATTTATTTTACTGTCTCACTATTTAAATAAATTGAAGAACACCTACGCAGCAGTTTATGTGGGCATTAACTCTTACACAGTCCTACATTATTCACTTCTCTAATCTATACTTATTATATATAGCGTGCTGTAAATCTCCCTTTGGGGATGCCACCTCTTTTAATGGACCCTGGTGGCCCCGAGTGCCCCCAGTTGGTTAAACATTATTTTAATTTCAGTCCCAAAGGGCAAAAACAAAGCAGTTAAACAATGAAGTGGCTCATAAATCTTAAAGTAATTTCATAGTTCCCCTCAGGCATGGAGTTACATCTTTCAGCAACTATGTTGCTCCCCCTGAGATTAGCCCAGCACCAGTAGCCGGACACCCACAGGTGTGTGGAAAATTATTTGTTTTACTTTTTGTGTGCAGCACTTTACAAATTGTTTCTTACAATCTAAAATTACTGTTGATTGTTGTAAATTCATGTTTAGCATTTGTCCTTGAATTTTATGGCGATTAAATGCACATCCTGTCACACCTGTAGTCTGGATGTATTTGATCAAGTTTAATAGAGTGCTTTGTGGGTAGTAGGTATCAAAAGGTAACTCTGTCCTAAAAAGATACTTGTGGGGTTTTGGTTTTCAGCTCTAATGCCACTTCAGTCTCTGCTTATTTCAGTCATGGCCCAATGATGCCACCCAGCGGTCTTTCACTTGTATTACATGTTACAGCAGAAAGAGACACCTGCTTTTGTACTTCATACTGCTGTTATTTTATTTTCACTGGAGCTTTTTGTTTTTTACTTGGTAAGAAGGTTATCATTCTATTTTGCACGACATACAAGAGGAAGGCTTCAGCACACAAGTTCAGACACGGTTTAAATAAATGAACAATAACATACAAACGAGAATTCATCCAGATGATTCCCGTCTTCTTGGAAACTTTAGGCAGTAGTTGATTTGTGTCTCTTTTGGTGTAGCCATTTTAGTTACTTTTAAGGTTGAACCAGATCATTTAATAATCATCTATTCATCACTTTCTTTTTAGGTGTTTTATTACTGTTTCTATGTTTTTCGCTCACTTATTGAATGTCAATGTATGTTTTCATGATATACCTTTTGGCTTTATAATTGTTGTATAAATGTTTTTATTGGTTTAATTGGTTATTTTCTTGTGTTTCCTGCCAGCGAAGAAACACACTTTAAAATGTTGCCTTCGCTGACATTTGTCTTTTGTGGGTTTCTGCAGTCGGGTGATGACCTACAGGGAGCACGGCGCCTGGGTGGTCAAAGCTCATATACAGAAGGAGACTGATGGACACATTATCAGTGTCAGGTATGCTCTCTCTTTGTCCGTGTATATTATATAGTTTGTCTGTATATACAGGATATATCTTTGGAATGCGTTTAGTAACTTTATTCTTTCCTCACCAGTGTTAACGGAGATGTTCGATTCTTTGAACCACGGACACCAGACTCCATCAACGTGCTGCAGACAGTAAAGGGGTTAACAGCGCTTGACATCCACCCACAAGCCAACTTGTTCGCCTGGTGAGTTTTAATGTGTAGATGCAGGTGTCAGTTTAAGTTTCCACAATGTTACGTTCAGGTCCATTCATTCTTTATTATTGTCTCGGTCAGATCTAAAGCGTCTTCTCTCCTGTGTTATGACTAGAGGGCAGGTGAAAAGGTTTTTGCCATGATTATCTTAAAATGTTTCTTAAATCCTCTCACCTGCGAAACATATGGGAACAGGGTTTTTTGGAAGGTAAGGGAAAAAAAGTTTAGTTGTTTTAGGCCACAAAAGGCTCAAGTGTACTACGTGTTCTGAATAAGACAAAAAACATTTATGTTTTTCAGGTGTAGAATTCCTCCATGCACTCTCACAATGTCCATAATGTTATTGTTGACAAGTTATGCAGTTGAAAAAAAGAAAG
Source organism: Clinocottus analis (assembly GCF_023055335.1). Taxonomy (NCBI): domain Eukaryota; kingdom Metazoa; phylum Chordata; class Actinopteri; order Perciformes; family Cottidae; genus Clinocottus; species Clinocottus analis. Next base: position 8,505,300 of record NW_027175954.1, on the reverse strand, counting down.
TAACGTAGAGAAAGATTTTCTTGGAAAACCTTTTTCTCCATCGGTTCTTAATAACCTTACATTTCTTTTTGCTCAGGTTTTTATCCAAAGCAACTTACATGTTTGCTCTTTACACCGTCGACACAGCAATAGGAAGCAATTAGGGGTTAAGTGTCTTGCTCAAGGACACAACGACAAAGACTAACAGAGCTGGGGCTCGAACCAACGATCCTCTGATTGAAAGTTAGGCACGCTAACCACTGAGCCACAGTTACCCATAAATAAATAAATAAGTCGAGTAACGTTGCCTAAAGGATCTCTGGAACCACAACCTTGATTAACTTCATTTAAGTTGCTGAAATACAGTAAAGCCTTGTGGGAAGAGTTCTGTCTGAACGGAAAAAATTCAACTTACCGTTAAGTTTATGTAATTACATAAACCTCGTAACCTCGACGTCACTTCCAGAGGGCGGCCGTAGTGTTTCACTAGATCGTTAATAAATACACTTTACAAAGTCAGATTTCAATAAAAGACAGCTCTTTGTAACCCTACGAGCTTGTAGAAGTCTAAAGTATTACAAATCAATCAATAACGCATCCCACGTCTTAAGCAGAAATGTACACAGAGATGGTTATCCAGCATGGATTATACCGACCATCTTTAGGCAAAAATGTCACATTTCTCACATTTTTGAACAGAACGACACAATTTTTTGACGGAAATTCATTTATAACACCCCAATGCTTTATGCATTTTATTGTGATTTTGCAGATTTTGATTCATTAGGTCATGATCTTTACAAAGAGGGGTCTCATTACTATATGAGCTGTTGTAAAGGCCCTAAACCATACAGTTGGAACAAGTCGGCGACCACTCGAAAAGGCATTTTTGGGGAATCTTGCCTTAACCATGCTCATATCATGCTGAGCAAAAAAGTTTCATTTTTGGAAATATACATTTTATTCAAAATTAAATTGTGAAAAGATCTATATAAATCAACACAAGTATTGAAACTCATTTGGGGTTCATACGACTCCTTGAAGAATGGGTACAGGGAACCCAGGAGCCCCGAATTCGGGTGCTCTGTGGTGTTAAGTCATGATCAAGAAAAAACTATTTAAATCTTCTTTGGTCTTCTTTATTTTGTTCCATTTGTCTAAATAAGAAAAACATAATATTGTTCTTATGTTTTTATTCGGTTTGACAAAGAAAAATAATATACCGTAACAGGACAATACAGCTGGCATCCGTACAGAAGGTTACATGTCACCACAAAATGAAATGAATGCAGTCCACACAGCGTATGATTAATGTGATGTTATGTCTCCTTCTCTCTCTCTCCCTTTCTCTCTCATCCTCTGCTCTCCAGTGGGTCGATGAACCAGTTCATAGCGGTCTACAACTCTAACGGCGATGTGATCAGCAATATAAAGTATTATGACGGCTTCATGGGACAAAGGATTGGGGCCATCAGCTGTTTAGCCTTCCATCCTCACTGGGTAAACTACCACTTCACTGGCCACAGCAACACATCTAGAACAGTAGTTATTCAACATTTCAGAGTTTGGGTTAGAGCTGATGCCAACAACCTATTTCCCTGATGAACAGAAGTTTAAACTTTGACAAGTCGCCAGGTCTAAAAATGAAAACAATTTACCCTCTTCTCAGTTTGTGTGAACGCACACACATCAGTTAAACTGTAATTGACAAATTAACACAACCGTCTAATCTGCCCTCTGTCTTTTTCTCCCTTCAGCCCCACTTGGCGGTAGGCAGCAATGACTACTACATGTCCATCTATTCAGCGGAGAAGAGGCTCAGATAACACACCAGCATTCATCAACAACACTTCCCCAACAAATCTACCACATATGACTTCTGAACCACAGCTTTGAGCTCTGGGATGTAAATGACGTTTTTGTTGTACATATGCAATTACCACCCTGAATGTTCTAGTGATGGCTGCTGACAAAAATTCATGCTACGAACGACTATATATATATATACATATATTTATATGTATATGTGTATATACATATATGTATATATATATATATATATATATATATATATATATATATATATATATATATATATATATATATATATAATTATTATTCTCACTGTTTCTTCATATTCTTATTATGATGCTAATGATTGTAGACTTGGCTGTGCTGAGAAGTGTGTATATTTAAATAGCGTATACAGAAGATTAGAGGTTCTATTTTAAAGAAGTGGTACCCACCGCTGGGACTCCTCCTCGCCGCACAGCGAGTATCTCTACCTGAAAGAACTGTGACCCCTGCGAAACGAGAAGTGGTGTGGAAGGGGTCGGCGGGGGTCACCTGGAGTACAAAATGCACATTCACTAGTGCAGGAAACACAGACTTGCCCTCCGCCGGACCCCAGTGTGTTTATGAATTATTTTTAATGGGCGTCTCACAGCCAAAGGACACAGAGTTTTGCTACTTTGCTGCACCGCTGGCAAGACGATTGTAGGGACGGACCCAGAGATGGAGGACTGTGCTCATTCTGACGCCTCGACCAGGCTAACTTGATGAGTGTTTGTGCGCGTGCGTTAAAGTGGATTATAGCACAGATGTGCCCTACAGTGGGCCTTCAAGCCTTGGACTTAATTAATGCCCCAAAAAAAATGTCTGCTCCCATGCTAGAACTCTCCTTCTTGCTTCTCTGACCCCAGCGTGCTAAACATAATCACATTTTCCATGCAAGCCCTTTTGTTTTCACTTAGGGGGTGTTTTTGTTTGTTTGTTAGTTTGTGGTACCTGTAAATGGAAAAACTTCCATTGCCCCTAGGACGATACACATTCTTATATCTAGCTCAGTGAGAGGAGGGTGAAATAGTAAATGCTAAGCACCCAGTCCTCCAGGGAGCCTGCGGTACTTGCCCACCTACCCTGCAAAGCAATAAAAACCTCACGCGATTCAGACTCAAACTTCTCCCCCGACGTTTCTGATAAAATGCTTCGGTTTGAAGGTGATAGCAGCGTCAGTTGCTTAAAACTGAAACCCGGTTTACGGCATCCAAAGGGGCCACAACATAGCAATACAAATACACCAATTTCCAGGTTAGAGTTTCTTTTTACAGTTCTGGATGGGTGGGTAATTACCCCATCCACACACACTAATGATATCAGATCAATATAGTTTCCTGTGATTGACTACTTCTGATCTATAGGTCCTTCCCATAAGGAATCAAAATATTACAAAATACCTGACATACTTTTTGACCTGCTTTATTTATTTCGTCCCTTTTTAATGCCATTTCATAATTTTCCGGTTCCATAAACAGAAGTTGACCCTGGTTGCTTTCCCGTCTTTGAGTTCTGATTTTGATTTTACTGACAGGCTTCTTTGGTTTTGATTTTGTTCAACAAAGTTGGAGGCATAAAGTGAGTTGCATGTTAATCGGTGACATCAGAGCTGTGACACTCGCTCTGTACCTGTATGTGCTCACTGTATCAACTTTTTGTCTGAGTCCTAACTCTCGCTCAGGTACTTCATGAGACACCTCAAAGCAACGTCGAGCAACTGCCAGCCTCCCCTGTGTCTGCAGCATGATGGACAGGTGCAGGCAATCGCATGACGGAGTGCGTTACTACTCCAGAGATCATGGACATTTTTGGCATAAATGTCATTGTGGTGCTGTTCAAAGGGAAGCTCCGAGTTTGTTTGTTTTATTTTGTGCAGCTTTGCTTATTTAGCTTTTTTAAATGTTTTTTCTTTTTCTGTTTTGTAATTTTCTGTTTTTAAATTTGCTGGCATTTTGTTTGCCTTAGCCTCAGTGAGGTAGAGGAGAAAAAAGTGGAGACCGCCTTACCCTCACAAATACACCACACACACAAAAACACACACTCTCTCACCGCATATTTTTATACCATGCCCCCTTTCATGCCCAATTTACCCAACAGCCGCTCCCTCCTTTCTTTCCTGCCATGCCCACCTCACCCCTCTGCATCAGTTGTCCAGAGCTTTGCTTTTCTCCAAAGAAGGAAGGGACTTGTGAACTGGGAACAAAAACCAGTCAGTCGGCATTTAAGCTGCTACAGTTGCTGTCAACACATTAGTCCACACCATCACCTCTTCACTGAGCTCTTCAGCGCTCTGCATGGTTTGGCAGGCCTCACCTGCTTCACCGGCTCGGCCATAATTATGTATTTTGGCGCCGGGCCATTTGATCAGAATCACATTCATCTCCAAGTATCCTGCTTTGAGTTTTAATCTTTTAGATCTGGAGAAAAAGAAGAAACTTTAACAAAGTAGTAAAGGAAACATGAAAACAATCAGGTCTGTCTCTGTGACTGCTTTGCTGACTGTGGTTTATAAGTCAGGAGATGAAATAAACCAAATACAACACCGGAATTTGTCTGTTCCTGTTTACACATCCACTCATCTTTATCTCGATCAGTTTTGGATTTCTGTTTCAGTGTATCAAAGCAAAAAGAGGAATTATTATTCTTTAGAATAAACAACACTGAACTTTGTGACGCCTTACATGTCCATAGACATCGAACGTGTTTTAAGTATTGAGAGAAAATTGATGACTTTGAGGTGTTTTGAATGTTGAATCGTTTTGAGAAGAAATCCACACGGAGTATAAAAGATACAAACGTTTCCCGTCAGTGTGACCGTCTTTGCGGAATATCTTTTAAATATTAAATTTAAACTTCTATGAAATAGTAATACCAAATTTTACTGGTTATTTTAATTGTGTAGATGTTAGGATATAAAATGTAAGACCAGAAAAAATGTGAAAGGACTTAGTAAGATGAAAAAGAAGTAGATAAATATCCAGGCAGTTGAGGTGACAGGAGCTTGTTTTTTTTTCAGATTTGACCAAAAAGCTCAGCAAGAGCCCAGAGATGAAAATATATCATATACAGGCTGAGTGGGACTGACATTAGTATTTGACTAAATGTATACTGTATTCATTCATGTAATTTATTTTTTTGATAATGAACACTTGTTAGAGGGATTATTTCATTCGATCTTGATTTGGATCAAGTTATCGACTAACCACAGAAGTTAAAAGTGTCTGTTCTCAGTCGTTCCCCAGGTCTTCTCCTGGACCAGTCATGAATAGACAAATGTGTACCAGTAACAATAGCTCCACCTACCTGTGTCCTGTGAGAGCCAGCTAAGATTTATGTCTGTGAGAGCTGAGCCGTTATTTTCCCTTCAGGAAATGGAATTTACTCCATAAAGATTGTCTTGTTGCTCTCTCTACCTTCACCGGCCCAGCCAGCTAAGGTCAGAGGTCGAAGGCCTGACGTGGCTATTGCATCTCAAGCAATACAACATTATATTGTGACTACCGTTTATAACACACAAAACGGACATTCTGTACATGAAGGAGAACACAGAAGAACATTCCACAACAGCAAAGAGCCGGGCGGCACGAACATCCTCAGGAAACAACACTCACTTCCTGGCAAATTAAGCCAAGCCGGCGGCTGCTCGGGTTGATAACCACCGCTGCTGGCTGAACACTGGCCGAGGTAGAGCGCCACCTTTTGTGTCTGATCCCGCCCACCAGAATCAGATCTGCCCCCCACGCGCCGCCAATCAGCCAGCATAGTCACAAGTCTGTTGACCACCAGGACCGCAGCAGCGTTGGGAGCCGCAGTGTTCCTCAGACAGGATGGACCTCTTACTACTGCTCACCTCCATGCTCCTGTCCAGCTGTAAGCCCACTGACCTGTCTTATTCTTTAGGAACTCGTTGGACTTCTCTTTGTGGAGGTGGTTGAAAGATTTGTCTCTAACCTGGTATTTTACTTTCTTATCTTGCCCCAAGACTTCCATCCATGGAGAGTGGTGAACGCACAAAGTAAGTATATTTTGAGATAAATTACACTTTACATAGAAACGGTTTACTGAATATCTTCCACAGAATTGTTAGTCGGAGCAGAAAGTTAAGTTTAACCAAGGCCCAGTGTTTATGGAACATCATTGCTTTATTTTCCATATGGACAAAGTTATTGGGCGTTGAGTTGGAAGACTTTTCAATCAGTTGTCCTTCACTGAAGAACACTCCCAAACACACAGTCTCAAGACACATGGTCAGTCAGTGGAAACAGTCCTGTTTGTTATTGGAGCTTTGGAAGGGAGTGTTGGGAACATGTTGGTGAGCAGTGTCACACGCCTCCCTGTCCTCTTCTGTTGGGGCTGGTGATTGAAGGCATGAGTCAGCCCGAGAGATGGAGGTATTGTCCAAGCCAGGCCCAAGGTCCCGACTTGAATGAAGACAAGCATTTCCATTGGTTTGTGTTTTTTTCCTGAAAGAAACGGACGGAAAAATACATCTTTGAATTTAGTTATTCAATTTATCTTTAAAGTGCTCAATCCTAGTAAAAGTAGGAAGTACAAGTACAAATGTCATAAGATAAATCAAAGGGGGTTTAAGATGATTAATGGAAGAGGATAGAAGAAATGAAAATTTTTTGGGGGAGCTTTTTCATAAAATATTGTATAATTTTACCCATTTGGCTTCAAACTGTATCCAATTAAAAAGTTTACAGAGTATGCAATTAAAATGTGGAAAATATGTAATATATATATATATATATATATATATATATATATATATATATATATATATATATATATATATACACACACACACACACACACACACACAATACAATATAACTGTGCAGTGTGTATTTAAGGAAAACAATTTAAGTTTAAACAGTGTGTAAAATGCAAAGTATAGTGTATATGAAGAGAGTGAACTTTAAATCAACACAAATGTGAATGTGTACAGCAGTTAATTAGTCCACAGAGGATCTGGCCAGAGGTGATTTCTTGTACAGTCTAATTGCAGTGGGCAGGAAAGTCTTCCTGTATCGGTTCTTGTGACAGCAGAGCGCGCTGAATCTTTTAGAGAAAGTACTCCGCTGACCCTGCAGGGTGATGGAGAGGGTGGTCCGGGTTGTCCAGTATGGATAATATATATGTATGTATGTATGTATGTATGTGTATATATATAGCATGCACGTTATCCTGGAGTCAGCGCCTTTTCTTTTTAGTGTTTTTCAAGATGGTGCAGTGGGTGGAGTTACATTTTAATAATGTGTTGTATTTTATAAGCTAAAATGTGTTTTTTTTCTATGTAAAATCTTAATCTGATGAGTAATTGTAGCTGATATAAGTCCAGTAATACGCACATTATTTCATTCTAAAATGCAGTGGAGAAGTATGAAGTAGCATAAAATAACAAGTACCTCAAAATTGTACCTGGGTACAGTATTACAGCACGTAAATGAACGTTGTTCGTTGAGGTACCACTTCCTCTGCTGGTACCTGCCATAACTCACAAGGCGCATCGAGAGCGCAGAGTAAATCACTGCCCTGCACGCATGAGTTTTCTCATCATCAGCCCTGCCAGGTCCTGCTGAATGATGCTGGGTGTGGGCCAGATTCAGCAGGCTCTGAATTGGTGATGGGTCCCCCGGGTGGCCTGTTTGTCTGACAAAGTGCTTTTCCTGCCCATTTTTCCCCTTGTTTTGCAGGTTTGTTTACTGCCTCACAACACAACACACCCTCGTCTGAGCCACAACAGCAGCCTGTTGTCTCCGATACTCGACCAGATGGGTGATCTGGTGGAGAGGCTTGATGTTTGTGTACAGATGCTTTCTGTCTGGTTACACCGGGGAACACTACATGGTTTTACTCTTTTAAAAGTTTCTTGAAAAAGACAACATGTTCCTCCTCAGTCTGGGACAGTCGCTTCTATATTTGTGACTGTGAGAGCAAATATTTTCTGTGGATTGATTGATTACTTTCCACCTGGACCAATTCATGATTTCAGTCCGTTCAGGTGATCGTCAGAGTGACGCGGCCATGTGAATGATGCAGTCTGGCTGCTGTTGTAATCCGGAGACAACAAGGCGTGTTGTCATTGTTGATAAGTCCTTTCTTGTCCTTGGCAGCTGAACCATTACATACGTGTAAAATCAGTGAGCACAACGGCCCATCCCTGTTACGACTCATAGTGAGGTGGTTGTAAGAGGCCAAACCCTGAGGCCTACCAATGACACTCATCAAGCCCTCTATACCTCTCATCTGCAAACTTGTTGCTAATGATAACTCTACTTTTCAAAATGTGTGAGTGTTAAAGCTCAAAGGAAGAAGGGGAAGAAAAGTAAAAGTTTATTAGATTTTGGGGGACCTTTTTAGCAGAAATTGCATATATTAGTCTAAACTATGAATCTTTAAATCATTGAGGTTTCTTTACTTTTGGATGAGCCCTTCGTACCTCTACACAGTTTGCTCTTCTCAACGTCCACCGTGTTTCAACAGAAGCCCATAACGAACAAAGCAAACACTGGCTATGGAGACAGCCTTTCATGTTTGTACATTACATTACATCATAAAGATATATTTAGTCAAATAAATAAACAAGTGACTCTGGCAGGCTGCTGCCCGGATTGCCCCACGGCTGTCATATTACATTGCAACTGTTTCAGAAAATCTTGGATAAATAAATCATAGCAAATCAAGATTTAACCTTTCTAGTCTAATTGGGTCCATGCAGTGACTTTCGCTTTACAAGAAGATATGTGGGTGCATCCTTGTTTATGTAACACACATTAATGCCACATACAAAACTTAAAAAACAAGTAGAACGTTTTTTTTTAAAGGACAATGGTGCAAAAACATTAGAAAGCTATTTTAGTGTGGTAGATTAGCTTGTTTATTACATTTAATTAGTTTTGTTTGCATTTACTCCCTAGTGTTTATGATAAGAGACATCACCCTGTCCATCGAGCCCAGTAATGACGTGACCCGCGACACCAATGTGACCCTGAGATGCCGGGCGACTGTCAGCAGCTCTGGGCACGAGGCCCTGAGTCGTGAGTACACAATATACAAGGACAGCAACACAATCTACACCGAGACCTCCAGCAGCTCGGAGGATCTTCTGTACACTCTGTCTGAAACCAGGGTCTTCAACAACGGCAAATACACGTGCAAGATCAACATTGAGGGGAAAGAAATGACCAGCGGACCCAGCAAACTCACAGTAACAGGTCGGTTAGTTGTTCTGGATACAGCAGGACTATTATCTGTTCATGTGGTTAAAGTGTAGTTAATTTAAACACCTGTTAGCAGGACACACATTAATGTGTGCCTTTTAATAATGAACTATGTCAAGCATGAATTTAAATCCCTTGTGTGTAAGTTTAAAAAAGTCTTAACAATGTAAGTGATGAGAGTGATGTGGAAGAAATTCTTGATCATTAGCAGAAGGTGGTGCTCTTTCATATTTAAACTTTTTATCAGTACAGTTGGATTCAATCTGAGCATTTCTTACATATTGTGTTTTCAGGCCTTTCACAACCAATCCTCTACCTTACCAAGGTTGTAGTCAGTGAAGGGGAGGAGTTAAGAGCCAGCTGCGTGGCTCCCGGCGAGACGGGCTCCATTTTCTTCTACTTCTACGAGGACTCCAAAGAGATCCAGGAGCAGCAGGTCGTCTTCAACAAGACAGACGCTAAGCTACGCTTGAGCACCGTTGGCATCCACAAAATTCACTGTGCCTATACTGTCCTTATAACACCCGACTCCTTTAAGTCTGTGGAAAGCAACACTGTCACTGTGTCAGTCCAAGGTAAGTGGCATTTTGAGTTGTCTTGTACTTTTCAAAGCATTTTGAGTTGTCTCGGGGCTTTTTCTACATTGGCTTTGTCTCTTCAGCGCTTCCCATCACAGCAGTTTTGGAGATCTTGCCCCATTCCCCTAAGATTTATGAAGGAGACCAACTCTTCATCTCGTGCGCCGTCCGAAACGCTCTGCAGACCTTTAAGAGTATCCATCTCTACCTGAGCCAGGGGAACAAGCTTCTCAGCAGGGGAGACACCAAAGTCAACCACAGCAGCATTGCCCTGGCCAAAGACCCCAAGGTCTTTGAGTGCAGGGTGGAGATGGGAGATGTTGTGAAAATCGACACAAAGACGATTTCAGTGACTGGTGGGTGGACAGAGGAAAGATGACCTGTGTATCTGTATATTGTATGAATCTGTATTCTAACCACTGATTTGTAAATTATGACTGTTAACTATATTCTAATGGAATCCTAAAACTGACAAATTATAGTAAAAGGTTATCAGACAAGTTAAAAAATATAATAAAACAACAATGTGTTAATTAATTCGAATTGAGTTCCTTTAACCAAATCAAATTCCTTGTATGTGTAACGTACTTGGCAATATACAGTTTGGATTCTGATCATTTTGTATGCAGTGAACTAACCTTGTTAGTGTTAGCTTGGGAGCTAAAATGCTTTCATCACTATTACAAGAGTTTAGACAGTGATTGTTTGTTGTGAATCCTACTGTAGCTATGCAATTCAGGATTGGGGCAAAGGTTTCTTTTAGCCAATTTAATTCTCCATTTTAATAACGATATTATTAGTTTATTGTTTTTCACTTGACAATCATATATACGTGTTGTTGGTTCGAAGCTTCATGCATATCAGCATTTACACTATGAAGTAATATCAATGCAGGTGATAAGTTGCCATGTGTTTTTTAATGTGTCCACAGAGCTGTTTTCAGTGCCCACTCTCACCATGTCTCCTGCTGAAGTCTTTCAAAAGGAATATATGGCATTAACTTGTAAAAGTGAGCGCTCTGAAAAACTTGACAGGGAGGAGTTGATTTACACTCTTGATCCACCTGGAAGCCCATTGATCCCCAAAAGCGCTGGAGTATTTTCTGGCACTGCCCTTCTGTATGATTTCAACTATACCTGTGTAGCTCAGGCCAAGGGCATCGTGAAGCACAGTGCAACCCTGACTGTGCGCCCGAAAGGTAAGCTTACTTTCTCTCTTTCAGATGCAAATTTGAATACACAGATTAAGAGTGTACTTAACATATAAGATTAACATAAGGGCTTCTAGAGCATAAAATCAATGACGTGACGGAGAATTTCCTTGTGTGTCAAACTAAACCTTCAAATATGAGACATTTTGTCTCTCAGTTATCTCGTATTCATAATTTATGCAAAACCACAAAATGTCAGAAATGTTTTTTTCCGGGAAAAAAAGTGTGCAACCATAATAGTAATTTAACAACATCTATTAATGTTGTATTATATTTACTGATTGGATGTGTGACTGAAAACGTTTGATACACAATATGTGAGTAATTAAGAAGTTAAATCCCAACTCAAAGCCACTGTGGTCAGTATTTATACATTAGCAATAGAACAAATGACTTTGTGTAATGTGAAAGGGTGAACCTGAACTTGAATCTTCACCTCCCCTGCAGTGTGTTATCAGCTTTCAGCTCATTATTTTACATTCTGGTTTTGGCTTACTATCATAGCTCTCATTGCCTTGTTTTGGGCAGCAGCAAGCAAGTCAGTGTGTTTTTTTTATATTTCTCTTTCTCCTCTTTAGTTTCTGTCTCCACACCAAAGATCTCAGTGGTTGGCAGAGCTGTCCTAGGACGGCCCTTTAAGATCCTCTGTCATTCGGAACTTGGCAGCTTGCCAATAAACTACACCCTGCTGACAGGATACGAACAGCTGAGCACTTTCATTGTCAAGCAGCCCTTACAACAAGCTCTCTTCACGGTCAGCATCACCAAGCCTGATGAAATAAGCAAGTATATGTGCGAGGCAAAGAATCGCCAAAGGGAAGCCCCGCTCAGTAAAAGACTCAATGCTACTGTCATAGGTAAATATTACAAACCAGTATGTTTATCCTTTTTTTTTTTTTTTACATACAAACTATGTATTTAAATATATCGTTAAGGCAATATGATTAAGCTGCTGTTACCTTTTCATGACACAATACTATCTTTTCCTCCACTTTCCTCTCTTAGTGCCTCTGACACACCCAATTCTTACTGTCATCCCCCACCCACCGGAAATATCTGAGGGAGATGTTCTCTACCTCATATGTGGAGTTAAAGGCACTCCGCCTGTCACCTTTAAGTGGTACCGTGTTGGCAGCGACCAGCCGCTGTATATCACCACATCCAACAAGAACAACACGGACTACCAGGTCCACAGTTTGTCCAAAGAGCACAGCGGCGTGTACTACTGCGAAGCTGTCAACCACGCCAACGATGTCGTCCGCAGTGACTCTGTCACTATAGAGGGTGAGACTGATCAGTATTCATGCTCAGTAGGGATGCCACCTGCTCCAGGCTGGCTGCTCTGGGACTGACCTTGACCTCTAGGGAATGCAAAAAACTAACACAAAACTTCCTTTGTAGACGGAAATTAAACAAGAAGTACAGAAACAGAGTTAAGGCCCACAAACTCTCTCTGTGTGTGTGTGTGTGTGTGTGTGTGTGTGTGTGTGTGTGTGTGTGTCGGTGCGCGTGTGTGTGCATGTGTGCGTGTGTGCACGTGTGTGTGTGTGTGTTTCGAAAGATAACTATACTACTACTTTATGTTTTGTCAATGAAAACTTTAGATTTAATTGAACATTTCAGTTAATCTAGTCGAGCCAAAATATCACATTGTTTCATTCTCCCCAGCCTTGCTGTTTCATTATTGAATTGATAGTTTAGTCATTTATTTTAAGTATGTTTTTGCTTGTGTCCACCAAACATGGAAGTGAAAATGTCGACACAATGCTCAAAATGAAAAAAAGTCTCAAGTGCATAGGAAAAGAGAACAAACCCACCAATCCTTGTCAGTTCATGAGGTTTTGTGGGCGAGGTAATATCTCTGAGAGTACCATTGTTTGGTTCAAGAGCTGGATTTAGATGGCGCCTGCTTCAAGGATTGCTTTCATAGGATCAGGACACAGTTTTAAGTGTTGCTCCAATAAAAGAAAAAACCTTCATACCAAGGAGAGACACAAATGATTGAGTCCATCAGCTTGGAGACTCTTGACTCAACTCACTGTGGGTAGCCAGTGTAGTCCATATATGGCGAACAGCAAAAGGAACTTTCTCTTGTTAAGAAAAACAAGAAAAAAAGTAAGAGCAGAAAGCTATGATGGTGGACAGGTTATTGTGTCGGTCTGTCAGAATTTAAAGAAAGAGGGACGAATTAAAAAAAACTATTAAAGCTTTGCTTAAAAGCAAGCAGGAAGGTTGTGAGAGGTTAATTGGATTTGTGTGCCCTTTTTTTGTCACTTTTAAAACCTTTTTTATTTATCACTTCCTTTCTCTGTCTAAAACAACCTTCACCATCAGGTCCCATTTTATTCTCGCCCTCTTCTTTCCCCTGTGTGTTCCCGTTTGTCACTGACTTTCTTCTTTCTGTGTTTCTCCCTCTCTGCCTCTCTCTCTCCATAGTGCGGCTGGCGTTGTGGAAAAAAGTGGTGATCGGTGGTTTCAGTCTTCTGGCGCTGTCTGTGTTGGTGGTTGTGTGTGTGCTGTGCTTCAGATCCAAGAGAGGTAGAGAGACCTACAGTCCTCCAGCAACTGAACCTTTTTATGTCTAACTATGTATGAAAACCAACCGTCCTCCACCTACTTCCTCCTGCTTTTCTTCTCACATCTCCTCTCTAATTGTAGGTAAAAGAGAAGCAGCTGCTGAATTGTCAGTGTGAGTTGGCTCAACTACTTGCTTCCTCTGAATGTGACAGATATTGTAGAAGTCAGTGACAGTGTAGATATAAAGGTGTATCAGTTATGTTTCTGTTATTTTTAGCCTTCACAAAACCATACTAGTTGTTTTCCATGTTTGTAGAATAAATATTCTTCATAACTCTCCATTAAATCACAAATTATTATTTATTTCTTTACTCCTATTAGTAAGGATTAAACAAATTTACACAAACTTAATGTGATCATTAGTGCGATTCTTAGGTGCTGGATGGCAGAATTTGTTACCTTTTGACAGTCCTGTCTCCTGTTGAAGCAAATGAGCATGTTTATTATTATATAATAAATGTAATGTATTTATCCCTAAGGGAAATTGCATTGTAACTGTCGCCCAGTCAATGAATAAATTGCTAAAAAGTTAATTGGTCGGTGAGAAGCTAAATTCAATAAATAAAAAAGGCTCATTTTAAGGTAATGAAAACACAAATAGTCTTAGTTTCAGGTGAATATGCACGAAAGATTATACATAAAAACATAGTTATGGATATACAATGTTAAATTGTTTCCGTGGTGTATATAATTTTTACGCCGCCACCACATAATGCGCTGTTAAGTTGTCGTGGTCATAATGTATATCTGTGCGATCACGTAATACATGTTTTAATAAACTGCATGATGGTAGTGTCCAGTACTAGTGCACATTAGAGAAGTGCACCTCGTGAAGATAATGTTAGAGGTGCTTGGATATTCAAATATAATGATCTGTGCATGAATACTCACTAAAGGTCTAAAAGTATGTTCTGTGTTAAATACAAAAATGTAAAAAATAAATGTACATGAAAATTTAAAAAAAGTACAAAAACTCCCAAACTTAAAGACCACCAGTATGGTTATTGAAGTGCATTATTAGCTTATTTCAGGTTTTATTGCACATAGTTTTCATGCTTTAGATCATTCTGGCATTCAGTAGATTTTTCATTTCCTTGATCAGTGCTGCAGAGTTGACTTTATTTTTACCATCTCTCAGAAAGCCTTCGAGCCCTAAATCAGATGACTCTTTAACAGTGAATCTAACCCACGACACAGAAGTTTATAACGCAGCCACAGGTAGCTTGGTTTTACTATTCTCTGTTTGTGACTGTCCTCATAATTCCTCATCATAACAGCCATGAGTCATTTCTCTGGCCCTAACAGTCATAGCATGTTTCCTGTTGTAGCCGCAGAAATCCATTTCATGCATGCAAGGCTCATGTTGTGGTCAGCCTGGCTCCCTCTGTTTATCGATGTTGCTTTCCAGTTGATGTCCTGATATCCTGTTAAAGTCTATGTTCACACACAACGCGTTTGTTTGTTTTCATCTGACTATTTTTGCATGTCCATTGTGTTCGTGTCTTAAGTATGTATTTGCAGAGGCAGGAAAAGTAGGATGTTGTTTGAACAAAGTTGTTGTAGGACCTAAACTTTCCACGCTTCAAATTGTTTTAACGCCAGAAGAAGCAGCTTAGTTAAATCAAAGTACATGACATTTACTGTCAAATGTTGCAAACTGCTTAGGGCATCCATTATCATCCCCTTCCAGGCGCAGCGCCAGTCTATGATGGCATGGAGGGGAGAGGGACCAATGGGGCACGAGATAGCGTGGCGTCGCTTCCCGTTGACATCAGCAACAGGAGCAGCTACAGTATCCCAGCCACAGTGTAGAGATGCCCCACAATGGGCGGGACTTGAATTCAATTTTTAATTTTTTTTTACTTTCAAAGCAAAAGGGAGTTCCATGAAATGACTTTGAGAGCAAGAATGGAAAATAACACAAGAGACAATAATGTTTGTGATGAGTATTGAAGGATTTGGACACATTTTCTCAGTGAAAAGGAGGGGCGTGTTATGAAACAATATAAACCAGGACCTGATGCTCCCTCTCCCCTCCTCCTGCAATTATGGCTTTTGAACTTATACTTAACATTACTGTCTTCATCCTTTGTTTCTTCAGTCACCTCGGACGTGTGATTTTGTGTCCTTTATTGTTTTAACTGCTCTGCTTTTCCAATTTGTATATACATTTCATCACCATTACAGGAAATGTCTGTATATATTTTTGATTGATCCTCTGACTGGTTGAAAGAGACACTTGTAGAATAAAGACGTTGGTTTTATTTAGAAGTGTGTCAGTACCATTCATTTTGCTGTAGCTGAGGCTAAAAATGGTTCTTATGCATAAATTACAGTCCAAGAGAATATTATTGTTATTATCATGCTTATATTCTGATTACAGTATGGTGCGACCATACTTTGCACAGATCCAAGACAAGAATACCAACATAACATAAAGTTGATTCATTTCCTAAAAGGGAACACAATAGAGACTTCCTTGAAATGTTGGAACAATTGAGTGGGCAAAAAGTCTGTTGGCACAGAGCAGGTCATGGTAATCACAGTGGTGGTGCTGGGTAGGGTGGGGCGTATTATGTTTCAGGCTAGGCAGATTTGAATGCATGCAGCAGGTGGAGGAAATGACCACATGTGCCTTGCTTGAGCTGAGTGTGAGATTACGTTACTGACTGGGAAGTTGTTTTAGCCAGAACTTATTGTGCAGCCGCTGCTGAATTAACATCCTATTGTGCAAAAAGCAGCTGTCGATTGTTGTATTTACCAGAGGAAATCTTTTTTTACTAGTTTTATTTTATGAGTAGTAAAGCCTCCATGAAAGCCCAAATTGTAGAAATGGACCACAAAAAAGCATCTCTCCATTATTGCTTTAAGAACAGAATACAAGCTTGATGTTTGACTTTTGTTCAAGTGTAATATGCTTATTCACTTGCTTGCGGAGAGCAATGTGAGAATAATCTTGTGTCACTCTTATGTCTGACTGTTATAGTGTAAAGCTACAGCCAGGAGACAGTTAGCTTAGTTTAGCTAAGCTAAGTATAGCTAAAGTTAGCATGACAACTGGACTGAGGAAACTGTTGGACTGTCTTGGTGCAAATCATTTTTTTATATTCTAAAATAAAAAAATAATGACCCATCTGTAAACCCGCACCATTACTATTGTACACTTATATGTGTATGGGTTAAACAAGACTCTTTTCTTTACCTTTTGACAAAACTGGTCTGTTTCCACACTTTATGGTAAGCTAAGCTAATTGGTTTAATTACCAGATAGCTGAAAAAGTGGCATAGTTTTTACCATATAACTCAACAAGAAAGCAAATATTCATGTTTCCTAAAAGTTTCTTGAAAAAAATACCAAAACACACTTTACTTGTCAGCTGACATACATGTGGCTTGTCAATAGGTCACTTTACAGCCAATTATAAAGTAATATTTCTGTATTCTAATTAGTGCAGAATGTTTACAACTAAGATAAAGTCTGGGTTTGGCATCGCTTCTGATGTTTGTCTTTCTGTGTTTCACAGTGAGGGTGAACGGAGCTGCAGTCAGTGTGTGGAGCGAGCGACCACCTGAAGAAGGTGAGCTGGGCTTGTAATAAGTAGGTTATCATTGTATTATACTTTTTCTGAAAATGCCTTAAAGTTCCATGAAAGTCAATTGATAATTGAACACAGACAGCTTCCACTTATTTTTCCTCAAAGCAAGCCCTTAGAGTTTTGCTGAACAGCAGCCACTGTGGCAACAATTGGCATTATGGACTTATAGTAAATGCCAAAGTATAGTGGAGAAGGTAGAAGAGTAGAGAAGAGTCATGCAGTTGGCAAACTTATTCGCTAACCTCAGTATCACAGCAATAGTGTCTGTAGCCTTCAGTGCATTACATACAGTGTTGACGAACAGTAATTATAATGGAGTACCCTTGATGCTGACCTTGCAAAACACTTTGTTTGAATCCCGTCAGGCTGCAAAGATCCATGGGTATTTCCCTCCCAACCTTTTTTTCAACTGTCACAGCCATTTGTCAAGATAAGATTTCACACCAATCAACATTTTTTGAGATGTCTGGTCACCTTACTTGAAGGGTCGGATTTGATTTAATAAGTAAAGTAAAACACAACTCAAGGTCTGTAGCACACACAGTAATCATATGGTTGAAAGCTTTGGAAAAGACCTTGAGTTGGGATTGTTTTCTCAAACTTTTATTTCCTTTGTCAACAATGAACAGTAGTACACTCAAATATTAAGTAATGCAGAGGGTTTAACGTGTTTTATGTATTTAAATACAGCCAATGACGAGGAGAGCAGTATGGTGTCCAACGAGCCTGATGTGGAGTACACTGAGGTGGTGCATCCCCAGCCAGTAGACCCTGCCAGAGGTAAATGAAAATGTTATAATTTGTTTTACTTTTAGTTCCTCTAGTTTTTGACCATTCTACACATTGTCTCTTCTTCATTACTAACCTCCCAATAGAAAAACATTTTTCTCTGCTTTTCCCACATTCCTTTATAGCTGATAATACATACCAACACTTCCTGGGAGGGGCATAATTACCCATAATTAATACAGTACATCTCCAAGTTGCTGTAACTGCAGGGATTTCCAGAACCATTGCAGACCTCATAAACAGGAAGGGTTGAGCTAATTGCCTGGCTGGTTTCTGGCACTGGCTCCTTCTTCGTTATGGTTCTCTGTGATCAAGATCCCAAAGGGCTGAAGATGGCCGTTACAGAATGGGGCACAACCCGCCTACTTTTAGATTTCTGCTCATGATAGATCTGACAGTCAGTTATATGATAAACTTTGTCTTTGATGTTCAAGTAGGCTAATTTGTTGCTTTTTATTATCAACAGTCCTCCTGAGGAAAGGCACAGAAACAGTGTACAGCGAGCTCCAAAACTCTCCACATGGTGAGTTTAACAATCTGAAAGTTGCACTGATGACTATCTTTATTTTGACAATGGATAAGGTTACTGTGTGATAGCATAATAAAAAAAATGTATTTGTCGCTTGTCGCGACAAATACGAATCATCACCCAACTCGAGTGTTTTAGCTTTTTTTCAGCTTTTTTTTTTAGCCATATTTATTATCATACCAGTGTTCACTACCTGCCCTTAATGTTAACAACGAGTGAATCCAGTGGATCATTTGGTACTTAACGTTCCAGTTATTTAGATGGACAGTTTACAGAACTGTGACAATTTCCTGTTAGTGCTGGCAGGACCTTCCTGCTTTTAAAACAGTAATCAGGCGCTGGATGTGTCTATCAAGCAGTTTATCTGACTTTTAATGTTTCCCGGTTAACAGTCGCAAAATAATCCTGAGTTGTAGAAGCATCTGTAAGAGTAAAAGAGAATATTCCAAAATAGTAAAATATTGACTCAGACAACAGGGACAGCACTGAAACAAAAGCCTTTGCAGAGGAAGAACAAGTGAGTCTGCGAGCTTAGTCACGCCCTTATAACTGTCAAATGACTCATGCATAACTCTGAAGTGTGACACACACTACACACATTTAACCTTTTATGCTTTTGCCTTTAGGTGCTGCTGACCATCATGACTATGTAAGTTTTTATCTGCACAATTACACACGTATTCTTCTTGCTAAGTCTTTGGAGGCCCTTTCAGTCCCAATGTAATTATAACTCATTATCTGTGTACAGTACAAACACATTTTAAAATGGTTAGTATTGTACAGTGCACACTGATGCTTGAGTTATGTCACAATTTAAAGTCTAACGAGGAGTATTTCCTAGAGGCTAAGCAAGAAAAACTAAGTTTTATTAAAGAATTCAAAGAAGCACTGTGGGAGTAATTAATATAAAAATGGTTTTAATTTTGTGAGTGAAGTATTCCTTTATTACGTGAGCTGAGATGTTATGGAGTTTTTTTTAAATACTTTAGCTTTAGGCTTCAAAGCTTTACGACACATATTATTCATGGTTAGTGTGCACTAGTGGCCATCTTTAAAATGTGAATGGAGTTTGTACTGTATACAGGTACAGAGTTATAAATACATTGTCACAAGTTTATTTTTTTATTTGTGCTGTATGTAGTTTTCAAAGGAAATTATATGTAATATTAGTAGCCTTTTAAACAACTAATTTAAGTCACACATCTTTACCATTAACTTGAACAATGACTTAAATAAAGACTTTTATACGATAGCATTACTAATGTATGTGATTTGTGTCCTGAATGAGTAAAATCCCCCGTATGTCCCTGCGCTGTCCGCCTCCTGGTCACAGTGATACCTTGCAGGCTCATAAGCCGGAGCGAGAGGGAAATGGCTGTCAAAGTTTCCAGACTAGAACAAAGGCATTTGGGCTGGGGCTTCCTTCCTTATCACCCGATCAGATCAGCGCTGTGGCCCAGTCAAATTACCTCAAAACCCATCTCGACCAGCAAACTGTCCCCCAACATGCCTTAATCATCGCTGTTCCTTACCGCCCTGTTTGTCCCTACATGGTATTAGAGGCAGCTAAAGAGAGGAATGTGGAGTAATGCACTAAGGATGTGACATCAGCATCTAGAAATGGGTGATTATTTCATCTGTATATCTTCTTGATGGCAGATTATGCGATTTTGTTTGACAGTAGTCTTATTATTTGTCTGCTCCACAGGAAACTAACGCTCGGTAGACATTTTGAATTCTTATTATGGTGAAAAACAGAGCATCCTCTGAGAGTGTTATTAGGAATTACCACTTTGGTAGTTAGGAAGATGGATGAAAACACAGTTTAAAATCAGATTTAAACTCATGAAGGAGCAATTATTTTGCAGATTACCAGGAGCTACAAAAGCAATTTCATAACCTTATCCTGCCCTGGTTTTAAATAGTACTTAGCGACCGCACCGATGTGTGCTTTAGTCTTAACTGCTTTGTGTTGTGTGTGCCAGTGTTTAAGGATCAGCATCCAGATGAAGATGATAAATGAATCAGCCATGATAGTGTTTTATTGCTCTGCTTTGTGTCAGCAGGGTTCAGTAGAGTACGCTGAGCTCAGCAGTGAACAACCTGAGATCAATAGCTACCGTCTAGAGGTCAACAACCATCAGGACCTGCCAGTACCTGTGGATTAGTGGATTATCGCCTTCTTCTCTTCACACTCTCCCATCTCTTATCCACTCTTTTTTTTATCCAATGTGTGAAATAATTGACTGCTAAGATATAAATATTGTTGTATATCAATAAAAGCATAAAGTCACAAATCCTTACAGCGTTTGTTGGTGTGTTTTTCTCTCTCATGCGACAGCGGAACATACAGCTGCACGGAAATTTGATAAACAGAAAATAACATGGCATGTCTTTAGGGAAAAATATATTTTTAGTATTTTTTTTTATAGTAACACAACTAGGTTAAGTAATTTTATTTCTCATTTGCATTTGTTACAGAGTTCAAACTCACTGAAATCATCGCATGGCATGACAACAAGGAAAAGACAAGCAGAAGAAGGGGCTGTAAAATTAAATTAAAGAGCAGATATCATGCTCATTTTCAGGTCAATACTTGGATTATGTGCTTTAATGTTCAAAGAAAAAACAAAATTATCATAATGTTTGTCTTAATATATTAGTATTCTGAGTAAAATGCTCTGTTTTAGCTGTCTCTTTAAAGCAAATATTCACCTCAAAATCAAAAATAATGGTTGTCCTTCCTTCAGCGCTATTAATCAATCTAGATTGTTTTTGTGCGAGTTGGTTATTGTTGGTTATATCGGCTGTAGAGATGTCGGCCTTCTCTTAAATTTAATCTAGAATATATCTTAGGTCGCAGTGCTCAAAGCAACAAACACATTAGAAAAACTCAACAGTGACATCTCTTTCCAGGAAACCTGACCAGGTTATTCAAAATAATCCACAGACCTTGTTGTAAAACCTGTAAACCCAGTTTGCTCTGATTAGCGTGCAAGAAAAATCTGGTACACCTTTGCAAAGTCTACAAATCGTGAATGGAGACCTTCAGATTGGGGAATGTAACGAGCCTGCATTTGACATACTAAGCAGAGCCAAATTTGTATGTTTTGTTGAATCACATATTTTCTGATCTATAAAAAAACTGACTGGCATGGAAGACACTCCAGATACCCAAAATAAATTGTTGAAGCCAATATTGCACTTTTTACTCTCCAGAACATTTATTTCAAAACATTTCTTTCCAAAATTGTTGTATATACAACCATATTAGGTTACCTATCAGTGTAAAGTAGCTAAAAGTAGTCCCTCCTTTCCCAGCCACAGCATTAGTGATGCTTAAATGTGAATGTATGTACTTGAAATGCTAATCATTTTGTACTAATTTTGCTTACTTAAGCAAAATATCTAAAAAGTAAAAAAGACTCATTTCACAACAGAATTAAACCTTAGCCACAAAAGGTGTTTTTCAGTCCTGTATTGTGGATACAGGATAATGGGATATTCATAGTATTTACCACTAGGGGGCGCCAATTCATCAATAATATTGAGCAAGTAATGTTTCACCCTCACTGTTTTCAGTGTTTGTTGGTGGTACATGAATACATTGTGTGGTTGAAATGTGATATTTACAACAGTGTAGATCAAATCCGTTCTCATAATAGGGGCTACAAGGATTAAAGATTGCAGTTAACATAAATGAATACCACAGATATTGTTGGAGGAAAAATAGCATAGACCAGGAAACATTTTTAATTAACGCTACATCACAGTAACATGTGTAACAAAAATAAAAAAAATATTAGCTATCAGTGGATAGCTGTTATTGTTTTGCCATCGTTACATCAGATACCGGGACATCGTCTGCATCTGCTCGCGACATCTACGCTAATTCAGTAAACCTGCTGCCACTTCCCTGTGTGGGTTTCTCCCTGTTCGCGTGATTGTCTGGAGGTGTGCTGGAGTCAGAGCAGAGCCACACCAGCTGCACTTCATTTTTGTAATCAGCCCTCTCCAAATACTTAATGCTGCTACTTCCACTCTGCAAGATCGTAGACTTTGCTACTCGTCAGTGTTGTAACCCTTTGAGACAATTTACTACCTGTTGTGCTTTTAGCCAGTTTTCCAGTACTCATCCAGTTCTCTGTATGCAGTCAGAACACTGGTCCTTGTTTCCTGCCTGGTCAAGCCATAATGCTCTGCCCGAAACCCTTCAATACTCCGTCTCCTTGGATCTCCATCAGGCTCGACACGAAAATCTCTTTTGCCCTTATTCCTGTACCTGCACCTGGGTTCACCTGTCCTGAAGCCGCAGAAAAGATCAGTTCTCACATAATCCATGGTCTCCCTTGGTTCTTGGTCATCCTTTGTTGAAGGACTGCCCCTGCTATAGCCACAGCCAATGACTCTCACCTACCTGCTCAAGCTTCCCCTATCTAGCAACCATCAAGCCTATGCTCAGCAATAAAATCCTTATTCACCTTAGTTCTGTTTCCTTGGCTGTATTCACACCTGCTTTTACTTGTTCTGCAGCCCCACGAAACCTGAATATTTGAATTATCTGGTAAAGATAGTGGAGTATTTAGCATCTAAACCGCAAGGAGTTTACCAAAACGGAGCTGAAGAAGGATACCTTTTTTTAATTTTTTTTTTTAAAAAGCTGCTGCCAAATTAATTATAATGTTCTATGTCTGCTTATTTGGGCAGCTTTTAGCACATTAACCTGAATATGTTAGAAGGGATAATATCTGTATTCCAACTGTGAAATAGGACTTGAACACAAGTTGGTTGTTCCACCTGCACATGCTATCTAAGATCACAATATATGCAAATTCTGTGGGAAGCATGTGCTACTGTGGCACAAACCTGAATACTGAACCACACGTTGCTGTATCCCATTGGTCCTGAATGCTAAGGAATGGTAGAAACGTAGAGGACACATTTCATGTATGTGCCTCTAGTTGTATGACAATTGTAAAACAATTTTGACAAAAAAAGGTTGTCATGAAACTGTTATTGTAAGGCTGTTGAGCAAATATGGAGCAAAAAGCAGAATACACAGATCTCTCTCTCTCTCTCTCTCTCTCTCTCTCTCTCTCTCTCTCAGTTATGTACAATACGACTCTGCCGAATGTCCCTGTAATAACTTGGTGGCTCTAATGGTACCTCACGTCTACTATGCACCTATAGTAGGGTTCACTCATGAAAAACATTTTCAGCAACCATATGTTTAATTTGTGAACACAAACATCTGATACTCTCCTTCACGGTGTGTTATGTACATAACCTCATGTGTTAATCCAATGTCTCGTTGAAAATACATGTGCTGTATAAATATGGTGTTATGAATGGAACAAGCTGGCAGACGTTAATTTCCGCTACTTCAGCGCCCGTATTGTTTATTATAAACTTGCGTCATATTCAGAGTCCCCAGTAATTGAATGTCCTGACTTCTATAGCCTCAAGGACTCCAGGGGCCTGCACTGGTAGCGTTGGCATGGTAACTGTACCTCTTTTTTTTCTATAAATGTATTTAGAAGTGAACATTTTTCTCTGGCTGTCTCTGCCAGCATCCTTAATAAAATCCCATTAAGCTTTAATGACCTGAAGTTATCAATTTTGGTCAAAACATCAGCTCAAAAGCTGTGTCCATGGATCAGCCTGTCCTAATTTTTCATCGTGTCCTACTCTGAATTCCTCCTGCGTATTATGGGACTTCCTGGTGCAGTCGTTGATAAACAATTACATTTCTTTTTTGCATCCTTCTGTTTCAGTGCAGCTCAGAATCCTCTGTTTAGCAACAAAAAGCAGAGCTGATCAATATTTGTGTTCTTTATTTATAGAATTTTTTAAAATGCCAACAGTTGCTGATTACTTTAAGATAAGATTTTACCTACTAAACATATTATGTTATGAAATATGTTGCCCATTCAGCCATAAAATGCATGGCTTTTAGCTCACAATTTCCATCTGTTTGCTTTGGTTCAGTCTGAAATTTCTCAACTAACTGAGCTGCTATCATGGTGTAAAGTAGTTGTGCCTCAACTAGCTAACATGCTGGTTACATGTTAATTCATCACAAAATGATAATCCAATAATAATTCTGCATGAAGAGTACTTTGACTTAATGGTTATCAGCAGACTGCTTGGGTTTGACCTGCAGGCTTCGTAAAAGATAAACAAATATTAAAAAGGAGATGAAATTTGCTGAACTGCTTTAAAGGAGGTCAATATTTGCACTTAAAAACTAACCTCGATAAAATAAACAGATGACCTCTCCCTTTACCAGAGTTATTAGTTACATGTCTCGCAGAAACTGTGAAACATAAATGGTACAGCTGCAAAGAGGTGTGTGGAAATCACACTCAATGAAAACTAACAGAGAGCTGTAAGGTAAGTAAAGTAAAAAGAACATTAACATCTACATTAGTATTAATTTAATTGTATCAACAACTTTAGATCTTATCAATTATGTATCACTCTTATTGACAGAATGGAGGATGTGGACAAACCAAGTACAAAAGTGACAAACTGTTACAAATTGCATCAGTTTATTGGGTGGCAAAGCTCACTCACTGCTTTGTCAACCTGAGGAGTACAAAGCAAGATTGTTGTCATAGCGTCATATGTCATTTTGTCTTTGCTAGAAATACAATGTTAACCTGTCACTGAGACATTAAGGTACTAGTATGTGTTTTACAAGCACTATTATTGCATAAGTCCGCACTGAACCTGTTATCTTTTGTGAAATATTGACAGAATCTAATAGAATAAACACCAGCCCATAGAGTACCGCAGTCATTTCCCGAGCACCTATCGGGCAAAGACTATAGGTAAACCTCAACTTATTATATAATTACATGGCAGCTGCTGGTGTATTAAATCTGTTAAAACGTTAAATTATTTATAATGTAAAACAAATACAAAATAACTCCTTCCATTAACAAAGAGATCATATTGGAGTGTGTGGTATTAATTGTAGGCCAGTAATAATATGGGTCAATTAGTCTCTACCTTTAACCGAGTGGAATAACAGGAGACAAATACTAGAAACAATGTTATATGCAATGTATATGCAAATATTGGCTATACAATACCTTATATAATACTTGTCAAGTGTTAGGACATTGAGTACAATATAAGCAATTAAAGAAATCCAAGAGCTATTATGTTGTGCCTGTAAGTAATCTCACTTCAACACATGTACAACACATGGACTGAAGCAGCAGGTCTTCTG
The DNA here is from genome assembly GCF_023055335.1 of Clinocottus analis. NCBI lineage: Eukaryota > Metazoa > Chordata > Actinopteri > Perciformes > Cottidae > Clinocottus > Clinocottus analis. Next base: position 8,479,743 of record NW_027175954.1, on the reverse strand, counting down.
ATAGCTGGGTTTGATGAAAAACATTTGTCAGATGTATACATTTGTTTCTTTAGTTTGACTGCTGTGCATGATTCAACAGGGCGTGAGTATAGTCTTCTCAGTTTTTGTTTCCTGATTTGGCTGTTCTGATCGCAGGTTTGCATTTAACCCTTACAATGCCTAAATACTGAGCAGCTGTTTGGGTGTGGGCTACAGCCCTTAACCAAGTAAGTAGTAAACAAGGTGGTTGTCTAAAATGATTTTAAAGGTGTTTAATTGACCCATGCAGAAACTAAAAGGTCAAATATCTCTGTTGCTTCTATTTAGACCATTATCTTTTAATCGATAGCTGGTGTAACTTCGATACTGTATACTATACACACAAAATAAACGTTGTGCAGAGGCCATGCATCAAAGTATCCTATCCCTTCTGTATTTCTGTGAGAAGGTCTTATCTTTTCTCTCTGGTAATATAAATGAGAAAACTCTGTCTCTTGGAGGAAGGAGGGAAGATAAAACCGCCAAAACCAGACTTACTTGTACACAGCTGAATTCAACCCAAAGTGGTCTAACAGGAGTTGGGTCACTCTTAACAAAATGTTGTCCTTTTAACATCCCCAATTGTCCCATTTTCCAAACAACAAGACAGCAACCGTAACCTCACCAGAACATGATAATATTAATATTTATACAAAACACCATTTGGGGGATTTTTTTGCGACAAACTGGGAGAATCATTCAGACTTTGGCATGTCTCCTTTGCAAACACATTTCCAAGCAACGCCCCTCCCCATAGTTGCATCAGTTACAGTTATATGCATAGTCAGAAAACGATTGTAATTCCCAAAGTTACAACACAGTGTACTTATTTTATTGATGGAACATATGGTTTTCCACACATTTGTATAAACTAAAATAATGCAGCATGATACAGCCACAGTATGATTAAAACTCCGCTTACATATAGATTACGTTAGCCCGTTTAAATAGCGTAAGTGCTTCCAACTCGTGTCTCGCCCACAGTTTTCCACGATCCCTTACGTGTAGTAATGAAAGCAGATAGCAGGGAGCGTCACTCATTCACTTCCAGGTGCAGTCAGCAGCGGTCCAGTCACAATTCAACACGAACTGCTTTCGGCCTGATAAATGCGCATGCGCACTACGGATGACCCCACCGGTTTCTGCGTGCGATGCCACGTTAGTAGCGGTAGACACAAAATACCAGCTACTCTCCCAACCTTAAACAACGTCAAATACCAGCACCAAGACCAGTTTCACAGACACACCGTAGCCGACCGCGTCTCCAGCTCTCGTCCCTCTGTCAAGAAGACTATTCGACGGCAACTATGTTCAAGTTTCTGCTCGTCTGCACCCTGGCTGTGGCCAGCAGAGCCGAGGTCGGCGAGGAAGAAGACGTCCTGGTGCTGAAGAAGAGTAACATTGACGAGGCACTGAAGGCTCATCCCAACATCCTGGTGGAATTCTGTGAGTAACGGGAGCAACAGAATCTCTCCGGCGGCCGTTGGCCGTCTTTAGCAGGATCGCCGGTTAGCTAGCTAGCTAAATGCAGCCTGGTGTTCGTATTAGCATCAAACTTTGACACTTCTTCTGACACGTCGCTGTTGTTAGTGGCCGACTTTCTTAGGTCGTGCTGAATTTTGCGTGTATGCTTGAATCTACTTCGTCTACTTCCCACACCAGCTGTGCTCGCCGTAGTTTAAACTGAGTGTACATGCTAAACTGGAGGCATTGTTTATAAGACTGCGTTTTTCCTTTTTTATCGGACTGTTTCCCTGTAACTCTGACTAACGTTGACCAGCACCAAGTATCTTTAAACATCTAAAATATCTTGACGAGGATTCAAAGCACAAACCCCCAACTCGTCTCTCTACTAATGTCAAACAAATTGCAGCTTCAGTTTACCCATTATGCATGTTTTATTTATTCTCTCCAGCGCACGAGTGTTATAGGAAACATTAGCTCATAGCAGTGCACCCTCCTGCTTTATCACCTTTGTTCCTTCGGGATGAAGAAAGCTGTAATAGCATAATAATTTTACACCCGAAGCTGAGCGGATTATGCTACATGAACCAGTAAAGTACGGGTATATTGTGTTTCGATTGCCTGCTGTGGTTTCACATCGTACGCTTCGGTTTGTGTGCAGGCCCCGGACGTCTCGTTCAGTCATTTGCATGCAGTTCTCGACTTTATTTTCACTCGTAATGGGATAAGATTGCCTGGCACAGCGCCACTTCTTCTTTGCCTGCAGGCCCATCCCGCTATACTTTTGTCAGATTGTTGACTTGCTCACATTTGTATGTGACAAATCAGTGGGCCAGTCAGAGATGGCCTTGGGGGAGATTCACCAATGCGCTCAAGATGGGAGGGATGAATGCTTTTCTTTTTTTTTGCCCACGTATTCGTCAACTGGGCGGGATCTGAGTGGGACGTGGAGCTAGGTTGACGTGTACTTAACAAAAGTTCATCTGTGCGTTGAAGTAGTGGACTGGTTTGGAACCATGACGATGTTTTGGTTAGTCACGGATTCAAGGTGATGCAATTCAGGTTCATTTTAGGTGACGTGTCATTTCTGATTGGACACAAATTCCGAACAGATAATGTAATAGCTAATGTGTAATTTGCAAGCCACAGTGTTCAATTACACATGCATAAAAAAACTCTGAGTGATTATCTTGCATTTGATTGTGGTTTGCTTCTGTCCACAAAAGGAAATGTTTATCAAAAGCTGTCTGGAAAACATTCTTTATTATTTTTGAACCAGGTCAATGCACAAATGAACCTTGTATAAAACAAGGACGGGAATGAATGTACCGTTTGTTTTTTTGCTGGTGTACCGAGTGCAAATAGGTATAATAATACAAAAGGGCTGCCAATTAGTCAATCTGTTTTTTAATAATAGTGCATGTATAAAGTTTGGTTTATAAAATATCCTAAGAGAATATAAAATGCCATTACAAGTTCCCTGAGCCTAAGCTGTCATCCTCAATTGTTTTTCTTCTGATCAGCAGTCCAAAATCGAATGAATGAAAGTTACAATGAAGAAAAGCAGCAAGGGAACAATCTATCAAAACAGTTGGTAATTTATTGTCCATTGCACAATAAACAATTTCCTCAACTTTAATCTGCTTTGTATAAGCAGGACAGAGTATTGGTCGAGAGCTTAGACGGCTTTCAAGTCATAACTTGTGTGTGGAGGATCATTCATTTTAGTGATTTTTGACAACACTTGCTCATTGGTGCTCCTCATTTGCCATGTTTCTTTTTTTATAAACCAGATTTTTTTCCAATAATATTACTAGATGGATCTTAATTTGCCCTGAAGGATTTTTTTGTGCCAAAAATGATCAACCTTTAGCAACTTTGCAAACTTATGTTTATGTGCCCAGTTAAATGACATTCTGAAACTCCCGCAGATGCCCCATGGTGTGGTCACTGCAAGGCCTTGGGTCCAGAGTTTGCCAAGGCCGCTGGCATGCTGAAGGCAGAGGGTTCAGCGGTCCGCCTGGGTAAGGTGGACGCCACAGAGGAGACCGAGCTGGCCCAAGAGTATGGCGTGCGGGGATACCCCACCATCAAGTTCTTCAAAGGCGGAGAGAAAGAGTCACCCAAAGAGTACTCTGGTAAGCGTTACTTTAATTTTTATTTGTATGGAATCCCTTGCATGTATTACCTGCGGCTGTAGCTCAGGGGGATGAGAGGTCGTCCCGTTACCACAGGGTAGCCGGTTTGACCGGTTTGTAAACTTAATGAAGTAGTTTTTTTTACAAAATGACATAACCCTGAGTAACTCATAGGAAAGTTAGCGAACATTATTTCATAAGTTAATCTCATGAGAGGCTTCATAGATGTCATAAAGAATCTGTTCTGACAATGGAAGGCGAGCCCTATAGACTTTCTTCATCAAAGTAATACGACCTGCACAGCAGCATAAACTGTAAGTTAGCCAATCAGCTTTGAGCAACAAGACTGAGACACGATGTAGGTTGGGCCTTCCTCGCACAGTCACCTCATGCTGACTCTGAGCGAGTAGAGAGATGTGCAGTTCTTCACGTTGCCTCTTCTCTGCTGGCCTGAACCAGGCCATGTTTGGAAAGGAGCGGGAGAGTAGTTTGGGGAAGTTGTTTTTAATAGTGTATGTAGAAATTAATACAACACAACCTCACAGTATTACTCCAACACCATGTGCTGTATCACTTCATCATGTTTCCTAGTAAAATTGCTACTATATTGCATCACTAGTTGCATCACTGTCCGACAGCCAAGTCTATCTTAAATCTCCTTTTAATTGCAACAGTATTACTAGAAAGAAAGGTAGACGTGTTTTTGCAACCTCACAAAGTTGGCATACTAATTTTATTTTTTTCTAATGTACTTATGGTGCTTCGATTTTAAAAGTGAAAAAGAGTGAGCAGGTTTGTGTATTGCCATTTAAATTAAGAGCTGAAATGTACTTTCATGCTCCAGAAGGGTGTCTCTGCGCGTGCATATATTCAGTTTGACCACAGTATAAGCAGTGTAAGTTTACTTAAACATCTGCACCCTTGAGGCACTGCATTATTAAGTTGAAGTTGGGTATATCCAGGTCCCTTTGTTCTGTTCAACTGCTAAGAAAGCTGTATCCTACTTTACTGATGAGCATGAAGCTGATCACATTGTTAATATTTTATTTAAATCATTAAAGTTTAGCATTTGACTCATGGTTTTTTGAGAAGTCTTTGCCTACAAAAGTGCTTGAGTTATTGTGTTCTGTTGCATTTCAGCTGGCAGACAGGCAGATGACATCGTCGCCTGGCTGAAGAAGCGCACTGGCCCGGCTGTTGTCACCCTCGCCGACATTACTGAGGCAGAGTCTTTAATCGCTGACAATGAGGTGGCAGTCATCGGATTCTTTAAGGTGATTTTCTGAGCTTTCAAGTTCTAAATATAAGGTAATTTTGTAGTAAAGTTTCTTCCTTTTTGTTTTATGGTGACGTATACATATATTTTTCTCATATCCTTCAATGCTTGATGTAATATGGCTACCTTCACATATGCATACAGTATGATAACACAGATTGCATTGCTCAGATTATTGTATGGCATTGTCAACATCTAGCTTTGTTGCTTTATTATATCAGAAGCAAAACTTAAAACAATTTGGGATATTTAGTATCTTATTTTTACAAATAAAAAAAGTGTAACCTAACCTTTCCTGTTATATTTTGTTGCTTTTAAAGCATGGAAAGAGAATGCTGCAGGTTCAATTTGCCTATGTTTAATTTAATGGAGAACACTTGCACACTGCTTTATCTTAAGGGAATTTATGTATGCGTCTGTAGGATTCCAACTCTGCCGGAGCTAAGGCCTACGAAAATGCAGCTGAATCCACAGACGACATTCCTTTCGCCATTACCAGTGACGATGCTATTTTCTCCAAGTTTGAGGTGTCCAAGGACGGCGTGGTCCTCTTCAAGAAGGTGACTTCCAAGTTCTTAAGTTTAAGTCTTCTTCAACACAAATATGATGTTGATGGGTATGTAAACATATATGAACACATTGTGGTTGCATGACATTTCATGAGCTGCAAATTCCTAATTGGTTGATTTACCCGCTGCCCTGGTTCTGGTCACATTATAATGTAAATGGGTTACTCGTGGCCTTGTATCAGCTTATGAAACAGTCAGATGTGAACGTGTGTACAGACTACTGGAGACACTCCAGTGTTTTTAATCTCATTCTGGTAATGTGATGCTGTCAACCTCACCGTATCCACTCTCCATTGCTAATCTTGGCTTGTCTGAAGCCCCTCAACATTTTAGATGTGCGTCTGCCTTTGGGTCTGTTGCTCAACCTCAGCATCTTTTCTTCTTCCAATTTTGTAGCCGAATTAAATTTACACAAGATGTTATATTTTTTAAGAAAGGTGATTCTTGTCTTGTATCTCAGTTATTGACTTCAACCATCCCTGGCTGAATAGGTCAGGAATCATTTAGCTTATCAGCACAACAGTATCTAAATTGTCGTGTCCATCACACAAAAAAAAAATCAAACCACAGCATATATCCTCTTATTGCTCTACTCAGTGGCAGTTCAGCGTTAGGTAAAAAAAAAAATTTTTTTTTAAATTTTGCCACCAAAATTGCCAATTGTGTGCTCACAATTCTCAGTCACTTACATAGTCCCAGGCTGTTTATTTAAAAGTTCTGCCTTAACACTTTTTCTTCTGTTACCTCTTGATATATTTGCAGTTGATCAGTAATGAAATAATTAGGCAAACTCTATATATTTCAGTGTGTTTTAGCTCTCAGTCCTTTTGAGTTATAGATGATCTTCTTTCATTTTGGCACATGGACCCAGGCTCAGTCTTCCCACTGCCATTGTCTGGCCTGTAATCCATGTTGGTAACCCTACCCTGACAAAAAAACACTGACATGTGGGGTTGTTGTCTACATTTAAGCAAACCCTTCCAAAGCACAGACTTGCTCACAAAACAGCTTGGGTCTTTCACTTGTTTATTGCAACAGGGTTTAAGGCTTAAGTTTCATAGCCTCGGTCAGTGACCGCAAACCTGGTAGCATGCCAATGGCCAAATGTCCCTTTTCCTATTGTATGCCAGTAAGAGTTGCTTGGCACAGCAGTAACATGGCTATTCTTAACACTTAATAGTCTATTTTGGCTGCTGGCTCTTGTCAGTTGGGGGTTACCAAGGGATATTAAAGAAGTGTATTTGGTAAATCTATGTTTGGTGTTCACAGGCAGACTAGGTGGGTGGATTACCAGTGACTCTAAATGTTTCCATGTTTTCTTTACAGTTTGATGAACTGCGCAATACCTTTGATGGAGAGCTGACCAAAGAAAACCTCCTGGCTTTTGTCAAGTCCAACCAGCTGCCTCTGGTTATCGAGTTTACAGAGCAGGTAGTCACTGGGGACATGCACGTCCACATGACCGTTGACATCTCTTTTCTATACTACACACTAATGTCTACAACTATGACCAGTATAAGTATTATCCCCACATGCCAATCTTTTATATTTCCGTTGTCTGCAGACCGCACCGAAAATATTTGGAGGAGAAATCAAGTCCCACATTCTTATGTTTCTGCCAAAAACTGCTTCAGACTTCCAGGACAAAATGGACCAGTTTAAGAAAGCTGCAGAAGGATACAAGGGTCAGGTAGGTGAACAGTCCCAATGCACTCGTCTTTAATTTGTCAACTGTAAATAATACAGAATGCATGTCAAGACGGGATCTTTCTAAATGATCCATGAAGATCAAATCAATTATTGACTTATCTCTTCTTTCCAGATCCTGTTCATTTTCATCGATAGCGACGTGGACGACAACCAGCGCATCCTGGAGTTCTTCGGCCTGAAGAAGGAGGAATGCCCTGCCATCCGGCTCATCACCCTGGAGGATGAGATGACGAAGTACAGGCCCGATAATGACGCAATCACAGCAGAGGCCATCATTGGTTTCTGCAACCTGTTCCTTGAGGGTAAACTCAAGGTAAAGAGAGAGAGAGAGAGGCGAGTGGTCAGTCATGCCAGCAAGAGTATGTTATAGATGTACATTATTAATGCAGAGTTGATTCTTCTCTCACAGCCCCACCTCATGAGTCAAGACATCCCTGAAGACTGGGACAAAACCCCTGTCAAGACTTTGGTCGGCAAGAACTTTGAGGAGGTCGCTTTCCATCCTTCCAAGAACGTCTTTATTGAATTCTGTAAGATTCTCATCTTTATTCTTTTTGCAGTCAAAGCTCAGTTGCTCATAGGCAAGAAAGAGGGCAGCGCTTCTTGCCATTCCTCACTTTACCCTGTCTTAAGCCCTTTTCAAATACCAAAAGTTCATACGAGGGGCTCACCCACTCTCACAGCCCACTAACTGCGAAAATAATTTGTAACTAGATACAGAAGTTGAAAAGATTTGGTTAAATATAGCTGCTGGATTTTTTTCCTTCTACTGCGATCCACATCCAATTTGCACTATTTATGGAGGGAATTTTCCATCGCTGTCCGTTGGACTGCGATGGAAAGCAGAGCTCATGAAGCTGAGGCTACATGTTCATAGTGCGTTTCCCTGCTTCCTGCTATACACTGCGGCAGGATGTGCAGCCCCGAAATCAGTTTTCAGACACCCTGTTGACCGAAGGTTGTTTTATTGTCCGAAAAGAAAACGCATGTTAGTGCATTTAAATGTCTTGACTCGCCAATATGTAAATTAACTAAAGCTAATCAATGTTTACTGGTACTAGTCTGTCTGAAATGAATATCAACAAAACTACATTTTTGTGGTATTCCAGATGCACCCTGGTGTGGACACTGCAAACAGCTGACTCCCATCTGGGAGAAGTTGGGAGAGAAGTACAAGGACAGTGCTGACATCATCGTGGCGAAGATGGACTCCACAGCCAATGAGATTGATTCGGTCAAAGTCCACAGCTTCCCCACTCTTAAGTTCTTCCCTGCAGGAGATGAGCGCACGGTGCGTGTTGCTAAATATTTGCTTTCCCTTACAATTGATTCACAAGCAGAGGAAGAATAAATAATTCATTGGTATCATCTTGCATATTGTCAGGAATTACCATCTCCATTTGTGTTGACTGACCTATATATAATTCTTCTATCACCTTTCCACCCGTTATCACATTAATCCTCTTATTCATGACATGACTTTGCAACTGGGAGTTGTATTGTTCCGGGTGATTATTTGGATCCCAAATTATTCACAGGCATCTTTGGTGCCTCTTGATTTAGCAGTGTTAACAATGTGCAGAAACCTGAGCTACAATGGCAGCTATGAGATGCTGTTTAATATATTCCTGTTTGCATTTTCTCAAATGTTTTGGGGTCGTTGATTGGACACACAATCTTAGACATTCATCAGATATGTTTGATCTCTGGTCAATAGGTGATTGATTATAACGGGGAGAGAACACTTGAAGGCTTCACCAAATTCCTTGAGAGTGGCGGTAAGGAGGGCGGCGCCCCTGCAGGAGACGACGATGAAGATCTAGACGCAGAGGTAAGATCATAACTGAGCGATTTATTCACGCACTTTGCAAAAGCAGTGCAGTTAAAGCACAGTCGTAGCTTTATAAGATGACTCTTATTAAAGAAGCTGCCTGAGCCTCAACAACTGTTGCTCGTTGGAAACCACATGAAAGAAATCAGTATGATCACACAAAAAACTACTTTGTATGCCGTGCTCGTTTGTACTGTGTAATGACTTCAGACAAATGTGTTTATGTACTGATACCTAAAACCAGTAGGGACATTTTCATATTGAGGAGGTATCCATGAATTATGCAAACAAGAGATAACTGGGACCAAAGCAAGAGCAGCAACAGCAGCATCAACAGAAGGGTTTCATTACTCAAACTGTTACACTTTGTTTACAATAAACAGGGTTTCCACATGTTTTGCTTAATGTACATAGCGAGTTGTTATGTAAATAAATGATTTTGAAAATCCAACTGCTAACATGTATGTTACATTCTGACTGTTTGCTATTATGTGACCACATTTGCAAAAGATTGTAGCTTAGACCCACAAAGTGATGTCGCTCTACAAATTAGGTGCCTCTACTTCAGCTAGATCATTTGGCTAATAAGCTCGCTAGGCACTGCAAAAGCATCAAATATGACTACAACTCTTTATACTGTTGCTGCTTCATATACGCCACATTTTCACAACAAAGGCTGTACAATATGCTAAATATTAAACCATGCAATGTAGCTTACTCACAGACGCCCTATATTTAACTAACAGACTCATGCGTTCAAATCATTATCTGTGGTGATTAGCTAACGTTAGCGTGAGTGTCAGCTTTTTAGACTTTCAACTAATGTTGGCTAGTTATATTTAAAAAATAATAATTCAGTTATAATTACTAATTTCATTACTTGTGTTAATTTTGGACACAATTACAGTACGATCTCCAAAATGTTGGAGATGTCAAATAATTTAACATTTAATAGCTTCCTTTTTTCATTTGGATTCCTGAGCCAGTGAGGCTTTACGTTTGGGATCGTAAAGGCAGCCAGAAAACTTTCATTTATTTACCCATTCAGTCTACACTCTGATCCAGAAAGTTGGAACTGTTTTGCAGGCTGTGACGTAGAGGCAGCTCTGCTGCAGGAGTGCATGTTCAGCTGCAAGCTACACTTCTGAAGTGGCATAACTGAACAATAGCAAGCAATGTAAGATCTCAGGTTTGAATAATACTGTTTTTAGAAAACGTGCCAATAATGGCACCTTTCCTAAACTTATCCTATGTACAAGATGTTAAGATGCGTGATCTGCCAAGCATACTAACCAGATCACCATGCTTTTGTTAAAGATGCTCTTTGCAGACCGTTCGGTCTGCTACATCTCTTCTGCGTCCAGCACATATTGCGGGGGTGATCCTTTTTACTAGCAGCTTTCCACTCCACTATTGCCTCTACTTACCCCTTTCTCAGAAGTCTAATTGCAGCCCAGCTGAATGATGTGAGCTAATGCCTACTAGATCTGTCATCGCTTTTTTACTTTGATTTGTTTAGCAACTCCATGGCCCCAGGCAACCATTAAAACATTGTAATGCAGCCAATACTGTAAGATTGTATTGTTTGAGGTTAGCAGATCATATTAATGTTCAGTGGGGCATTCGTGAATGTTGCCTTTTTAGTAGTCACTGACTCCCAGGCAGTCTATTAAATTTGAGGAGATGCATCCTATCCCTTTCACCCATTAACTATAATCGGTTCTCCTCAAAAAGGTCCCAAATAAAACCACTAAACTAGTGCAGGTGGAACCCAACTAGGGTCTGTGATGCTGTTTACAAATGTGGTGCAATCTAATTAAATCAAACCGAGCAGTTTATCTGAGCTGGTCTACAACAATGCAGTGTCGACCAACTTTTTTTTTTTTTGTAAAACCCCTCTTGTGCTTTCACTATTAAGTAGACCTGCATGCTCGACCGATTTTGAGATCCAGTCTTAATCTGTTATTAATCTCCTCCTCTGCTCTTCAGGATTTGGATGATGTGGACGAAGAACAGAACACTGACTCTGATGGTGAGGGCGATGACCACGACGAGTTGTAAGAGCTGGCAGAGGAGAGAGCGAGAGACGAGTCCTGCCCCAACCCTTCCAACCAGTCACCATCACTACCTTCACCTCCTTGTGGACCTTTCCTGTCCTGTGAACATTAATACTTCCCCTTAAACTGCCTTTCAGTCAGCCTGACTGCTGGCCAGCCCGCCAGTTGGTCAGTCAGTCCATCAGTGGCGTGGCAGGGCCTTTTTGCCAGCCGCATCTCCAAACCTCGCAAATTCTGGCCAGACTCGTCTAGTCCCACCTTGGGGGACTGTGTGGAACAGCGCAACACCTCTATGGGAGACCTCAATGCCTTCTCTAACAAAGCTCCACATCAGCTGTTTACGCCTTGTATATTTTAAACCAAATGTAAAAATGGCATTGAGAGAGTTTTCAAAAATATATTTTTTTTCTGTTTAATTCGCTCCCCTCTTAAAAAATAAGAAAAGCCTCGTCATTGTTCAGTGTGGGTATGAGCTAACCAGTTGTAACCTGTATATGGGGGGCTACCAATGTTCTTTCCCTCTGATGGAAATCCAGAGGATTTGTGTAGTAGTTGGCAAGGACTGATCTCTCAGAGGACATGGGGGCATCCTATAGATAAGTTTTATTTTGCAGTGTCTTCACTAAGATGAACCCCTCTGAGCTTGTCCAGTGTAGCACAAAGGACCCACCCCATCTGTAGCTGAGATTAATTATTTCCCTTCTTGCAGTGGGGAGCACTCTACTTTGTTTTCATTTCTTCATTCCCAAATAATTTCTCTCGGTTCAGTCTCCTCATTTAAACACGGCTACTGAAAAAGGAACAAAGGTTAACTTTTTTTCCCATTTTTATTTAATTGCTTTCACTATAAGTTTTTTTTAATTTTATTTAGGACTGTTTTTAATGGTGGCCCAGCTGGCCCTGCTGGTGCCGAGTTGACCCTTAGACACAGTCTCAGACATGGGATGTTTTTTGGAGCCAGTTCTGATAGGTCGCACTGCATTCATACCGAATCAGATTCACTGTGGTTGCTTAAACGGACAGAGATTGGTACAGTTTACTGGTCAGGTTTGTTTGAGAGAAGTGTCTGCTATATCTGAAGTGGGAGGGAACAATTGCACAGCCCCACCCCTCACCTGTACTGTACCTCCTGCACCCCTTTAGGTGTGTGTGTGTGTGTGTGTGTGTGTGTGCGTGTGCGCCATTTGAATAACTAGTTCATATTTTCTGGTTGTCCATGAAGGGGAGAATGAATGTACTGGGTGTTTGTTGTAGCCAGTGTGTTTGGCAGAAAGGGGAGGCTTGAGTAGAGCAAGGTGATGGGTTTGGCAGCTACAGTGGTGGGGGAAACTTAATATAGCATTCCATCATATCCAAATTGATGTGGAAAACGTAAAATGGTGGCCAATAAATAAATAAAAATTGGAAAAAATAAGATTGTTTTGAGTTCTTTTTTTTTTATTTATGCTGAAGTGCACTTCTACATTGACTGCATTAGTCTGTGTGTGAGGGAGATGTCAAAACTGCTCATTTTGTTGACAAATGATCCGAACTGTATTTGGTAGACGACTACTTTTCTGGGGTGTCTTGTCTGTTACTCATTTTGGTCAACTGCTATTGGGACGGATTGCCATAAAGTAGTGTAGAGGCATTTGTGGTGCCCAGAGGATGAATCCCACTAACTTGTGATCTCTTAACTTTTCATCAAGCGCTATTATGTCCCTTTTACTTTGATCAGCGGCAAAATACCTCCTTCTCAGCTGTACTTTGTTTTGTGCCAATTTGCTAAGACACTAAAAAGAGAAAGTGACTGACCATGGGTAAATATCATGCATGCTACACACTAGCATGTTAGCATGCTAGTGTTTGACACTGCTAAACCTACATACAGCCTCAGAGCCTCTGGCATGGCTGTAGACTCTTATTTGTACTACATTCAGTCGAACATTTTCTTTATTGTTTTCGCTTGACCATAAATGCTGTGTCAAAAGGCCACACAAGCAGAGTGTATTTTTTTTAACTTGTTAAAAATGTAAAACATCTAAGTGCACCCAGTGTCCTCAATCTAAAGTATTTCAGTACATATTGTTGTGGCAATCAGGCTAAAGCTAACAATTATTTTACAGTTAAGTTGTAAATCAGTTTTTTCTCAATTCATTAGTCCTATAAAATGTAAAAATAAAAAAAAGAAATCACCATTAGTCTTATTGCAAAAATGCAATGTAAGCTAAACATTTGCCTGAGAAGCCTGAACCTGAAAATATTTGGCATTTGTGTTTTACTTACATTTTTTATTTCATTACTCATTTCCCACAGTAAGAAATATGATGTAATTTGGAAATGACCCATTCATGTCTCTCACATCAGTGATTAAGATAGAATATGATTATACTAATGGGAGCCTTTCAGTGCAGTAAATGGTCAACAGCCTACACGTGGCACTTCAGAGCTGGCACCTAAACACTCTTGCACCAAAACACTTTTATCCTGTCTGGTGTTTACGAGGAGCTTCTTGCTCGTCTCCCTTGTGTCACTGCTATCCTTAAGTGGGAAGCATCTGGGTGTGTGGGGGTGACAACAGAGGTAACTAGCTGTCATGTCTGGAAATGCAAGTTGTATCAGTTGATTGTGACATGCTTGTAGGAGGTGTCTGACCGGAGGGCTACTCATCTTCCAAATCTCGCCACTGGATCTGTGTGGCGTTGCGACTTAAAATAGCCCAGCAGAGAGTATAAAGAGACCCACACAGGGAGGCTTGTTGATACACAGGGAGACACCGGACGGCAAGTGACCCACTCTGAGAAGCACTGCTTGATCTTTTTACAGAAGTGTGATTAAGCTCTTTCAGAAGATCTTAAAGACCGGTCAGACTTAAAATTTGTAAGGGTGTTGCTGGATTTAAGAATTCTTTTTTTTAGCAAGGTCAAAGGTAAATTTAACTTCTAATCAGGATGAAATTCTGCAAGTGCCCCGTGTCCCAGACTATTGGAAACAAGGCCCAGGACTGTGGCGTCCAAGTCGGCTGCAAGAGTTCTGCTTCGCTGAAGCCACTCCGCAGTGTGCACTTCCCCAATGATATTGTTTTCCTGGACTATATACGACACGGGGAGCTGGAAAGGATTGGACTTTTCATACGTGCCAGAAGAGTCAACCTAGAAACCATCTACCACTCCGGTGAGAACCCATGAAACATTTACACCACCCTGATCTAATAAATGTTGGTGTAGTTTTAAACCACAAAATGATTCGATGCTGAACTGATGGATTAGTTTTTATTGCCCCCTCATTGCAGGCATGGCCGCAATCCACGAGGCCGTCCTGTCTGGGAACCTGGAGTGTGTGAAGCTGCTGGTCAACCACGGGGCTGATGTCCACCAGAGGGACGAGGAGGGATGGACCCCACTGCACATGGCCTGCAGCGACGGCTTCCCACACATTGCACGGTCAGTATATACAGTAGTCTTTATATATCCATATACAGGGTGTGTGTGTGTGTGTGTGTGTGTGTGTGTGTGTGTGTATGTATGTATGTATGTGTGTACGTGTGTGTGTGTGTGCGATGTTCCGCCTATGCCCTCGGCATAGTAAGCAGGTTGTATTGTGTTTCTTACAGCTACCTTCTCAAGCTGGGTGCCGACCCTAAACTGGAGAACGACTGTGGGGACAAACCGTCTGACCTCATTGACCTGGACAACAAGGAGCTGCTGGAGCTCTTTGGGCTGACTATTAATGGCTGAGAACATGTTACTTTTCAAGCCACAAACTTATCTGGAACCTAGTGACCAGTCAATCGACTGTTCTGAGAGGATGGACAGAAAAGGCCACGTCAGTTCAGCAACCTGATTTTGTGAGCTGCCTCCGCTCTGGAGGTCAAAGACTGTGGATGTCTGCTGCAAAGAGGACTGCTGGAGCTTATCAGCTGCCTCCTGACCGGAGTAAAACGTTTGCTGGTAGGGGCTTCCCCCTCAACTCCAGCAATGCAGATGTACTGTGTCATGTGTTTATGTACTGCAATGAAGTGAATGAATCGTTTGATTTGATTAGGATGTTACTGGAATTGTGGCTTCTGAATCTTATGAAACTATTTCACTATCAGCTATGGGAGCTAAGAGAAGCCTGTGATAACTGTTACAATTAATTGTTGTGTTTTATGTTTGCCTTCTGATCACTTAACTTTATTCATCAGTTGTTTGTACAGTTCATGACTTTTTCTATTTAAAAATAAAGATGACTGCCATTTAATACTCACTGGAGTGGTAGCCAAGAAAGATTCTGATCAAGCACTACCTTCCCAGCACCCAGCAGCAGACAATGACTAACTGATGAACATTGTGGAGCATTTGGCAGCTAAAAAAGCTGTTTTTTGTTATTTCAGTTGGAGACCAAAACATAGCGGAGAGTAAATATTGGGCTAGTCATCAGGGGGCCCGAATGAATGTTAATGTGGTTCTGCATCTGCCCAATGGGTAAATAAATAGATAACTGTTTGCTATCAATGTTGTGTTTTCAGCTTGCTCCACTGCCCCCAAGTGGCCCAAAGAATTCATGAATTTTAGCTTTAATAAAGACACTAAAGTTAGTCTTGACATACATAACTAAATATTGCATATAATGATATAAAATCTTCAATTCTATTTTAAATGAACTCATACAAACTACTTGAAAGAGCATATTGACACCTATTACTGGAATCACAAAATCTGGTTAATCTCATCAAAGGGGATTAAAGTCAGAATCAATCGGCAGTATACTGACATTCAGGTGGCTTAAAAGCCGCTGCCAGAGGCCTTTGAGGCAATCAACCATAGTGATGAAACAGTCGCTAAGCAAGAGGTATACAGTGCATGTGAAATAGGTTTTATTCTATTTAATCACAGACTAAATCTGTCAACAGAATACAACAGGTTCCAAAGGTCCTTTGCGTTACATCAGATGAGGAATATAAAAGCAGTTATGTACACTTTATATAAAATGAAATCCAAGAATAGGCCTCTGTGAGATTCTCTCTCTAAGTCTTTGCAGGCTCATTCTTTGAACTTCCACTCCTGTCGGCACATGGGGCATTGCTGCTGGACCTGCTGCGAGTTCAGCCATTTCAAGATGCAATGCATGTGGAAACAGTGGGAGCACTGACCCCAGACCAGCGGGCAGTCATCCCCGGGCACTTTACCTGTAAAATAAGTTGAATATTGCTAATCAGTTACAAAAGTAAGAAAAGAATGTTAACCATCACTCATAATTGAATACACTGCATATTATGCCTGCCTTCGTTACTGCATCATTATTATAACTATGACAGCTCAATATATTAGCTGTAAGATAACAAAAACAAAACACGGATCTTTAGATGAATGGATTGAAATTTACATATTTTTTTGCACCGCATAACTTTACATGATCTTATTTATGTTCATGCTACATGGTTAATGGAAAAGCCTCATTTATATGCACATATTAACTAATGTTAACTGCTCGAGTTGCCGTTGCAGGAAGTTCTCGACGTTTCAAAAAGCAGAAGCCTAGAAAAGATCTATTAATGCCAGACACGTAGAGCACAACATCGCGCTAGCTTGGCTACTCACAGTCTGGGCAGCAGCCATTGAAAGGCATCCTGCAGATCCCACAGTTTTCATCATTCGCCACCCACAACCAAGAGGCCACTCCGTTCCACTGTCGGATCTTTACCTTCATCCTGAGTGTCTGACAACAGCAGAAACACTCAATGACACGCTAGCTAGCTGTGCAGCGATATAAGCCAACGTACTAGTCAGCGTCCAATGTCTCCTTCAGATATCCGTAGATATGTGAGATTTGTTTATTTGCAGTCTATGAGTCATGTTATGCCAAGTTTGATGCTAGTCAACAACATGCAGCTAGTACTTTAAGAACCCGGGCGAATTGTCTTTTTCTTCTGTTGAAATTCCAGCCGGCTGGGAACGTGGAGGTCTGACACTGCCCCCCACGGTCAATTAAGGTAGCGCGTATTAATGAATGAGATAACGAGGTTGTTTTTTTTCGTCAAGAAAACAGTCTTAAAAGAAGACACGTGTGTTACGTGTCAAATTATATTATCCTGGTAATTCTTTCGTTTAATTCGCGGGGAGTGTTTTAACAGGAGTTACATTTCCCTGAACACATATCGTCCGATAGAAAACTGCAAGACACTCAACTACGAAGATAATTTCAAACCGCTTAAGCCAACACATTGTCAAGTTTTTTTTAATGGGCAGATATTGTTGCAATCACCTGTATGGTCCTTTATCATATGCATAATCCTCCAATATATCAGTTTTTTTTTTATTTCCTATTCTTTTTTTTCTCTTGAATAGTTTCTTCTGTTCAGAATATCGGTCTCACTCTCTGTCAATTATAAAGTATTAACACAAAACAACTATATAAAGTTGTGAAAAAATATTGATATATTTAGGATAACACCAAGTGTAGTACAGTTCAGTTCATTGATACAATATTTAAATTCACATTTACAAGCTCAAGTAAGAAAAGAAAAAAAGGAAACGTTAAAATATAACTTCAGTCAAATTGCTTCTCTACAACCCCTACTGCTTTTATCACAACAAGTTTGTATTGTATCGTTTTTCATGTAGCCTATGGTAAAAGATTCAGATTCACCAAACTTGTAGCACATTTGTCAATAAAGTTTTTGAGAGGAAAAAGGGGGAAAAGGCGGGACTTCTAGTGTGTCGTCACTTCCGCTGAGTATTTACGCATGTTCCGTTAGCAGTAAGACCGCGCCACCAGAGGAAGCAGCCGATAAACAACCGCGTCTCCTAACCGAAAGTTCTTTGTTCGTCTTCGCATCAGCTCAACGCTTAGCCACCACCATGGCCGATAAGATGAGTATGTCCCTGGACGACATCATCAAGCTCAACAAGAAAGGAGGCGGCGGCCGCGGAGGACGGTCGTCCGGCGGGCAGGGCGGAAGCCCAGGTCGGGCCGGCGGCTCGTCGAGGCCGGTGCGGAGTCGACAGAATAACTTTAACCGCGAGAGAACCAACAGATCCGCGCCGTACACCCGGGTAAGACAGAGACGCCGTTAAAATGGAGCGACCAGCAGACACGAAAGAGGCGCATGGATTCATAATGTGTTTTTAATGCGATTTTTGTTTTTATTTTTTGGTCATGGCTTTTAGACTGGTAGCAGTTTAGCTTCTATGAAGAAGCGGGATAGCCTACATTACTAACGTTAGTTTACTACTTCAAATACGTTAGCCGTTTCCCAGGTGATGTACGCTGCATCTGACGTGCCTAAGTTAGTTTTTAAACTTCAGCTTTGTTCGAAAACAATGGGTTGATCAAGTCGTTTTCAGTAAAACATGTCCCCCATGTGGGAATTGCGGCGGATGGAGCTTTGCGCAACATGGCTGCTTTGTGTCTGAGGTTGTGCCCTAAATGTTGGCCTTTATAATGTCATGTGAGGAGGATCAGCCACTGGTAGCCATTTCTTTACCAAAAAATTTCCAGCATTAAAAAAAATGTATTTTAAATTGAGTTGGTATGTGTTCTTCATTTAGACCACGTAATTAATTGCGTATCCTGAGACCTCCTAACTATTGTATCACCATTGAAATACGCTCAATTATCAGCTAGCCCTACGTCTGTTAAAATGTGTGATTTAATTACATACTCAACAAATCTTGTTTTCGCATCTAATTTTTTTCTTTTCTCAGCCCAGAGAGTTGCCAGACAAATGGCAGCATGACATGTTTGAGGACAATGCTGGTGGGCACAGACAAAGTGCAGCACCGGTGAGAAGTGTGGAAAATAATGGCAAGCTGCTGGTTTCCAATCTGGAATTTGGTGTCTCTGACTTGGATATTAAGGTAATTGTATTAAAAACCCTATGCGATCCACTCTGTGGGCATCAGCATGTTGTGAACATGCCTGATGTTTCTACTTTTGGTCCCTAGGAATTGTTTGCGGAGTTTGGGACATTACAGAAAGCATCTGTGCATTACGACCGATCTGGTCGCAGTAAAGGAACTGCAGATGTCCACTTTGAAACTAAGGCAGAAGCACTCAAAGCCATGAAGCACTATAACGGAGTCCCACTTGATGGTGAGGATTCTTTTCTTATTCTACCATAGCATTATTGTAATATTGTTACTTGTTCAGAAGTGCTCATGGAAAAAAGCTTTTTTCTTAAAGGCCGCCCTATGAAAATCCAGCAAGTGACTTCAGAGGTGGAAGCTGATTATAGATCTACCACACAAAGGTAAGTCATGTGAGAAGGGACCATATCCCTTATTGGTATGATGGCAGGAGAACAGGATCTAAGTCTTCTCAAAGAACTGGTCGAAGGAAGTTGGCCATAGAGGATCATTAGGAGATGCTCGTGTGTGTTAATTAGCACACTAGCAGGGAGGATGTGATCCACTTTTGTCACTGTACACATCCTGACAATTGTTTGAAAGCGGATGTGAGGTCCATCAATGAAAGTTATTAAATGGGTCAAGTGACTTTAAAATAGTACTTGTGAGCCACAAATCTCCACCAATAAATCCAAGGAAAAAAAAAGTTTATATATCTATAAATAGATATAGAGAGAGTTGGGTATTAAGCAGCAATTGACCTATACTAACCTTTAGTTGACGGCATTGATAATACTGGCTAAGGTTAGTACACATTATTTGCTGTTAAATGTTAGACTACATATGCAAGTGCGGTGGTGGAAGGAAAAAAAGAAGTCTCTCTCTGTCTCTCAAAAATTACATTCCATCGCTAGATGGATGTGTTATACAATGCATGTTAACTTTATTTGTTAAGGAAGCATGGTAAATGCCTTTTCCACTATGGCTGCAGGTGATAGCGATACCCAAGTCTATAGCTTTCCAAGTGGATTTCATTGTTACTAACAGGCATGATGTACATTAGGATATTGTGTGAGTGATTTGATGCTATTGGATTGTTTTTACTATAAATATCTGGTTGTATCTAAATTTTAAAAAATGTCTGCTCTCTTTGCAGTTCAAACAGGGGGTTTGACCGCAGCAGACTTGGACAGCCTAAGTTTGAAAGGAGTGAGCGGGGTGACAGGGGGGAGAGGGGTGAAAGAAGGCAAGGTGGTGGAGGCTTCAGAGGTCGTGGACGAGGGGGTGGAAACAGACCCCAACTTTCGGCAGAGGAGCTGGATGCCCAGTTGGATGCTTACAATGCCAAGGTGTGTACTTTACTTCCATTAAATAATTATTCTATATTGACAATACTGTGTATTTTATTGCATTTCTCTTTTAATTTCCAGATGGACACCAGTTAAATGCGCTGAAAGGATGATGCTTCTGTCCCCCACATCCCTTTTTTTGTTTTGTTTAATCGCAATTGGATATGATCGGACTTTATTAAATTTTTCATTGCGTTTTTAAAAAAAACATTTTATTGTATGGACCATTATATTCTGTTTGTTTTAATGTTTCTTTGTATTTTTTTCTTAGCCATGCTTCAGTTGTGGATTTTTTTTTCTTCTCCTGGGCCAACAGCTCTTGTGCTTTTTTTTTTAATTTTATTTTTTTAAATGTGTGGACAATTGCTGTAAACCTGCAACATGACTTTTTTTTTTTCTTTTCTCAATTCACAAACATGATTCAGTGATTTGACAGACTAATGTTAAACATGTTAATGTAACACAGTTCTGTCATTTGGTACTGTATAATTGACATATGAACATATTTCTAAGGGTTTTGTACATAAATAATTATATGGAATCGTCTTTCTGGTGTTTTATTTGCAGAGTTCTCTTCTTGTGACAAAGTTGAGTTGCTCTTTACTGTGACAGTTTCGGCCTTTTTTATATAAAAAACAAAAACAAAGGAGTTGTCTTTTATTTCTGAATACATCTCTGTGACTTTAGCTATTCGGATATCTTACTGATGTCAGATTTTGAGCAAGACAGTGTTGCTGAATTTAGCCACATGGGGGAATTATTCGATAATGGTAAATTATGCTAGTGGAGATCAGTCATGTAATTTTGTGGCACCGCTACTTTGACCACACATTTCCCCTTGCGGATTAATAAAGTATAGATTTATCGATCTTTTAACTTATAATAATAATAATGCTTATAATTACTGTACACCAATTGGCTTAAGTAGATTTTAATTTGTGAAAAGGTTTTTGTTACCACCAAAATTTATATTATTCAAACTGAATTTGTTAAGCTGATGCCATTACTTATTCTTATTGGCCAATCTTAAGGATCCTTAAGTCAAAGTGACTAAGAATAAAACTAAGACCCAGATTTATAGAAGCTGTCAAATTTGTCAATGAGTGCCTCCTGCCAACAATGGGAAACATCCATAGAGTCGAATAAAGTTAAATATAATCATCAGTTTTTTAGTTGATTGGTTATTGGTAACACAGATGGTCTAATAATGTACTCAAATGAAAGTAGCATTCTACCGGCTCGTCACATGTATGCATTGAGTGACGTAATTCCACCTTTTGGAAGGTTCCAAAAGGTTCCGGAACGTGTTGCGCGCGCAGCGCACTGGGCGGCGCCGCTGTTGTTCCCTTGTTCGCCATACTTGCTCTGGAGCGCAGAGTAACGGACGCACTGTAGCGCCACTGCAAAGGCACCTGAAATAACAACTGCATTACATAAAGGTAAGTCGCGGCCGTTTGAAGGACAACTAATAATGACACGTCTAGTGTAATCCCAACAGTCGCACATTGCTGAAGCCATTTCAAAATTGCCCCTGTTCTCCGTTAACCTGGTGATAACTTGTTCGGCTAATGTTAGCTAGCCTGAATTCTTCCCAATTGTTCCCAGCGAACCAGCTAGCCACTTGTCTCTCTCTCTCCTCAGTCCCACCCTGTATCAGAGTGTCGGGGCTAAGAAAAGTTGAGCCACAATAGCGGGTACAAATCTATTTAAACACTCGCGCGAGTTAACTCTACTGCAGCTGGCAGTGTGCTGTCAGTAGCGGTGTTTTAGCCGGTTTTATGAGAAGATGGCGAAAAGAAAAGCGGAGATGGACAGTGCTAGCTAACATCGCCACTGTCATGACACACAAGGTAGCGTTTACCACTATTGTAGCTGCGGTTAGCTTCTTTATCGCGGTCTTGACTTGACACACCTATGGTGGAGATTTCTATGTAGTAGTAATATTGCATATTTCTTAAGTGCTGTGATATATAACATTGAGTCAGTACAACTTAAGTAATACAAAAGCACAAAGGGAAAACATGTTCTTTGTTTACATCTCTTCTATGTAAGTCTGTATTATTTGTCATGTACTCATTGTTTCAGGACAGCAGGAGACTGCACAGGTAGTGATGTGGCCCTGCAGCTTGTTCTTGTTTATTAATAATAATATATATGTAATAATACTGTTATAGATGTATTCACTCAGAGTGACCAATAGTTTAATGTCAGCAGTTACATAATGCATTCACTCTGACGCCCCACCCCAGCCAGCACCTCTTCAGTCTATAAAAACAGCCCTGATCAAAATTTTGCCTCTTGCGGATCTCAAATTTAGTTATGCAAAGCACCGGAGTGTATTTTGAGTTCAAAGGAATGCTCAGTAAAAAATTGACTGAACTACTTTAGTTCAATGTTTTGTTTGATGACCCATCATCCTCTACTGGGTCTATGCAATAGTTCCCATAAAAGTTGTATCAAAAGGTAACAGGATACATGCCTAAACTAAACCTTATTATGTTATTTAAAAGAAACTTTATCTTGTTTTAATGGTGATTTTGTTCATAGAACATCGTTGTCCCTTCAGCTGCCAGGATTTGTGTATATAGTAATGGAATGGTACGAAAGAGCAAAGGAAGTTTTTTTGCACCCTGCTCAGGCACGTTTATGTTACTGCAGACTAAAGCCAGAGTTCATTCCTTTAACGCTTTCTCTGACGGCTGCTAGTTTGGGCAGGTCAGAGGATAGACTTGGAAAGAGGTATGTTCAGATATTCTCAGTTCAAATCAGCAGGAGGAATCTGTATGGTGATAAATACCACTGCCTTTACAGATGTTTACACAAGCATTGTAAATTTAAGTTATGATTACTGTAGATATAAAATACCTGGCAGCTGTTTCTGCTTCCTCATTCCAAATTCACAATGTCCAAGAATAATAAAGACCAGTGTGTAATTTAGGGGAATCTAAATCTTACTCTATGTACAAGCACAGCACGTGCAACTGCCTAAAGGCTTTTCTTCTTTTTCTGCTTTCTGAGACAAAGAAGCCAGGAGGACAGAGGACAGACAAATGTTTTTAATTCTTCATAAACTTAATTCGGAAGTGTTTGTTATTTTATTAACATGTTATATTAGTTTCCAGTGATATATTAATGACTTTATATAGAAATGTTAAACAATATTTATATATATTTTAATTGTAAATTCCAATCCTGTTCTGAATTTATGTTTGAATATTATTTTTATGTTTTTAAAAGCAACTTAGTAATGTGGAAAAGTATTGATCAGTTTCTAGCTAGTGTAGTTCTCATCACACTTGGAAAGGGAGGGTTGAGCAGAGGGGTTAGTTGGTTGCAATCTGCAACAAACTACTAGATAGCACAACTACATTTTACACACTGGTCCTTTAAAGCGTTATTACTGGCTTAATGCTATTTGGGGACGATGAAGATGAAAATTTTTCAGAAAGTAGAAGGGAAAAAAATCACCATGCCATAATTTTTGCTTGATTTATCCAATCAACACGTAAAACAGGACAAATGCTTACATTTGAGTGACTTCTTTGAGGAATGGACAATGAAAATAGTTGCACGTTAGAGCTTTAACTAACAATTAATTGTAATATCAAATAATCTGCACATTTGTTTCTCAATAAATTGTGTTTAGAAAATGGTTTGAAAGTAGGGATGCACCAATATTGGTCCAATATGGTTAAAAAAAACTAGATCGGGTATCAATAACAATGGGACTGACATTTAATTTAATTCGATATGTGTATATACAAGAATTCCTGTTTGAAGGAACTGTATTTACATTAGTATAGCAGCAAACAATTATTTGCTATGTAAAAATATAGTGATGAGATGTTTTCCTGAGCAGCTAGCTTACGGCTGCTGCTCTGCACTGCTCTCATATGGCTGTAACAGCTGATAATGAGTTTTGACGTACACACATACTGAATCTGGCTCAGTGCAGCGTTAGACACACATCACAGCAGAGAGAACAAAAACAGACAAAGTATGGCTACATTTTACTTGAGTAGTTGCTGATGAATGAAATAAAACCCTTACAAGTAAGAGAGGTAATACCAGCAATACCAGCAATTAATCAAAACGTTTGATGAACAAACAGAACAAATCTGCAGAAATGCAGTTTTTGACTGTTACTCATGCTCGTCCACTGCAGATAACATCAGCATTAAGAATAATAAAACCATGTCAATTATTTTATTTTATTAACGATCTCTTTTCTCGATAAGGAAACTGAAAAGGAGTATCAAATGTACCTCAAATGGGACAGAAATCATAATGATTAAATTATTTGCTCTGTATTATTAAATGGCCTTACTGTGAATGTCAGGTCTTTTTGGCATAAACAAAGCTCTTCCTGCTTTTCCCATTCATTGTTTCAGAAATAAAGAATAAACAAACATGTCTATTAACTGTCTTACTTAAGGAACAATTAGCGAAGCATTAATGTAACTTGTGTATTTTCCTTTTGAGTGTTACATTCTTGACATTAATTAATCTTAACAAAATGTTATTTTCCATGCAGAAAAAGCATCTGGCATTGGGCTGAATTTCTTCTTTTTTTCTTCTTCTTCTTAATTTAATCATAATTTATGGAAGTAAGAAAGATAAACATGGTTGGATTGGTTCATTTCTTTCTAAAACATCCCTGTAAGCTATTTTTTTCTCATACCAAAAGAACACAGCCCTTTTTTCGAGTGATAGCCAAATGTACTTTTTTGAAATGGGAAATGTAAGCCTAAAATGAATAAAGGATTTTTGAAAAAAAAGAAGTGAATTTTACATTTTATCAATTAAACTTTGTCATTATCGTAGTGGTTATCTACAAGAAACACCATTTAAATGTTAAGAAAATAAATGATTAGCTATTTGAGTTATGAGCAGCACTGTGCTAGAAAGAGACCCTGTGCGGTCGGCAGACCTTCGTCACTGCAATTACCCGGAGCAGCATGCATGTGCATAAATATAATTAGTGTCTGATTAAGTTAGTTGTTCCAGATGTTGCTATGCTGTTAGCCACGATACTGGCCAAGCAGGACTGTGCTGTTAACATTTACCAGCTCTCCTGCAAATTAGTTTTTTTCACTGGCCGATCAGGCAACTGTATGAGGCATTTCACTTGTCCGACCACATAGTTTACTTGCTCCTGCCAAGCGGTAATGTCCATCCCTGCTACTTGTGAGAGGCCATACCCTCCCTTGGAATGGTGCTGTATCATATGATGGCTAATGCCTTATTCATTTATCTCCTACTGGTGCTGATGTTATTTCAGACAAATGTGTTTAGATGATATCACTCAGCAAACAGAGTTACAGGTCATCAGCAGCAGCAGCAGCAGCCGCAGCATAAAGAGAAATGCTTCTGCAGCCGTCTCATCAGCACAACCTCTCACAGTCACACACCGAACAGCTGCAGATCAAGTAGACTAGACACTTTCTACAAGTATTCATCCTCCTTTGCATTATCATTATATTTTTCTCAACCCGACCTGCTTTTTTTTAACCCCTTCCCCCCCACCCCCCAACCTGTTTCCAGACATGGCTGAGGATGAGGTGACTCCAGAGCAGCTAACAGCCATTGCAGCTGAAAACGAAGAGCCAGAGCCGGTGAATTACAAGCCACCAGCCCAAAAGTCCATGAAAGAGATTCAGGAGCTGGATAAGGATGATGAGAGCCTGCGCAAATATAAGGAAGCTCTGCTTGGCTCTGGGGACTCTGAGGCTGGTAATTGTGTGTGCGTGCGTGTGAGGAGGGGGTCAGTTGGTTGGTGGTTGTTAGACAGTTAAAGAAGCAAAGCTGCATGAATCCCAGGGAGTATGTTTTTTTTTATTGAACCAACCTGTTTCTTTGATTCTATCTCAGACCCCCATGTTCCCAATGTCCAAGTGATCCGGATGTCTCTGATCTGTGAAACTGCCCCAAACCCCCTGGTGCTGGACCTGCAAGGTGAGTTCCTCTTTCAGAAATTACTTACTTGTTAAATTAAGTATTTGCCTTAAAGCTCGGATCAAATTATAACCTGACATTAGTGTCAGTGTAAACATTTAAACACATTACGTATGCTAAAACCAAATAATTGCTGCTCGCCAGCAGTAGTGCACTTTCCATCTGGTGCGTATAAATTCTTTGCGCTCAAATCGGGATGGACCCGTATCCAATTTAGAATACTAGTTTGCATGCAAACATTGTCATTAGAGGTGTGAAAACTCCTTGATGCTGATGTGCATCGATGCCGTGATGGAACACATTTGGGAGTTTGGTCTCATTTTTTCTCCATGCTGTCATTTACTGTCGCGCTTGTTTTTCTCCTCGCTCTTCTCTCTCCTTTCTTCTTCATTGGTGTTTCACCGAGGGCATAGGCGAAACATCGCACACACGCACACACACACACACACACACACACACACACACACACACACACGCACATACATAAGGACACATGGACACATGCACACAAACTCTGCGTGGAGCAGAGAGGCACAACTCTGCAGTTTGCTAACTTGTTTCTCTCGCTCCAATATTAGCTGATCTGTTTCAACAATGTTGGGCTGAACAAACGTGCATGCTGAAATTCTCCCATGGGGTTCTGTCGGGAGATGCAGGGACTTAAACCAAGTAAGAGTAGAAGAGCTACAAGTGAGAAAAGTCTGCTAACTGCTCGGCTAATTCATGCAGTGTAGAATGCCATACGCACTCATTTTTGTATATTACAACACACATGTACACTGCAGAAGGATTTAGGATTTGATTTTGTAATGTTTATGTTCTTAGGTGGGTTACACAAACTAATATTTTAAATGCAGCATTTTATAATATAGACAGTAGTCAGAACACTTTCTTAATAAAGGGATGTTGGTGATAAAACGTAATAACGTAAAACATAGCCATGTGCAGAAATATAGAAAATTCAGGATGTGATACATTAAGAAGCATCAAGAATAGTTGCGCATTTAAATCGTTGACAGCTGAATTGTAATCCTAATCCTAATCTTAAAGGCAGTTCAGAGTCACACCTCAAATAATCACTGTAGTAAGAAAATATTGACATTTTTCCCTTTTTTTGTGTAACAGGAGACCTGGAATCCTTTAAGAAGCAGGGGATTGTTCTGAAGGAGGGCGTTGAATACAAAATAAAGATCAGTTTTAAGGTGAGATCTGTGAAATGGCAATAAGAAAGGGATTTTAAGGTCTGATACAGACGTTTAAACTGTATCATACTAAATAGAAAAAAGATGTATAAAAAAATTGCAGCCTCTTGACATTATATTCATTGAGAATAGTCATAATATTCATTTAGTTTATATCCAGCTATGCTCATAGGACTTGTGTCTGGAGCAGGGCGCAGTAATACAAAAAAAGACACATGGTTAGATGCTAAAATGAATACTCTGCATTTTTTCTCCATCCTATGAGATGTATAAAGTTTTAGGGGTTTATCTGCCTAAAATCATATTTTTTTGTTTTTATCCCTGTGATTTCCCAAGCAGATGTTGTCTTTAACAATGTTTGTCTCCCGCAGGTGAACAAGGAGATTGTTTCGGGACTGAAGTATGTGCAGCAGACATTCAGGAAAGGAATTAAGAGTGAGTGATGAATTTCTGTTGACCTGTCCCACAAAAACATCAGCTCCACCTCTTAGAGACTCAACATTTATAAAGCTGTGCATCCTCTAATGTCTGGAATTTAGATAAAAGACTCATTTTTACTGTATATTTTTCACCCTCTGGTGAAATGCTTGAATTAACAGAAATAACAAATGTTTATTATCTATTGTCCAGCTTCAATTACCCCGATGATTAATGTCAGGCTAACTCAATTTCTCAAAGGCTGATCACATCAAAAGGCAACCCTTTTGATGTGAACACAGCATAACACCATCACCACTGCGAAGGTATAAGACATAAGAATGGCAAACTATTAGACAAGTTAAAAGCGTAAGTGTTGAGAAAATGTATTGGCTAATTTTAAGTGCGTTATCACCCCAATCAATCAGATTTATATTTATTTAAATGTGCCTGCTGGCAGTGGGCTTTCAGAATAAGTAGATACAAACAAGCCCAAAGAGTATCTAATTGATAAAAATTAATAGATACTTATGAGGTACAATATGTATCATAAATATCATACAGTATATGACACGGTCAATGCTCGACTGCGCCGTGTGGTGTTCAATCTACGGCTCCAGAAAATCTCGTAAATAAATTAGTCCTTGTCAGCTGAATCGATAGCGCTCGTATGATGTCATCATGATGTGAGAATGGATCTTGGCGATCTGGAAGAACTCTCTCCCTATAAAACTGATATAACTAATATCGCTCCTTCACCATTGATGAAGGTAGCTGCCTTTTTTGGTGAGAATGGCCAGCTTATCCAGTAAATTTCAGTTACAGTTCAAGGATTTAGATGTATGACTTTGCTAGTTATTCTAAACTTGCTTCGTGGAACCGAAAAGCCTTAGCAGCGTCATCTTATCCTGAAAACTCAGTAAGCCAGGTACAAGGAACGGGGCCCCTGTGTTTTAAGGCTTTATAGTGCTGACCACAAACCTCAACGTACCGTGTTAAACTAACAACCTTTTCTTTTTTGTCATTCCTTTCCACAAGAAAATAAAAATATTATATTATATTTAAATTCTGGAAGCCAAGGGTGCAAAACAAAAAATACAAATGAAGACAAGTGAAATAAAGCATTTGTGTGTGTAATCTCACCATAATGTCCATTCTCATCTGTTAACAGTTGATAAATCAGACTACATGGTGGGAAGCTATGGGCCTCGTCTCGCTGAATATGACTTCCTGACGGCAATGGAGGAAGCTCCTAAAGGCTTGATGGCCCGCGGCAACTACGAAATCAAATCCAAGTTTACTGACGACGACAAGCACGACCACCTGTCCTGGGAGTGGAACCTCAATATAAAGAAAGACTGGAAAGACTAAAAGAGGCCTTTGTGTTCGGGGGCTAGGAATTTTAAAAAATCCCCCAGTCCTGTACGTTACTAAGCCGCCGCCCCTCCATCTTCACCCTGTGTCCACCATTTCTGCCTTCTTTGGTTTTACTCTGTTGTGCATTTAATGTCTAAATTACTGCCGCGTTGTCTTAACACCCCGCCATCCTTCCCACCTCAGTCAGCATCCGTAGCAGCATCCATAGTCCCCCCACCCCACCACCACAGCTGTCCAAACAGTACCTCCCTTTTTGCCTGAACATTGCTTGCACACAAGCCACTTCCTCACTCCCTCTTCCCTCCCACTGAGCTGTTCCATGTAGCACCTTATTTCCTCACACCCAGCCCTGTTTTTTTATTTTCTTTATTATGGATTTTTGCTGCTTGAAGAGATTAACCCAGCCTTCCACCTCTCCAGAATGGTGTCTTCCTCTCTCCTCCTATGAAGTATGTGGAAAAGCAACTGTACAATCAACTTTTGTTTGCCTTTTTTTATATAATTGTATCAATGTTTGTGTAATGTGACTGTATTCATATATATATATATATATCAGCTGTTGTGTCCATAGCAGGCCCCACCACATCATACACCCCTCCTCCCTACAGCTTTCCTTTGCTTGCTGTCTTTTGATATAATTACCAATACCTGCCTTGTAAAAACAATTCATTCGAAGCTGCTCTACAGCACCTCTCGCGTCCATCAAAGTATTCACCCACTCCCCTTCAAATGGGGGCTGAGGTCAAAGTGAACAAGGAAGTTAGAAGTATAAAGCTAAAAAAAAGCTGAATTATGTAATGACTGTCTAAACCTGTTAACGTCTATTTAGCATGCCTCGTGAGTATAGGTGGTGCTTGCTATCAGGTAGTGTGTATATCAAGGGCTTACTCTCGCTACCAACCAATAACCACCTGTAGCCCTGTTGTAGTGGAGGATGTTTATACATATACTGAGATACAGGCAATGCAAAATAAAGTGACCTTGTGATTTGAGGAAACAAAATGTTACAAAACCCAGTTAGTCAGTATTGATGAATCTTGGCCCTCTTGTTCATTTTAGCCATGAGGCCTTAGTACAAACTATAATTGTGTAGAGGAAAACAAACATTTCTAATTGAGCGTTTTATTTTTGGTTCCTTTTTGCCTTAATGTACATCATTCCTCCAACAAAGCCCCCCTTCCCTCCCCACTCCCTTCGCTCATTCAGACCGCTTCATAATTCGTAGCCGCTGGTCGGAGAGCACAGGTGTTGAGTTGTACTACAGAAAGCAAAGGAGGAGGCTGAGCCAGGCTCTGTCTGCTGCTGGAGACCTCGGCAGTGTCCGGTCTCACCCACAGAGCGACACTGGTAGTGAAGACAGAAACCAACAACCCTTTTTACCTGGTGACCCTCAGAAAGAAAGCCGGTGAACCACGGGTCAGATGGCTACCTACAAAACATGCTCAATGTGTAATGAGAGAGGAGGGTTTTTCAACGCAACTGACCAGAAACATTTCATCGACATTAACTTGTACTGTACTAGAACATATGGATGTAAAAACTATTTTTGTTTCTTCTGATAAGTATGTATTCCCATTCCATACATTCCTTCACATTGTACAGTTTCTATTAAAACGCTGGCATGCTGGTGGGGTTGTATATTCTATCATTTGTGATTGCTCTTCTTGGTCAATAAAGAATTTTGCTCAAATTGGCTTCCAACACTGTTGTTTTGCAAATAAGTATATCTGCTTTTACTTTTTTTTCACTGCGTGTTGCTGTGCGAATGAAGAGACATTGCATTAAGTTTACTCATCTTGAGTACTACCGTCGGTGCAAAATCTTTGTTTCACTCTTTAACACTAGAAAGAAAAACATTTTAGTAATGCAATTCTTATTATCGGCTGACATACTTCTCAAAATGTTACCTCAGATAAGCCAACGTCAGCAAATAAATTGTCACGGCTTTGTAGAGCCGACATTATTTCTTATCACCAAACAAGTTATTTTCATAGTTCTACTGTATCATCTTAAAAAAAAACCATACTATTCTTTGGGGAAAATCAGACAATGTAGATTAATTTGTAAAAAGAAAAAAACAGAGCCAAAATTAATTTATACCCATACTGTATTTTATACTTAACAGTGTACGTTTGCCAAAGCAAAATAGAAATATTACTTAAAAATGTATATTGGAAGGCACGGCATCAAAATACAATTTTACATGCAAGTTTTTTTCTCTAAAATTGGAGTAAACATTCAAATGTTGACCCATCTGGCCTGCCTGTTGAATACTGACGGCCGTCCGTCACAGGGTGAATACTTAGCTTACGTGTCACTGCTTTAAGATGCATCCAGTCAAAATGGTGAAGCAAAATTACTACTGACTTACAGCACTACAGATAGAGGGAGAAGGGGAATCCATTCTCCTCAAGCTCTTGAAAGATTTGACGTTTGTAACAAACATTTTCTGTAAAAATCCCTCTGAACATGAGATGCACCTGACTTCTATGATAAGCACCCAGAACCGTCCTTTGTACAACAGAGACAGAAGCTACTCCTTTACATCACTGTCAGAACAAATGGCCCCTGTACATAAATATACATATTAAATATACATTCAGAGGAGCAGGGAGAAATGAGCATGCAAATTTGGTCCACTAGTAGTCAGCCAAAACAGAAAGCATTCACCCAAGGCTCATCCTGAGAAACAACACTGACCATTTTTCTCCAAAAGGACATGTACAACGGGCTGGTTTTTGGCACATTAACGGTAAGTCTATTTTTTTTTATTTTAAAATCTTTTTCTAGTAACCACCCTATCAACCTGACTGCTCCTTTTTTTTGCCCCTCAACTTCTCTCAACCAAGATGGCTATCTAGCACTGTGCATGGCTTAAAGTCTCTTGATTTAGATTGTATACAAAGTTTCGGAGAAGCGAAGCACATTAAAATATTCCAGTTAAAAAAAATACAACAATGAAGACTTAATATAAAAGTGGATGTGAGCCGGAATGTCCCGTCAGGCCACCGGCGATGCAGTTCAGCATGTTATACAGTAGATCTGCCAAAACATAAAGGCCCAAACACAGGCTAATAACCCTGAAATCTATACCGGTTCCAGTTACTGTAGAATGTGCTGTGCAGGTGTTCGATGCTGCCTTCTCCATTCACGATGTGTCTTCGGAGTTTGGCAAAAGAAGAAATCCAGTAATACTATTTATTTCCATGTAGTTTTTTTTAAGGTTCATCTTGAGAGTTTGCTGATGACTCGAATGAGGGCGGCGTTCTCATCTTTGAGTCTCTGGTTGTCTGATCTGAGGTCCCCCAGAACCTACGGAAATATCATAAAATGTTGGTGTTCATAGCTTTACCACTGAGTATCACAATGTTCTGCTCTTTTACAATGAAATTTAACCTTTTTCTTTATTTAGGAGAAGTAATATTTATGTGAGCAGTATTTTGTTTCACGTTAGCATCAGATGAGGTGGTCCACCTCTGCTTTAAAACAAGAACAAAAATTTGCAAAAACATAAATGGGCCACAATATGTTGCACTAATGTGATGGGAACACTGATCCGCACCAGAGTCACCAAGAACTTTGGCACCCGGTTTGTCTCATAATTTGCTTCAGAGCAAAAAGGTTTATTTGCCACTTAATTTAATAATTAATTAAACTCCTCAAAGATGGAGGACGGCGCTAATAGTAAGTGACTGTTCACTGAGGACAGCAAGAAATCAGTGTTGATGTGGAGATCAGTACCTTCAGCTCATCCTCTAGTTCCACTGCTTTCCTCTGGAGGGCCAACTTCTCCTGTGAACAACGGTTTGAATGTCACAAACTGAGGTTTTTGCCATAGAAATATATGATCTGTATGTATAATATAGTATTAAAACAGACTTACAAATCTCTCCAGTTCCAGGAGAGCCGGTCTGTTTGTGCTGCACTCTTGACTCTGCCACAGAGAGAAACAGTATTTATTACAGGTGACTGGAAAACTACCAAACTCCCCTAAATTTTAAAATTGCATGCTGATAAAAGAATATAACCTGTAAAGGTTTAAGATTGACAATTCCAAATTCCAAACCTAAAATATTTTTTAGAGCAAGGATGATTTGTGTAACTGCTGTGAAAGAAAGAAGCATTTTCTTATTTTATCTCTCTCTCACTCACTCACACACTCGCATGCACGCACGCAAAGCAGCAAACATCTAAACCTGTTGGAGTCTCTCCAGCTCCACTTTGTTTTGGCTGAGCAGCAGCTCCTTTTCTTGCAGCTTGTCCTTAAGCGCCAGGTTCTCCTGCAGCACTTTCAGGTACAGCTAGAGGGAAACGTGCACACACAGATATTCAGAGATAAACAAACTGATAATAAAAGCCAGGGTTCATACACATCTTGACTAATGAATTTCCATGACTTTAAACCAAATTTCCATGACCAAACATTTTGTGAAATCTTGGTGTACACTTGGAAAACGTGAGAAAATGTAGTATTTAAGAGATTTATTTATGAGAATGCAAGCGTATGCCTGCTTTTATTTTGAGCGTCTTTTTTTAAAAATTTTTTAAAGCATATTAATTATTTCAAACTCGACGTAAATGAACACATACACATATGTGTGTGTGTATATATGTGTATATATATATACATATACACATATATACACACACACACACACACACACACACACACACACACACACACACACACACACACACACACACACACACACACACCTTTGGGAATATCTGGAAATAACCATTTTAAAATTCCATGACTTTTCCAGTTTTTCCCATGACTGTGCGAACCCTGAAAAGCTTACATGTGCAGATGAAAATAGCATAGGTGATGCTACAGTACAGCCTACTTTTCTCTTAATTTATCTCTCCAGTTTACTGGGTAGATATCACCTATAATTCACTTTCAGCCCTCAGGTGTGTTTTTCAGAAATATGTGAGAAAAGAGTCAGACACATACCGTTCTGTAGTCAGCTGATAAATCCCCCAGTTGACTCTCACTGCAGACACAGACACACAGACACAGACTTTTAAACAGTCGGTAGGAAATCCTTCACACAAACTATACTTTGATAAAACTAAGAATGTACCTTTATGTCCTAAAAATAAGACTACATACGGGTACCAGACCAAACCAGCAGGTTCGCATACAAATTCAGAGCACACAGGCAAACAAGTTTGAACAACCTTCCCCTGCAGCCGTCAGATAGACTTCACAACTAAAAATCTGTCATAACTAAGAAAGGGAAAGAAAAATGTTTATTTTTTTCTTCTTCTTCTGATATCTTAGTTTTTCTCTGAAACATGTGAAATTAGAATAAAATGTCCGAGAGAGAAAAAAACACTTACTTGGAAGAACTCTTACTGTTGGTATCATCCAAAAGATCATCCTCATTTTCATTCTGAAAAACAAAAAGCCCCACGTTGTCAGCTGCAGGCCCGACAGTTAGAACGGCCCTTTGCTAGCATGTCTAATCTGAAATGATACACACAACAGGGAATATCACTTAAATTCCCTATGTGATATTTAAAGACGGACATTTTGTTTATCATTAACTCTTCTTCCATTTGGTTTCCTATTTCATAACTTTCAAGTTGTTTAAAATCACCTCATTCTTCTACAGCACGGTATTCAACTAAAATTCAGCAAAGTCCAGTTAAAGACAATTTCCTCATGCAAAGGTCATGAACAACACTGTAATGTTTAATTTGCACGATACAATCTTGTGCAATATGTATTGAAGTAGCCAACTGTCGTATTAATGTCTGTTTGTTAACCACAACTGACTGTCAAATTAAATTAAGAAAGTTAAATGTAATAGCATCTAAAGAATATGTATTATTATAGATTTACAATTGAATTGGATTAATTATAAACAATACATACTATAATAATAAATACATTAGCGTGTCTTATTTCAAGAAAAATAAAAGGCTGGAAATCTTTTGTAAAATGTGACCCTTAAAATAAAGTATTGTCCTGCAGCTTTAAATTCTGTTTATTTGGGAGTCAGACAATGTGGGGTTAGAGCGTTTAACTGTGGCTATGAAACCACTTGGTTAAACCACTCTGACCGTAAAGTTATCTGATCTCATGGTTCTATGCTTTGACTTTATCTGTGGTTATTAAACTACTTGTTTTAGCTAATTTCTCGAAGTTTCGGATGTGAGTCGATACGTTTGCTCAAAATATCTGTGCTCTGTCTTGTAGCGGCGCTTCACATCACTGCTTTTAAAAATCAAAAGTTGCTAATTATTGACACAGCAAAAGACTGACCCAAATACATGAACTTAGCCCGTTGCTATGGTACTTAACATCTAAATCATTAATTTAAATGCATGTGGCGTTAATTTTATGCTGCCTTCAACAGGGTCCTGCTGGTTGGCGATAAATAGATAGATATTATATTTTAGGCCGATATATTGGCTACAGTTTTAATGGGAGGTTACTGTAATTTTTTCTATGAGATTATTGCACATTTTGTGGTCTTTCTTGTTTCAATCAAAATCCAGAACAATTATAAATTGACTGCAAGTTTGATGAAAGTATGACAGCTTGTGTTTTTGTTGTAGTCTCCTCTGCAATCGGATGCTCCGGACATTGGGGTATAAGGACAGTGTGTTTTTTACTCTGACACAACCGGCCACAAGAGGAAAGAAATCTATCCGTTTCTCAGACTGACTGTGAGAATGAAGCACGAGAAGCAACTTCTGCTTGTAAAAGAAGGAAGTTCTCGGACTTCTCAGTTCTTTGAAGTTCTCAGCCTGTACCTGTCTGTTTTTAGGAAACTATTGTGTAAAAATGTAATAATCATAAGTTGTGCTTTCAAAGTGTGTGAAGATAAACATTTATGCAGGGTAATATTGGACCATACAGTGGGAAGATCACATCAGATAACATCAATATGTTTTAGAGGACATTTCCTCAAAAACATATTGCGTGTAAGTGGGCTGTAAACAATTGTGTGCTCTAGTTTTAGTATTGGTGGAATGTAACTACATATATTCATCAATAAGCATAATCC
This sequence comes from Clinocottus analis, assembly GCF_023055335.1. Lineage (NCBI taxonomy): Eukaryota > Metazoa > Chordata > Actinopteri > Perciformes > Cottidae > Clinocottus > Clinocottus analis. Next base: position 8,443,550 of record NW_027175954.1, on the reverse strand, counting down.
ACTGATATAGGCCTACCATTAATATATTATTTTAAATTTTACTTTTACAATGCGACACAGCGAGCACTACTACGTTCACGGCCCCGGGAGACAGCGAAGTGCAGCTGAGGGGTGCTATAAAGCTGACATGGCCGGAGTCACGAGCCACTTTTACTTTACTTTTTTCGAGCTGAACTGGCTAAAGTGACGGCGTATCGCTGCGGAGGAAATGCGCCAGCCAACCTATTGAGGATTTAAAAAAATATTCAGGTTCATTAAGATACTTTGGCGGGGTAGAATAGCAATAGAATAGGGTTTCCCATTCAATACCAAGACTGTGGTGGGCTAATTAACGGGAAACACAGTGGTGAACTCTCTGCCATGTTTGAGATTATGTAAGGTTGGGGTTTCGTTCTTACATCTCCATCTAGCTGAACGATGCCAGTGGAGCGTCTCTCTCTCCTCCCTCTCCTCCTGTCCTTCACTCCTAGACGCTTCTCTCCCTCTGGCTCCCCCTGGTTCACCTGGTCTGTATCTGAAACACATGGAGGTTGACAAAATATATCAACATTTGGTTGCGTCAAGAATCTAACTAACCACGTCCTCTGTCAGTTTAAAGATCCAAAGAACAATGAACAGGTAATAAACACGGCGAGGACACAAAAGGTGCTTGACAGATGCATCACTGAAGCTCAGTTAGGGATTAATCTATTCAATCATGTAGATAGATTAGTTTCCAAATTTAACTTTCTTCTGACCTCAATTTTTACTTCAGATATCTGCAAGTTGAGAGTAGCGAGCTCAATTGACATTATCAAAGAACAAAATGCTCTGATTTAGCTTTTTTACTAGATTATTAGAAGAAGATTACTAGAAGAAGACAAAAAGCATTGAGTGTGGGTAAAGGTGACCAGAACATAAAGAGGAAGACATACACTACCCACGACAACATGAACATATGGTCTCCACCCTGACAGATAAACCACACCGAACCTTCCACCACACAGCAGCAGTAGCCCTTAAAACCAATGTGAGGAAACCTCAAGCGTTCGAAACTATCCGGAATTGCACCCCACCCATAACATACAGCATGTTTATATTTGGCAGTCTAGTATTACAGTAAGTAGAAGTGACTAGCATTTTATCCTCACTCACCCCTTTCAGCAGGCGTGACAGTAACAATTGGGCTGACAGGCTGGATGTTGCGCGGCGGTGGATCTGCAGCTTTAGGCACAGTCTTCTCTGCTTCTTTCAGGTCTGTCAGAGTCACACCCTGCAAGCACCGAGCAAAACAACATCAATCAGAAGCCTTAAATTAAACTCTGAAATTAACAGTTTATGGGGAAAATACACTGTCCCAAGAATTAAAATATTGAGGCAGTGCATCATCTGTAGCTCAAAGCTGTGCAGCATGATGCTGCACTTAGAGCCACACAAGTCCTGGAATAATAAAGTTCCCTGCAGCATTGTCTTTTCAATGAAACCTTGTTTATCCGACCATGCAGGACGCATTAACCGCCATCTGTAGGGATGGCCTCTCAGACATCTAAATGTTGAAATGGTCTTAGTCAACTAAGATCTCTTTAATTTAGGTTCTTTAACAACTAATCTTTTTTTTTTAATGCTGAATGAATTATGTTCTCAAACAAATCAACATATCTCTGGTAAACACAAGATTTAAAGCGGTGCCTTTGTGCGAATCTTTGTTGAGAAACTCAGTTTTACAAATTGGATGATTATATCGACTGATCAATTTGTTAATGAGTGTTCGCGAGTTCTTTAAACATGAAAAAAATAATATATATAGCTATATTTTATATTTAGCTTCAGGATTTGTTTGCAGCAAGATATTATTGAAATGTACTTTGCTGTAGATAACACTGCTTTTGCTGCTCCAGAAACTATATTTTCTGGGATTGAAATACAAATAAATGGCCTGAAACTAATTATTTTTGCACATGATTAGACAGATTAGTACCTGTGTGGAGCGACGAGACCGCCGCATAAGCCGAGAGCGAGCTTTCCTCTGAGACTCAGACTCTTCGTCTCTGACTGGAGCCTGGAACCTAAACACAGCAACAAAAACATATTATATGTAACAAACTACAACATACATTTTAACCATGATAATGTACCATGTATCTGCATGTTGTTTTTTAAAACAGAGATCAGTGTGGGGACAGCTTTTAAATATTTTATATTGAAACAAAAAGTTTTGTGTTCCTGTTCAAAACACTGTTGTTTCTTACTTGCGCCTGTCAGTGTTGGGGGTGTTGGGGCTCTCAGCCGCGGCATCCCTCGTCTGAGGGGTCGGTTGGACGATGGCAGTGCGGTTCGCCTTGTCCTGCTCATTCTCCTCCTCACTTTTCTCCTCTGATGTCTGAATAATGTAACACACACAAAAAAAAAACGTTGGCTGAACTGTAATTAACTGTCTCCAAATCAACTTTTGATGTCAGCATAATGTTAAAATGTATATTTTTAGTCAGTGTACACGTTAACTGATTTGGATTTTTCTCAGTGATCCTTTTTTTGTGTGACAAATACTTTTTGCTGCTGCGCCCGACCAAATCAGTACAGGCGGAAAGTATTGAACTGTACATTCTTCCCCATTATTATATTGCTAGAACATTAGACATACCACATTATGGCTTTTTACTGACTTATTCAGATTGATAATATTGTTTTTAGTTATTATTTATTCTTTACAACAACAAAAAAAAGTTTTAAAAAAACAACAACACCTTTTCCTTTATTAGAAAACTACTGAATGAAATTGAACAAACATCAGTCAATATTTAGCATAAAACTGACGTAAAACCCCAATTTAAACAATAACTATATTTTCTTAACATTTCCATGCAAATAGGGGGGATTTGTTTTGTTGTAATTTTTTTTTTAAATGAGTTTTAACGTCGCTGTAGCAAATTTAAGGCTTTTTAAAATAGTAGGTATGCAGTAGTTGCTTTGTAGAACACAACTTTATTATCTATGCTGTGCAGAGAATGTGGTAAGTGTTAAGGATGAAAGCAGAAAAGGGGGGAATGTAAAATCACCAAAAGCACACATTGAAAAAAGTAAAAACCATTTAGTCTTTTCCATGATGTATTTCATATAAAACACTTGGCTGGTGCACTGAGATTTGTACCTTGTCAGCTAGGCTAGCTGTGGATGTGGTCACACTCTCTGGACTGGACATAGTGGAGCTTTCTGGAAAAAGAGAACCAGCATCTTTTGCAATTAGCATGATCACAGGCATTTACAGAGCATGTTGTACTTCTATCAACACAGCAGCAAGCTTACCAGGGCTGCTTTCTTTCTCCTCACTCAGCTCCAGGCTTCCCGAAACACCCCTCTCTTTAGACTGGTCCTGCACGTTCATCTTCTCTTTACTACTCATCCTGCACACTGAGCTCCTTGAAGACATACAATGGGGAAAGATGTTAGCACTGAGGAACTTTTGGGTCACACTGTGTAAAGAAACTCTTCAGACCTCCTGTGTTGATTACAATGTTTGTCTTACAGTGTGTCTCACAGCAAGTATTATAACAATATTGAATATCTTTATGTAATAAATAATATATGGAGGTATTACTGGCATGTCTATTTGTTTTTAGTTTACACTTAATACCCATCAGGGAAACCTGTCTTGTGTGTTCACAGGAAGGAAAATGTTTTTAATTGGGAAACATTTAATTCAGGATAAGTTACAGTTGGACACTTACCTCCGCCGTTTGTTTAATGCGTTTGCCGTAGTGGAGCCTGGTTGGTTTTGCCTGTCCAATATGGACTGTGGAGAGAGAAACAGAGACAGCTGTCAGTGCTTCTTTTAAAAAAAATTTTTTTTTAAATTGAATCACATAGAAGTAAATACATGTAATACTAAGATAAACTCTCTTACATTTGCTTGTTTCTGTGATAACTCCTCCAGGAGCTCCTCAATGCTTTCATCAGCTACATCAAATGGCGTCTGACCCTAAAAAGTGAGAAACAACATGACAAAAACTTAACTTTAAATAAAGCACATGTTACATTTATAGTACCAAGTTTCTCTGCAGATTATCCAAATGTAATGGCAAATGAAAGAACACTCAAAATAGAAGAATGATTTACTAAGAAAAGCTTTCGTAAATATTTTTGGGCCATACCGCATTACTGCGAGCCTCCATATTGCACAACTGTTCAGCAAGGATGCGACAGGCCTCCCCCTGTCCCCAGTGTGCTGCAGCATGGAGAGGCGTCCAGCCATCAAAGTCCTTAGCTGACACATCCAGGCCACACTGACACAGTATCCTAAACAACACAACAGCAAGGTGACGACAACAGAATTGCATGATGCACCATTGGAAAAAAAAATATAGACTTCCCGAAGAAGAAGATAACATTTCTCAGTGAAAATTTTAAATATATATCCCCTCTGAAAAACATTAAGAGAGGCTTACTTGAGAGCCTCTAGATAGCCTTTGGCTGCAGACACATGCAGTGGGGTGGCCCCGGTCCTTTGGTGTCTTACATCCGCAGGTGGGCCCTCAGTCAGCCAGATCCGGGCATCTGTCATTATCAGTTCCTCCTCCAGCCGCTTGGCTGCATCCAAGTCCACACCTGGACACAGAGAGAGAATGTCAAATATGCGTTTCTTCTTTTATTCGTGTCTACATTATGAGGCAATGCATTTGGGTAGTTGTTAGGGATGTATCAGTCACAATATTATAAGTTAGAAAATTAAAATTCATTGTTATTATTCTTTTAATAGAATATCATATGATACTTCCATCCAATAATGCTGAGCCTTGGCTGTGGACTGGGTAAGCCATATAGAAGGCATTGTTGCCTCTCTCTCTAACTTGTGCTCTCTGTGTCGGTCAGTAAGCAACATTCAGGCACGCAAAGGAAAAAATAAACTGATAAGTATGAAAATATGTTTTCTTCTTCTTTACATTGTTTTAAGATTGTAAAATCAATATCATCAATTATCATAACGGTATTGGCGCAAAAAGCGGATATTTAGAGCTGTTGTAAATGGGGCACTCGAGCTGTAATCTGAACAGGACCATATATTAGATTAAGCACAAACAAATGATCAAGCATGCTTTTATAAATGGGTTAGTAGCTGTCAAAGGACAGCACTCACCCTGTCTCAGAGTGTAGCTCTGAAGAAGGGACTCAGTGGTCTCATCGAGAGCAATGTCCATTGGAACGTCACCGTCACAGTTCACAGCAGAGACAGACGCACCGTGCTGCAAAAGAAAACTGTCAGAACAAACATGGACAGAGTGAGAAAGCATTTAAGTGCAGAAACATGTGTAAAGTCTACACAAGGACAACCAATTCTAGATAGACACAAATAATTCTATCACATTACCTAAAATGCATTATTCACAGAACAAGATTAAAATGGAATAAATGGTTCATCAACTGCTAAATCATTTGAGCTGCTTGCATTTGTGTGCTCGGCCAACCCACTCATGCTTCAGCTGACTGCCAAACAGGAAAACAATGTTAGTATTGTTAAATGCACAAATACTCTGGCACCCCCGCTGCATTCTGACGTCTCCATAGTGTCAACAAGTACTGTATTACACAGCTGTTATGCTACTGTAGTCCGCTAACTATAGAGACATGTACTACTCACTCTGCAATGTCAGGGTAACCGCAGGAGGCAGCAACATGTAGCGGTGTCCATCCCTCACTGTCAACCTGGTTCACGTTGGCACCATTATCCAAAAGGAAGGACACTATCTCCATGCTGCCATCTATGCAGGACTGTGCAGAAGAGAGAAAAACAAAAAGTAATGCAACTTTAAATATATCTAAATCATCTCAGCATCAACCAATATTATGGATTAAAACCTAAGGGGAGACACTGCCTCACCTGGTGGAGAGCAGTTATTCCATCGGCATTGGAACAGTTGATAATTTCTGCCGCATCCTCCCCCTTCCTTGTTTCTGTTTCTTTGGCCTCCTTCAGCATCAACTGGGCCTCTTCTGTGTCTCCGCTGGCACAGGCGGCCAGGAACTCTGCAGCCCTGTCAAATCTCACGCTTTTCCTAAACACAGAGGATGGATGACCTCCTGTGAGCAGTTTTGCCAAATTAAAGAAAAAACACGCCTTGTAGCACCAGTGAGTTCCATACAGGGGACTAGACAGAAAAGAAACAGCTTACACCACTGTTGCAGTAGCCTTGCTCAAAGTCAATGCGATTTGAAAGAGGTTTAATTACAGGTTGAGGCTGGAAATAGTGTAGGCTATTGCTTTTTTCCTGTCAACAAATCCAATGAAAATGCTTAAGCAAACAATGCATTTTTCCCCTATCTTAATATTTTCAGACATCCCCACTATCAGTCGATCTTTGCAGCCCCAAGGCCAGTTGCACTGCAGATATGTACGTATTATATTTATAAAATGGCTAAATAATTTCCTAAAACCGCGGGACACTTTTGCCAATTGTTGATTTTGGTGCACTGGTGGATATTTAAAGCTGCAGGCCAGTTTATGTGGAATCAATTCAAAGTGAACCACAGTAGCCTAGTTTATGTTATTGAAAGACCACGTCACCTAATGCAACAATGGGGCTCTCTAACAATTAAAGCCTTCTAATGTCAGTCCCAAAAATGTCAATTTGTAAAAAGTGGATAAGACACACGGTGCTGGACGAGCAGACCCTCACCATGACTGACTCTTGGTAATTGCTAGCTAGCTAGCTAAAACAAACACTACAAATTATGACCACTGGTTGCTGACAGTTGTGTAAATGTTTTTTTAGCTGAAGGGGCTAGAATAATGTACGTAAGGACATGTAGCTCGTGTTATTTTGTCCAAGCCCAAGCACAGCATTCTTCCTTAAGCAGGTATTCAGGTGTTAAGCTAAGTTAGCTGGGTGTTAGCCGTCGGCCGTCATTGTAAAAACGTTTCGACGAGACGCTTCCTCACCGTCGTTTGAGGAGGGGACTGATTTCATCAATGCCTACACACACTGGCTGGTCCCGAGGCGGGTCGCTAAACTGGGCCCCTGGCTCCCCTGCTCCGTTCTCGGCATCGCCCCGCCACCTCCGCCTGGGCACGGCCGACGCTTTGTTGGTGCATGAGCCGGCCCAGCGCTTCAGCTGCTCCCGCCGCTTGGTCCTCGCCGAGTCCCCCATTATTTATCCGAGGAGGAGGACTGTGTTTTTAAAAATAAAACATTCACTGGCAGAGAACGACACACCCTCCATGTGTATACTTCCTGGTTCTTGCTCTAGCTATGGATGAAGAGGAAGCCTCGGCTCGTGTTCGTTGGCGTCGGGAGCGCGCAAAGCTGCTCAGGCATGTCGTCTGTCTGACGTCACCACCACTGTTAGGCACAGCACACATAGGCCGTGTATTGAGTAGACAACAGTGATATAAGGAGTAGTAGACAATAGATATACTGTATATAAAGTTGACCACAGACTGAGTTCGGATGGATTAGAGCATAGACTGTATATGGTCTGTGAATAGACCATTAGACCTGTAAATAGAGGAGAGGGGAATGCGGCAAAGCTCAATGTCATGATAATGAACACACAGTTGGCAAAACACTCCGTGACATTTTGATTATTGTTCAGTTTACTCGGTTCAGTTTTATTTTCAAAATAATTATAAAAAATAATAATAAGAGTATCCAAAGCAAATGAACAACAACAAAATAGGAGCCATTACTACAACTTTTTACTGCTTCATGTTGGTGCTCTATAGAAAGTGGGACTGAACTAGGGCTGCAACAACGAATCGATAAAAATCGATTATCAAAAAAGTTGGCAAGGAATTTCATCATCGATTCGTTGTGTCGCACGATTATTACGCCACTCAATGAGTCGCGGAGATGTTTGAGTATTGAACAAAACAGTTGAGTGAAGCGAAGCGCAGCAGACAGGAGGTCCAGGAGGCCCAGGAGCTTCTGCAGCGCGCTGTACCTTCTCGTATGTCACTGCATAGTCGCGTTGCGTGTACGATAACTTAACAGCTAGGCTAACCGCTGTCGTTAGCTCGCTAGCTAGTCGTTCATTCCCCGTGTTTGAGCTGTTGGGTTAGATAACGTCTTTGTTTTAAAATACCGCGGAGGCTTCAAGAGAAGCAACGCGTAAATGTCTCCTCTGAAGTGCAGAACGCAGACATACGTCAGATATAATGTGGCTTCATGCAGAGGAAGTGTTGCTGGGATTTGTAGTTCTATATCTAATTAATAACCTTTGTTTAGTTAAAGTGCGGTGCATAAGTTATCCGTTAATACATTGAGTGGTTTTATTTCTGGAATATCATCTCTTGTTGTCTGAGTTCTGAGTGTGTACGTCTGTGAGTGTGTGTGTCTGTGCATGTGTGTGAGTGTGCATGTCTGTGAGTGTGTGTCTGCATGTGTGTGAGTGTGCATGTGTGTGTGTGTGCATGTCTGTTAGTGTGTTTGTGCATGTGTGTGAGAGTGTGCGTCTGTGAGTGTGTATGTCTGTGAGTGTGTATGTCTGTGAGTGTAGAGAACAAGTTCTGACAAATCCTGTTAGGTTTTCTGATTTGTATTTCTCTATTTTTTTTATAAATTATTTATTAAGATTTGTTTCACTGTGAATATGCACTATTAGTTCGGTTTTTGTAATAAAAGGTTGCAAATTAATGCTTTAAAATTTATTTATTTTTATCCGATTAATTGAAAAAATAATCGACCGATTAATCGATTATTAAAATAATCGTTAGTTGCAGCCCGAGACTGAACTACTAAGGATCTTACTGTTTGATGGGAAGCCTTAAGCTTTGACGATATTGAGCAAGTTCCTCCTGTATGCTTCCCCATAGCAGGGCCTGTATTGTGGATATATAATCCACATAACCTGTACACAATTTAGAAGTTGAAATATGCAACCTTTTCCCTTTAGGCAGTAGGGTAAGGGATGTGCGAGTCCTCCCACTTTGCTAGACATGTCCCCATCCAGCACTGCTCATCCTCATGGACTGTCTACCTTACAGTGGAAGCTAGCCTGAGGCCGGGATAGCCAGCATTCATAAAGCCACCATAGGGATTTAAAAAGAAGCAGTCTGTCTCATTAAAAGCAATGTAGTTGTTAATCTGTTCTCCATGTTGAGTTGTTTTTATTGCTTTATAATGTGGTTGGTGTTGTAATAGCTTCCCTCTGCATATAATTAGCACACTGCGGCTGATCACCACATCCTTGGAGCAGATGAGAGCATGAGAGAGCAACAGATGCAGTAAAATAAATATGGTGAAAAGCCTGTTTTTAAAAAAGAAGCAAGTAAGGGCCACACAAAAAAAGAGTTGTTCATATTATATAAAATGTATCACATATCCCTAATACAAAAAAGAGTTGCATATTGTAGATTTCTATGCACTATCTGTGGGTTAGCAGACCTACAGCAGGTTATGCACATGTTGCTCAGCTGCATTGACTTGAATTTACCTCCATTAATTTGTCCAAATATGCTTTCTGACCTGTGAATCAGTGTTGATTTAAACAATCAATATTGTGGCCTAACTCTTCGATGGCTTGTAAACATTCCAACATAAACACAGGTTCAAATTCCATGTCACTTTTTCCTGTGTCTCTTCGTGCTCAGCACTTCAACTTTCCAGTCTGCGAAAAACTGAAATCGGAGAGGCATTCCTGGAAGTAAGTAAATCTCTAATTTGCATTTATTTGTATCATTTGGACCGGTGATAACTATGAATTAGTGCATGTGTGACAGAATTTGCTATAGTTGTAATAATTCAATGTAAACTCTACCTAGTTATTTAATTATTGTTAAATTATAGGAAACAGTTCCTTAAAGTGTTTTAGTAAACTTCCAGAGCTTCATGCCTCTGCTGGAGGGATGAACAGCATTCCTCCTGAAGATTTTCCCTCACTTGTTGTTTGATTGGACTGGAGAGATCTGTCTAACAAGTCACTCTAAAATCATAAAGGAGGAATTTGGGATGCAAAGAAACTGATCTGTTGAATGCAGTCTCAACATATAGACTTGTTGTTCTTTTTTTAGTCATGAGACTCTATAATAAATCACTCCTGTGATGTTTTTTGTTGCTGCCACTAAAGTCTGTTATGTTGTTGCTCTGCTACAGTCCATCCACTGTAATTCTCTTAGGAAAACAGAGTGAGAGGAAGAATACAAATGCATCATACAACTTTGAAAGTGTCCTCTGCAGCACGTAGCCCAGGATTTTCTGAATTCCACAGTTATTGTGACCCATTGAGAGTTATCTCACTTCCTTATCTGAATATCAGTTTCTACTTAATGTCAAGTGGAACAACAAGTTATAGTTTCCTCCATTTACACGTTTCAGAATGTCTCGGCCCTCACACAAAGCAGTGCACTCCATCCCAACTCACACTCTGACTCGGCTGGCACAAGAGTGGTTGACAGAGGACACACCAAACTTTGATCCAGCAGGCGTGTGCGTGGGGTCAAAGAAGGTCGAGGCATGGTTGTTGTGTAAAACGCCAAACAGTGTTCTGGCAGGGAGCCCCTTCTTCACAGCAGTGTTCACTGAGGTCGGCTGCACCGTGGACTGGATTCATCAGGAGGGAGCTAAGATTGGTCGGTATTACACATTGTCTTCCAAAGCACCGAGATATTAGATTAGATACATTTCTAAATCCCCAGTTTGGACAAAAGATGCACCAGTCAAACAACTTCAACAGACCACATATCAAAGCTATACCACCACTACGAATAAGAATTGACAAACTAGTACATATTCTACAAGTAGATCATAGCTTAGGAGCCTACCGAGCCATTAAATCAAAGTAAAAATATTAGTGATGCTCCTAAAAATGAAACCAGTAAAGTAGGCAGTGCATCTTAAAGATTACGTAAAAAGTACAACCAATAAAATGAGATAATTCTTTTTTCAGTCTCACAGCGGGGAAATTTGCAGGATCACAGCAGCAGAGTGGATAGTGCTGTAAGTGAAAAAAACACGATCAAAACAAATATAATAGTTAAATAATCAGACAGTAAAGGTAAAGCTAAAACATATAATCAAACTAAACTTCCACTGGATCTTAGGGCCATCCCAGGACACAGCTGGCCTTCTTGACTAGCTTGTGCAGTTTATTGTTTAGGTGAACACCCAGGTACCTGCAAAATCTCAATGTCCATTCTCTAGATGTTCATTGGTTAAGGAGGAGTGTTTAGGACGGCAAAAGTCCAACAACAGCTCTTTGGTTTTCTCTGAGTTGATCTGGAGTCAGTTTCGCTGGCACTGTCATCCCCGTCCGTGATGGGGCTGACGATGGCAGTCATCAGAGAACCTTTGCAGGTGTCAAAATATCTCAGAAAACAAGCAAATATGACAAGACGCGCCACCACACGAAGATCAGTTAATTCAGCTAGAAAATCCAGTTCACTGTCGGAGTAGTTTGGAGTCTGAGGAAACTAAACTTCTGTCATCAGGTGGATTTAGTGAGCACAGAACGTTTAACCAAAGATGCTACTGAGTTGCATCATGGAATTTTAGCCAGTTGGTTGAATAAAAAGTCAGGATATCTCAGTTTCTGCTGCATCAGTTGTTAATGTCTTTTAAAAAATCTGTCTCTTGTGGGTCTCCCAACTTAATGATAGTACGACACAAAATAGTTGGAGAGCCCTTTATTCCAATTTCTGTCATTGGTTGTTGTTCTCTTTTCTGCAGCATCAAACAAGGAACCAGCCCCTCAGCTTTCTACTCATTTTCTGGGTAAAAATAAACTGGACTGCACTTTTTTTTTATAAAGCAATAAATACATTTTCTTACACGTAGTATTTCATATCAATATGAGCCCCAAGCTATTTGTAAGAGTAGTAGAAACGATTTCAACCTTCCGACTTCTGGTGAAAGCTCAAGATGCATCTTGACTAGCTCCCTCGTCTGACACATATACCTATGGTTTCAGGAAATTTACATGACTTAAAATCAATTAGCATTATGTTTCAGCATGACCCCTGTCTGCCAGACATCTCTCAGTAAATGTCTGCACACTATCTGAAGCTCAACCTTGACAAGACCTAGCTGTTCTTCCTTCATAAACTCTTTATTACGACTGAGAACTCTGTGCTATCCCTGACTCAAAATGCAAGCAACCTGGGTGTGACACAGGATGATCAGCTTTCTGTCTGTCTGTCACTGTGACAAACTGCTCTTGCAGTTTCATTCCCCACAACATCACGGGATACGTCAATTCTCTGCCCATGATACGACACAGGTTCTGGTCCAGGGTCTTGTCATCTCGCACCTTTAGAACTGGAACTTACGCATTGGTTACCAGTAGCTGAATCCGATGGTTCTGGTCTTTGTCTCATCCAACAGGTCCAGATGCCATTACGCTGACTGCTGTGGTGAGAGGCCCAGCAAGGTGCCTTCTCCTCGGGGAAAGGCCAGCTCTCAACTGCCTGGCTCGTGCCTCAGGGATCGCCACACGCTGTTCTCAGCTTCAGGCAATCGCAACAGCGAGAGGCTGGCATGGAGAAGTAGCTGGCACACGCAAAACCACCCCGGGCTTCCGCCTGGTTGAAAAGTATGCCATGCTGGTCGGCAGTGTGTCGATGCATAGACAGGACCTGAGTGGAATGGTGATGCTGAAGGACAACCACGTCTGGGCATCAGGCAGTATTACACAGGTGAGCTCGGACAATGGCTCGTCCAATTTTTGTTCTCACAGCTCATTGAACAATTGAAGACCAAAAACTTATACATGTAAGCATGTTAAAAAAAAACAATATTTCTAAATGTATTAAAAACGTTGACAAAACTTTGAAAAAGTAAAAATAATATTACCCCTGTTTATGGCAATACCATAATTAACTTTTGAAGTTATCAATTTAAATGTATGTGGGTTCAATGAACCACATTTTGAGTACATCTTTGTGCTTAAAAAAATCCCACTGATGGATCAAAATACAGTCAAAACTTAATGAAAACTAAATTTAAGTTGCTTACATTTAGTGGTCAAATGTGCATCTAGAAGTCTAGAAGTCTATTCTCAGTATTAAGAATCAGTTTCATATGCTCACACAAGTATAATCCTTCTTAACCGATAGATTTTCAGATAACATTTTTTTTTTTTACGAATACTTGTAGTCTTGTGTTGCAATCAAGTCTGTTTTTAGGAAGTTCTGTTCGACAGAGATTGACATCTGTCCTATAGTCAGATGTGTTGCAACAAAAACCTGTTGCTTGTTCTCTAGGCTGTGAAAGCTGCCCGGTCGGTGTCTGGCTTCAGCAGTAAGATTGAGGTGGAGTGCCGCTCTGCAGAGGAGGGCAGAGAGGCAGCTAGAGCTGGAGCGGACATTGTTATGCTGGACAACTTTCAACCTCAGGTAAAGAATATTGAAAAAACACAAGCCCCCGCTCACTTCTTTTTATTGCTTGTTTTGAACTCACCCTGCCACTAAACCACTTTATGAGACAATACATCCTTCCTCCACATCTCTCTCACCATAGGAGCTCCATGTTGCAGCTCATGCTCTGAAGGAGGAGTTCCCAACACTGCTGATTGAGGCCAGTGGAGGAGTGACTCCAGAGAACTTGGCTATGCATTTTTCCCCACATGTGGACATAATTTCTCTGGGCTGCATAACACAGGGATGCCCAGTTGTGGACTTCTCTCTCAAGGTTCAAAAGCCTGTTGTTAACTCAAGCGTGAAAGAATGAAGACCACCACAAAAACAATGTACACAGTGGCCCACTGATTGAATGACAATATGTGTGAAATATTGTTCTGATAAATAGAGGGGACTTTTTTTGTGTGTCTTCAGTTCATTTCCAAGATCAGCTACGATTACATCTTCTGTTTCTAAAGCGTGGCAAACAATTCACATCCTGTTGGCTCGCTACGTCATCAGTCCAGTCATTTCATAAGAATACAAATAAAAGTCAAACTTGTACATGCTGTTCTTCGAAAAGCGAAATATGCAACACTGCATTGCCTTCAAGGATCAATATTCACAAGTTAAAGCAAATCAGCAGAGATCTCAAAGACATATAAAATAATTGGACAAGATCATAATTTACCTATCATTTATAACCAAACCTTTTTTCTCTCACTTGAATTATTTTCTAATAGAGGTGTCAAGCCACACATATAGTTTTTTTTTTCTTCCAGGTTTTGAATTTTAACATCTGCTACCACCCAAACAGCAACAATTCTTTCCAGAAAATATGTGCAGAATATGTTTGTATAATCTAGACATCACTGGCAGCCAAAGTAAAACTAAAACCTCCAGTGTCTGTTCCAGAGGTAAAAAGTCAACACAACTTGACACTCAACATAAAGTATGTTGTGAGCTGTTGGTGTACAAAGTTTGCTAATTTGAATCAATTTCCAGAACAAAAATCAGAAACTGGGATAAAGCGAGATACAAATTATCGTTTAATTATGTTGACATATTTGAGTCAAACGTTCTTAAAAGGGGAGTTTGGGATTTATTTTAGTTTTACTACATAAATCTAAAAATAATATAAACAACATTAAAAACTAAAACAATTCAGAATACAATGTTCCATAAATCCAACTCTGAATGGTGGAGTAACAAAGCCCAATGCAAAAATGTATACTAATACATAGAAATGAATGAATTGTGACCGACTGGAACAACAAGATTCAAGGGGGCGAGTCTTATCACAGTGATCAAGTTACTCTCAGGTGTGATTGGGTGCAGGTCGCGGTTTTGCTCCCTTGACCTTAGTTATGTCCTAAGATCTGGAGGAACAAAGTGTTCTGAATGTGTACACACGTGAAAGAAATTGACAAATAAAGCTAACAAAAAAAGTAGGTGCTGGCATCAGACAGTTTGTCAGTATAAACTCAGACGTTCTGACAATAACAAAAATATTAAGTTGCAAAATGGGGGATTCAGGAATTACAAAAGAAAGAAGAAGAATGAGGAATAAGATTTCATGAGAACATTGCTGTGAGAACGGAAAGGAATAACCACCTGTTACAGCATTGGTTCCCAACCTTTTCCTTTTTAAATATATAAAAGGGGGGGTTTGACACCCCAAATAGGTCGTACCTCCTTGTTTTTAATAAATTGCATTGTAATATACAAACCCTATAAAGTATTTGTTTTTCTTTCTAAAATAAGTACATGTCACTTAATTTTTCCATTTCACAGCGTATTGTTCAGTTTGTTCTACTGGTACTTTAGGTTGCTTTCAAGTAATGCTTTCAGACATATTTATTGCATTACATACTTAAATATCTTTTAGAGCAAAATTCACTTTGAATGTTAAAATGGAAGTTAGAAGCAGTGCAACAGCTTTCATTTTTTCCATCTAGTCGCTAGTCGGTCTGTAACATGAACCCAGTGCAAGTCACATGGTTCTGTTTGAACTCTTTCTATTTTATTTGGATTATTTGGATTTTCTTTGGTGCAACCATATGATATCGTGGCCTTTACAACTTGTTTGTAATTGTATTTGTTGTAATTTCTTTCTATATTGTTTTATCGTGTGTGTGTGTGAGTGTGTTGGTGATGGTGATGAACAGGCCCCCCACCCTTCTGTAATTAGGATGTTTCTGTTGCAGCTACGGAAGCAGCTTGGGAAACACCCAAATTTTTAAAATACAGGAAGTAGTGTCACATATCTGAAGAAGCAGCAGCACTGTAGGTCGAGGGAAGACTGGTAAGAAAAGATGCATGAGCAGCGTCGTATCTTCCTGCTCACCTACATGGTGGCTGTTGGTAAGATCTCACATTTTGCTACAATTTGAGTAATTTATGAGACAATATTCATCTACAAAAGGAAAGGTAGGAATATTTTATGTGTGTGTGGAAAAACCTGATGATAACTTTGAGGCTACCACCCTTGAGAGGTATTAGATGTTGTTTGAGCTCCTTCTGGGAGAGTCAAATATAATTATTTGTCAAGTTGGAAAACCTTATAATGTTGTAATGTTATAATATATATATATATATATATATATATATATATATATATATATATATATATATATATATATATATATATATATATATAGAGTTTATTTTTGTTTTTGTATCATGTGCATTATGTAGCATATTCACACATTTAAGTTTCAACACTGAAAATTGGGCTAAGTGCGCAAGTTTAGGAGATCTATCATGGCGAAATTACTTTTTACAGAAAAAAAAATAAAAGGGCCATGGTTTTAAAGAAACAAGTAAGTTTTGACATTTTTACATGTAAATTTTAAAACTTTTATTTGCCTCAAGATGGTAAAAAAAAAAAAAAGCTGAGGTGAATATTTTTCACACAAAGCAAAACTATCAATGCAACTATAAATTGTTTTGTGATTTAAGTCCTAACAATAAGTTGTAAAAAACACTAAGAACATTTTTTTACAAGCTGTAATTACACAATTGACAAAAAAATCATATATAGGTGTTACGGTAAAGTTGTTTGTAAAGCTGGCTCTTTACACACACAGCAGATTCAGAGCATCTAGGGTGAGGTGTGCCCTCAGAATTAATACCACATCTGCATGTAATCTGTACTTGAATTTAGGTCACACCAGAATTTAAAATAAGGTGAACAACAATGGCAGAACGTTTTATGAAGAAACACATTTTATTTGTGTAGTATAATGTAACTGAAAACAAGATTTTATATATATTTTTCAATCAGAGCTCTTCATTTCTGCTCAAGGCCAGCAGCTTGAGAAATAGCTGCGACTGCACTTTCACACACAAATCTCCCGCAAACAAGTTTCATTGTGGGTAATGTAGCCGCTGGGTTTTGTTAAGCGTCAATGCGGACGTTTCTTAAACTTGCATTCTTTCTACTGGCCATCAAGGGGCGACTATCTGGTTCCAAAAATATGTCTGATTGTATAGGCGTCTATGAGAACCAATGGGTGATGTCACGATGACCATGTCCACTTCTTATATGTAGTGTATGAGTTTGACACAAGGAAGTGTGCGTTTTGTTGCGGCTTTAAATTTGATCCTTTTTTTAACTGTCCAATCTGAATCTGTTTTAGAAGTGCAATGCTAGATTTGTTGAGTTTTCTTTTACGAATAACACAATAATAGCATAATAACAATAATAGTAAACACATTGATCTCCCCAATACAGTTATTTAAACTGTATTTATTTAAATGAATAATCTTGGAAAAAATAATCTTGAACTATATCCTTTCACGTAAAAACTGAGTTGTGGCGACTTCAACAATTTAGTAAATCAATGCATTCTTAACCATCATGAAGAACAACTGTAGTGATGAATGCTTAGCAATTTTAGACTGCTAGCCAATCTTTAAAATATAACATTATTTCTAAAACAGTAATGTTATTTAATATTTCTCAAATTGATTATTACTGATTATTCATGCATTTTAAATTAGTTGCCGTCTATTTAGATTAAGATAGAGTTAAAGTGCTTTCAATGGTTGGAAAACTAGAGCACCATTTTACAAGTCCATTTACTCATTCCATTTACCAAAACTTAAATATGTGGTCTTTTTGCTCCGATTGCAGCCATCCCTGTCTCTTTGACTTTCAACATTGATACGACAACTCTAGATGTCTATACTGGGGAACAAAAGGATTTCTTCGGTTTTAAAGTGCTTCAATTCATGTCTGGCACAAACAAAGGGTAAGTTTCCATTTGCAGCTTGGTGGTTCAGTTGATAGGTAGTGTTGTACTAAAATTGTTAAGATCCTGACTACTCGTGAAGTTAAAGTGGTCGACCTTCTATGAGTAATGCATGATGTCCTGTTATATGCTTTAGGTCTGAGTAAGATCATTATGGTTAAATTTCCCTGAAGCTCCTGTGAACACTGTGTGGTTCATTATCTTGACTGATATTGTTGCATTACGAAGAGATCATTCTAATGTGCTGCTGTCAACTTACTTTAAACTAACTAACATGGTTTACCACTTCACAGGATAATCATAACTGCACCGCTGTGGCAAAATGGATCAGGGGCCATGTGCAAATCTGACCAAAACCAACAGATCCAGTGCTTCACCTCTGAAGGTACATCATTTATTTATTTTTCAATATCATATAAGAAATCATTTAATAAAAAAACAATATAACATGCAGTGTCCAACAATGCAAAAATATAAAATATATAATGAGATGCTACTGTCGCAGATCTTTCTCTAACAAAGAACACAATACCAGTCAAGCACTTTGGCCTGTCAATAGCTGAAAACTCCAAACGCTCCAAATTCACTGTGAGAAAAATCTAATACAAAAATTCTGTGACAAGTTCTGAGCAAAACCAATCAGTATGATGAATAAATCTGCTTCATATGTTCTGTTCTAGGTGTGCAGTCCAAGTGTTGTACATGAATGCAATGAGAACTCCTATGTGAATGGCATGTGCTACACCATCACAAATCAACTTCAGCCAATCTCCACTTTCAAAACTGCTTTCCAAGGTCAACGACGCTCGGAGAGTGTGAACTTTTACAAATCTGTGGTTCTTACAACTTGTTCTTCGCGCACTGAATACACATAAAATGCCTTTGTCCTGACTAAATATCCCAAATATTTTTTTTTCAGAATGCACAAAAAGGATAGTGGACCTTGTTTTTCTTTTTGACGGATCAAATAGTATGAGAGAATCAGAGTTTGACAAAAATAAAGATTTTATCGTGGATATGATAAACAGCCTTAAGAACTCATCAATCAAGGTGCTTGTGCTAATGCAAAATTAAAGCGTTCATAGCACTTGTTTGTTGAATTATATACACATAACGTTGAATGCCATATGACCCCGTCTGCTTTTTTCAGTTTGCAGCAGTCCAGTTCTCCACCGATTATCGAACAGTTTTTGACTTCAACGACTACCAAGCTGGTCGCGATAGTGATAAACTGAAAAAAGAACCCCATATGAGGGACCTCACCAACACACATAGAGCCCTCACATTCGTGTTGTAAGTTTAGTTACACTACACAGTGCTCAACTTCTAATTGAATAACATATTAATAACAGCTGTTGTTTACAACTATGAGCATTAAAGTAATGTTAATTTATAGATTTATTTTTTTAAAGCTACTTTTACATTTGTTTCAGGGATGAGATCTTGGAAAACACAGAGGCGGGTGCTTCTCCTGATGCAACTAAAGTTGTGGTGCTAATCACAGATGGAGATCCCAGCGATTCAGACAAAGGCATTATTAAAAGATTTGATGAGAAAAACATAATTCGCTTTGTGATTGGGGTACGCTGCGATATGATATAACATGTCTCATTACTCTGTTTATTCAGCTAAAACAGTCACATGCAATGCCGTAAGTCATACAACTGTATTACAAAGCAGATAATACACGTCACCTCATTGTCATACTTCTAAAAAAACAAAAACATTAAAAAAACATTTTGTATACATGCAAGAGTTTTTAGTCCAAGATGGTAGGAACTTGTATTGCTTATCGAGCTGACTTTGGACTCTGGGATACTACATTTCTTTCAAGAAGCATTCTGGTTTCAGGTCAAACATGCTAACTTGGAAAAATTCACAGCCATTGCTTCAGAACCAAAAAACAAAAATGCCTTCAAAATTGAGAACTACAACAGACTGAAAGAAGTACTGGATAGCTTTCAGAAAAAGATCTTCAATATAGAAGGTAATTTTCAAATATTTTTTTTCCCCTCTCAATTTACAATAGTGTTACAAAAAATATTTTTTTATCTCCCTGGTGAACTTCTGCAATAGCAACATGACATGCTAATGGTTTCTGTTTAGGCTCCAAAGTGTCTCGAGCAGGCGAAATGACCAATGAAATGTCTCAGAGTGGATTCAGTGCTGTCTTCTACAATGTGAGTGAAGTCAAAAAGACAATTAAATATTGACAAATAAATGGGCGACTGTGGCTCAGTGGTGAGCAAGATCGTCAATCAGAGAATTGGTGGTTCGATCTCCGACGCCGCTAGCCGATGTCGATGTGTACTTGATGGTTGACGATACTGATGTGGCACCTTGTATGGGGGCTTCTCCCATCAGTGTGAATCGGTGAATGAGTGAATGATGTCATGTCATGTTAAAGCGCTTTAATTGGTCGGAAGACTAGAAAAGCGCTTTACAATCCATTAACCTCTAAAATAAAATATGAACAGGTCTCTTTAGCATGGAGACAATATGGTCTATGCTTATTTGGTTTCTTGGTTTTTAGGATGTCTGTTAAATGATTTATTTTCTGCCACATTCTCTCTCTCCTCCAAACATAATTACTGTTGGTAACTGCACGCCTCACTTCTGTTTCACAGGATACACTGCTTCTGGGTTCAGTGGGATCAAACAGCTGGCGTGGTTCTCTCCAACAACGTCAGGATGGAAAAGATACACAAATTGAAGATCTGCACATGCAGATGAACTCCTACATGGGTACTGAACATAGAGTTGTTTCTTTCTTTTCAGATTACCTGCTTTTTTATAAAAACAGTTTATAGTTGGTTAAAGATGGTGATGCTTAATTTAATTTTAAAAACTTATGCCTCAGTAAATTACCTCAATCTGTTTCCAATCTGATCATATGTGACTGACACTGTTGCAGGATACTCTGTTTCTGTTGGATTGAAAAATAGAGCTTCTCTTTATTTCTCGGGGGCACCAAGATTTGAGCACATAGGACAGGTTGTACTTTTCAAACACAACGGCAAGAAGTGGACAGCAGCCCAAAGAATAAATGGGGACCAGGTTGGTAACTGCCTTTTTTTTTTTTTACAAAAATAGTTGTAAGCTTTAAGGTTGCTATGCTCAGCATGTTTTTGCTATACCATTGGAGCTAGCGTCCTTCACTTTTAGGCCATTTCTCATAAATCTACTTAGTATTGAAGTAGGTTGAAAATGGTAAGTTTATTTATTACCTTTGACATAACTCGGTAGAACTTGGGAACCCCTTGCATTTACATTTGCTGTCAGGACTACAGGTTATAATTTGCAAAGTGAGTCATTCATATTTGTTTGTTACAATGCCTTAAAGATTAAAAAAAAAACCTGCACGTTGCATCTTCATGAAAATGTGCAAAGGCATAGGTTTTCTGTGGTTGCAGAGAGGAAACCAGAGCACTTCCTTGCATGTGCACCACCTTGTTTTGCTTAAAGAAAACCTGTGAAAAAAAAAAAGTTTACACAGTACATTTATATAGTAGACTTTTCAAAAATGCAAACAGGATATCATTGTTTTTAATTTAAATTACATAAAATGAATTTTTCAGATTGGTTCCTACTTTGGTGCAGAGCTGTGCTCAGTAGACGTCAACTCAGATGGTAACACAGATTTCTTGCTGGTGGGAGCTCCTCTGTTTTACCAGCCTCAGGAGAAGAGAGAAGGCCAGATCTACATATACACACTGACTGATGAGGTGGGCTGAGATAAATGGCTACGATGTGATTGACCACTCCCTACTACAACGTTGTACAATCTGGCAGTTCACCAGGTTTTGGTCGGACAACTTTTACAGTGTGGTTTCAGTTCATGAAAGTTAATTGTAACATTTTGGTCCCGAAAAAAAGTATTTTTCAGCATTCAGCTCCAAACAATTTCACTTCCTGTTCTCAAATCATTATTTTTTAAAACTTAGTCCACAAACCAATGGAGAGGTCACAGTTCAGAAACTGTGTTTACGTTTTAATGAGCTAATAAATGCATTATTCTCTTAATCAATGAACAAATGTTGTTATTTCCAACAGATGCAACTGAAACATGAGTTTAATGTGACCGCACCATCCATGGGGAGATTTGGCTCAACCATATCCAGTCTTGCAGATTTAAATGGAGATCGAATACGAGACGTGGCTGTTGGAGCCCCCCTTGAAAATGATAACACAGGGACTGTGTACATCTACCTGGGTGACAGACACAGAGGGATACGCAGCACTTTCAGCCAGGTAAGACAGAGAAAAACTGACTATATCCTTTTAGTTTGTATTTTCCGGGATAAAGGTAGTGGCCCTAAGAAAACAGCCACAAATTTGGTAAATGTTCACCCTGCCTAGAGCAAGAGTTTCCTCTCTATCTTCTACGTCTAAATACCTAAAATGCCCCATAAAATATTAATAAAATGAATAATGTATCAACATCATGGGGGTTAGACACATTAGTTTGCTTGCCTATTCATGAGTATGAAACTGGCTTTTGAATAAACAAAGACAGCCTGTTGAGCCCCCTTTTATATCAGGTCACAAGGTACAAATCAAGAAAAAACATGGTATAAATCCCCCCCAAAAATCATGTTAGGTATCAAATTAAACATAATAATAATACAATAATCCCCATGTACAACCTCTCAACACAACTCAAACAATAAATATGATTGTGAGTTAGGGATTAGGGTGAGGGCTACATCATATGAGTAGAAGATACAATTCTCATCAGGGTGTTTTTTTTAGTGATTTTAAAAATCTGTATCTGTCTCACACTGAGCATCGACGAAAAATAACTAAACACACAGCTTTCGACACCACCCCCTCTCTAATGAATGCCTTTCCATATGTGTGCAATTCATGGTGATGTTATTCTAGAAAATCATGGGACAGAAAATAAAGTCTGGGCTGAGATTCTTTGGACAAGCCATTGATGGGGACATCGACCTCGGAGAGGACGAACTCACAGATATTGTTGTCGGATCACAGGGCACTGTTATTGTCTTAAGGTAAGGACAGTGTGAACATTGTGTATGTACAATTGCAAACTCTTTCACTCTCAAAGTCTAAATACGTCTCAATGGTGAGTTTTAACAACAAAAGCACCATGAGACAATGTACAAACCAGAACAATCATCATGAGGCGTAAATGGTACATGTTGAGTGTCTATGTGAAGGGACTTGCATCTTTTTGAAACTGGACAACATTATGAATATCAGCTAGATTATATACTAAACAAAGGAACAACACATTTTTTGCAATCGCAAAATAAAGTTGAGATGAAATTTGATTTTTTTTTTAACAGCAGCCATAGACAGACCAGTGACAGCCTATTGGGCAGTGTTTTCAACCAATCAGGTGTAAGGACCCTCATTGACATCTGATTGAAGGAGAGACCTGTTAATCAGCTACTATAAAAGCAACTTAAATGGCTGAATCTTAAATGGCTGAAGCTACGATCCAAATTCATGTACAGGGGATCTTGTTAAACCATCCTGGAGGTGGGGGGGAGGGGGGGAGGGGTTAGGACCAGCTCCAGACAGCCACGGTCCATGGAAACTTGAGGGGGAGGAAGCCTTCTGACTGACTCACAGGGTAGATACCCCCGCGAATCTAGAGGAGAGTTGTCTGACCCAGCCTCTGAAAGAAAGCTTCCTGGATCAAAGATCAGGGTCAACTATAAGCACTGTCAAAGAGGAAAGTTTAAAGTCTACTCTTAAATAAGATGACCGTGTCTGCCCCCCGGACTGAAAGTGGAAGCTTATTCCACAGAAGAGGAGCTTGATAACTGAAGGCTCTAGCCCCCAACCTATTTTTTAAGACTCTGGGAACCACAAGTAAAGTTAAGGCTTTATAGATGAGGAGAAGGATTTTAAATATAATTCTAAATCTTACAGGAAGCCAGTGGAGAGCAGCTAATACATGAGTAATATGATCTCTTTTACTAGTCCTCGTTAGTACACGAGCTGCAGCATTTTGTATCAACTGGAGAGACTCAAGGGCCGTACGAGAGCAGCCTGATAAAAAGGAGTTACAGTAATCTAGTCTTGAAGTAACAAATGCATGGATTAGCGTTTCTGCATCATTTTGAGAGAGGTTATGTCTGATTTTTGAAATATTACATAAGTGAAAAAAGGCAATTCTTGAAATTTGTTTTATATGTGGACTAAAGGACAAGTCCTGGTCAAATAAAACTCCAAAGATTCCTTACGGTGGTGGTGGATGCCAAAGCAATACCATCCAGAGAAACTATATCATTAGGTAATTGATTTCTGAGGTGTTCTGGGCCGAGTAAAATAACTTCGGTCTTTTCAGAGTTCAGCAGCAGAAAGTTACAGGTCATTCAGATCTTTATGTCTTTAAGACACGTCTGAAGTTTAGCAACCTGGTGGATTTCATCTGGCTTAATTGATAGATATAATTGAGTATCATCGGCATAGCAGTGAAAATTTATTAAATATTTTCTAATAATATTCCCTAAGGGAAGTATATATAAGGTAAATAAAATTGGTCCAAGTACAGAACCTTGAGGAGCCCCATAACGAACGGCAGTGGTCATTGAGGCTTTATTATTTACATAAACAAACTGAGATCAATCTGATAAATACGACTTGAACCAACTTAATGCTGTACCTCTAACACCAATCAACTGGTTTAATCTCTGTAATAAAATGTCATGGTCAATGGTGTCAAATTCTGAACTAAGGTCTAACAGGACAAGTACAGAGACAAGTCCCCTATCTGATGCAACTAAAAGGTCATTAGTAATTGTCACTCGTGCTATCTCTGTGCTTTGGTGCTTTCTTAATCCTGACTGAAAGTTCTCAAATAAACTATTAAAATGTAAAAAGTCACACAACTGATTTGTGACTACCTTCTCCAGTATCTTAGAGAGAAAGACATTCAGCCTCCAGAAATTATCATGTGCAAAGTCTAATTAGCCATCTTTTTGATGAATGTCTTTCAGGTCCAGGCCCGTCTTTGATGTCACTGCCCGTCTGTCTTTTGTACCAAATGAGATAAGTACTGACAAAATTGACTGCCTCGGGAACTCAGATGAAACTTTACCAATGGTTAACCTGACAGCCTGCTTTGAAATGGTAGAAACAACAAAGAGCAAACGAGGTACGGGCCTGACCCAATAATGGGATTTCTTAGCAGCTGCTGACAGATCACACCATATCAATATTTTAACACTAAGGTATGTATGATGTTTGCAGCGGCAATGAGCTCCGGCCTGAACATCTCGTACATGCTCCACGTGGATCCAATGAGACCAACATTTCGAGGTTTCTTCAGTCGAACCAACAAGAAATCTAGAAATCTTAACTCTATCAACGAGCTGAGAGACAAAGATACTTGCTTCAACTACTCTGTCTTCATGCCAGTATGGATCATTGATAATATTCACATATACAGCTATGACCAACTGTACATCTATAAATGTCATCATTGTATCTATACCTCAGATAGTTTGTGGATTTAAAGTGTGTTGTGTTGGTTATGACACACTTTAAATCCACAAGCATGTTGTCAAATGTATTGATTAACTTCTTTTAGTTAAGATGATTAAGACCCCAAATGAATGTCCTAAGCCCTAAGGCAAGGGTGTCAAACTCATTTCAGTGAAGGGGCCACATGCTGCCCATTTTGATCTTAAGTGGGCCGGACCAGTAAAATCACAGCATAATAACGCATAATTAACGACAATGTTTCTCTATGTTTAAATCATTGGTGAAGGTTATCAGATGATAAACTCTATTTTAAGGTCTTTCAACAATTACTTAGAAACATAAATACCAAAAACTCTGACATCAGCCCTCTGCAGAGGAGAACCCAGGCAGATAAACAGATTCCCTCGCTTTGTGACACGTTTGTGGCGCCACTTTCATGACGTGATCCATGTTTAACAACTTCTAACACAATAATACCAATGCTCACATCAATTGTGACTGTGGATCAATAGTTTGTATGTCTGTCTTATAAGCAGAGGATCAGAGGTTTGAATCCCAGCTCTGATCATTTTGTCGGATCCGGCCCGCGGGCCGTATGTTTGACACCCCTGCCCTAAGGGCTCTTTATACCGCAGATTCCTCAAAATTGTGGTACATTTTGTCTTCACAGATAAGAATATGGTCTGATGATGATTTCTATTAAAACTTCTCTACTTGATTGATATATAAAAATAGAACATATTCACATTAATATTCTGCCCGTGTTGTAGCATCTTTTACATCACATTATCAGACATTTAGCTTGTAAAACCAGATGCTGACTTATTATTCAGCTTCATCACCAACTAACTCAAACAAAACAGTTATAATAATAATTATCATTGGACACTAATTCCTTATTCAGTCCGTTAGCCTAATGATGTAACCAAATGTTCTACAACATGCAGATGACTTCTTTCTTTCTTGCAGAAATGTGTGAAAGACACATTATCCCCCATCATCATCAAATTAAACTTCTCCCAAGTTGACAGTGAGAGTGCGAGTGCCATCCTGAATATGGACAGTAAAATGCAGGCTGTTGTTGAGGTATGTACAGTGACTTCAGCAACAGGCTGCAGGCTGTCGTTCATTTGAATCATTGCTGATTTTTCTATTTCCATGTGCCCAAATTAACCTGTAAAACATTTGTAAATACTTATAGAAAATAATCTAGGAGGTAAAGTGGAATTCTGTTGTACGGATGCAACTATGACTTTTGCCAATTTGTCTTTTGTTTTACTTTTTCATGTCGGAATTTACCTTTAACACAGACAGCCAAGATCTTGCGGATATACATGTTACAAAAGATTTGAATTCGTCAAACCGTGGTATTTTTCCAGGCTAGCTAGAAACTTAAAATGTAGAACTTTTGTATCTTTTTTTGTTGTTGTTATATTGACAAGGATTTTTTTCCGACTTAAGATGCACATTATTCAAATCTCGAATATGAATAAGCTACTAAACTGTAAATCAAGCTTTTGGCTACAAAGGCAGTACTTGTTACTTGAGTTTATAGCCAATATATAATGTTCACAATCATAATCTTTTCAAAGTTATTACAATTCTACAATTGCAAAAAATGAATGTTGTTTCCAAAATATCAACCTGCTAGTGCCACTGGATCAAGGGTCTCAAACTTAACTTGGCTTGGGGCCCCGCTGGTGTTATGACCTCATAGAAGGGCCGCACAGAAAGCGCAATATTTTTGAAAGTTTACTTATTTATTTACTTTTACATTAATAGCATATAAACCAGCGCTTCTGCTCATACAGCTGAGCCACATTTGCCCGATCTAAGTCACGGTTGAGTAAAGCTCCACGATAGGCATTACCAAGCCTGGGCCTGTATTTGCATTTATTAAAGTTCATAGTCGAGAACAGTTTCTCACACATATATGTGCTTCAAAAAAGGCAGATTACCCAATTACTCAATTTTGTCTGCTCAGGGAACGATGGAGGCAATTCTCTCATAAATTGTCCAGTCAGGTCTGGTTTTCCTTGTGTTTCTGAATTTAGCTTTTAGATCCCGGTAGCACTGCAAGTCAATAAGATCCATTTGCAACATTCGTGACACCAGAATTTGTTGAGCCTTAGAGCCAGGCATGGCTGAAAACTTGCACAACAACTGTCTGTGACTAATAGTGAGTTTGTCTGGTATTAAGGTCAAGTTTAAAGTTATTAAAGTGTTTTGTCCTGTTGATGACATTGTTTTCTGCATTGCTCTGTGTTTTCAAGATTTTAATGAACGGACATGGCCTTTTTATTACAGGTTCCCTTTGAAAAACGTTGCAAAAAGAATGACACCTGTATTGCTGAACTTGACGTGGATTTCAACTTCACGTATGTAAACATTATAAACATAGCACACAACTGTACTATTAACATTACATGACCAAACGTACCCTCTTTCTGTTAGGACTCCAACATTATTGGTGGCAGAAAATAACTACTTCAACGTGTTGGTTGAACTGTCCAATCATGGGGATGACTCCTACAACACCAGCCTAACAATGCACTATCCCACAGGCCTCTCCTTCTCTAGGATGACTTTCATAGAGGTAACTTACAAGTGTAACTTTTATACTTACCGGCTTGTTAAAAAGGACTGCCTCAAGTGATGTTACTTAAGTCATTATCAGTTAGGGCTGAAGTAAACAATTCTTCACATTAAAAAAAAATCTGGGTGTTTAGAGTTAAAAATAAGTGAGCTGTGGCCTGCAATGTTGACATTAATGTGCAGTTATGTGTTGCATGCAAAGCAACCAGCCATGGCTGGTCCTGTCTTTTAATATCACTTGTACCTCAAGTGTATTGTAGCGCCCACACCACACAAGAGCATAATGAAATAGCCATGTTATTCTAACCAGGCTTTCATTTTAGATTATATGGACCCAGTAGTAGTACAATAATTAAAACCCATTCAGGATGTGTGGGTTGTCAGAAGTGTTACGGATCACAAAATCTGTGAGAACAAATGTTTAAAATCTTTAGACTTGCCTTCAACTAAAACACACCGAGTCATCTCCACACAATCGTCACAGCATTGAATTTTAACTAAAAGGTTTTATTCTAGATTGTCTCAGTTCACATGTGTTTTCCTGAAACAGAGACCAACAATCCACAGCTGCCTTGATCTCGAGGGAGTATTTGACAAAACTATATGTGGCATCAGCCGTCCTGTGTTTCGCAGCAGATCCGCAGTGAGTCATATTGCAAGCAGATAGAAGTTTCAGAAATCAAGAACTGTGCCAACTGCAGGAACTTGTGAAATGTACAACCTTTGCAACTTCTCTCATTTCAATATTTTCTCTTTCACTCATCATCATCTTTACTGTGAAGGCAACATTCATGACTTATTTCCACATCATGAATGAGTATGAGTGGGACGACACAATTACCCTGAACATTACTGGTGAAAGGTAGCAGCCTTCCTATACGATCCAACACAGACCGATGCCAACAATGCCTATCTAATACTAAAATGACATATTTACTGTTTAATAATGTTCACAATAAATGCTTTTTACATCCTCAGTGATAATACAAACTCCAGCAGAATGGCTTTCCTGAGCAAAAGCATCCCAGTGCAATTTGAAATTAAAATGGTAGTGATGGTGTAAGTGTCCCTTTTCACAATTTGGAACTGTAGTTTGTATATTACGCTTAGTCATTTTTATAATTTAAATTTGTACATGTTTAATCCAGTCAGTGCTTATATTGTCTTACAGCCACCTGCAAGTTGTGATTATCCTGTACACTTTTCAGGAAAGAAGACCTTGTCAACTATCTGAACATCACAACAGAGGACACTGGACCTAAAAAAATAGTTGCTACATACAAGGTGAGGCAGTAAATGACTAATTAAAAATGACCAATCAAAGCTAATATTAGCTAATCAATTTGTAGCTCACTGAACAAGCTGCAATTGTAGACCTGCCATTGCTGATTGTTTGACTGCCTGAGAGGAGCACAACAAATGAACACAACACTTAGAAATCATCACCGTAAAGATGTTTCGGGGAACTGGTTAGCGAAGCATGCAGTTGACTATTTACACATCCAGCAGAAACAATGCAAAAGTAGCATTAATTTAAAAGTTGTGTTTCAATTCACCTGACACACTTTAGTTGGATAATCACTCATTTTGTCCTAGTTTTGATTTTCCCAACTCCCAACTGAATTAGCCAGCTAGCCGCTAACTGTGCTGTTTAGTGGTGAGCAGGTGTTGTGCAATGCAGTACAGGGTTTAAATGGACTAAACAAATGAGACATAACATGCTACTTGAGGGCTGCATGGTGGTGAGCATTGTTGTTTCACAACAAGACGGTTTTATTCCCCAAATGTCAACTTTTCTTTTAAAATGAAGCAACTGTCTCTCTCTCTCTCTCTCTCTTTGCAGATCGACAATCTTGGTTTCAAGAACTTTCCAATCAACGTGTCGCTGTCGTTCCCGACAAAACTAGAACATAACTTTGAGATGACAAACTATCAAGTCTTTGTCAAGCAGGTAAGTCGGCGACCGACAGAGCGCTACTTTTACGTGATTACACTGCTGTTTTGTATAGAATTACAAATTCTCAATGTGTCTTTAATCACCTTCTTTTTTTTAAAGAACAAAACACACTGCACAGGCATTACTGATGCAAAATCTGAAGTAAGTAAAACATATTTAGTATCAAAATATTCTAACTGAACATGTTCTGGAATTACAAACCCCTAATAAATCAACTATGTTACAGTACTGTTCGCCAGAAAAATATTGTAAAATCATAGTATGTGAGAGTTTCACCCTGGAGAAAGAATCCCCCACTGAGTTTACATTGTCAGGAGACGTACAATTCAGGGATCTCAAACAGCATGCAGCGGTACGTAGCAGCAAACCCAGACAGAATGCATACATATATACCATCGACAGTGGTGAATACATCATACATTGACCTACTCTCACTTTGCAGAATATTGCCTTTCCTAAACGATATACTGGAGAAAGCGGAGAAGTTAAATTTAAAAGCTTTATACATGTCAACTATGACAAGCAACGATATGTGCTGAATTCTCATAAACAGGTATGTTCACGTTTTACCACAGTTATGCCAATTTAAAGATATTGCTTTTTCAGTAGAATTTATTGTATACATTAACCAACTACATATGGTTTTACACAGGAGAAGTCCAACAAAGATCCGACAGTGAAATGGGTACATTCAGTCTACACAAACAGCCAAAACTATCTTATCTACACTTTAGATCCTCATTCAAATATAGAGTCCCCACTTTCAATACTTGTATTTTCTCTGCCAACAGACTGAAGTTCGGGTTGAGTTCATAATCCTCCCGGATCAACTGCTGATCAAGTTAACCGGAGTTGGACTGGGACTGTTGTTTCTGATCATCATCACCATCATCATGTTTAAGGTGAGAGTTGACTTTATATTTTAATTATAAACCACAATACAGAAAAAACCCTCTATCCAAGACAAACCTCCAGCTGTTGCTTAAAACTTAGTAAAAAAAAAAAAAAATCAAATAATTATACATTTCTGCTGCAGAAATGTGTCTGTGTCGTTAGTTCTAATGATATTCTCTTCTATGTCCTAAGTTGGGCTGTTTTAAGAGGAAAACGCTTGAGTATTATCAAAAGAATTCCCAGCCTGGCACCCCGACACAGTCCAGAGCCGCCTCCACCAGTGGGCTGGTCAGCCAACCAGAGACTAACGCCAACTGTGACAAACCTGCAGAGGAAATCACGCTTCTTGATGATGGTGAGGCAAACAACAGCTCTCCACCAGCTGAGACAAAGGAGTGACTGCATTAGTGCGCTGCCTGTATTACAATGCATGCAGCTCATCTCAAAGTCAACGGGTTCTTTTGGGTTTAATGAGGTATGTTGTCAAAACAAGCTTTTTAGAGATTTTAATGTTTTGTTCTAAGACATAAAATGTGTAACTAAATATCCCACCATTAAACTTTGAGTGTTTTAAAAAGGCTTGTTGCTAACAAAGGGCTAAATCAGACAACTACTAAACTTCATCACACCAAACACTGGCTTAGTGGCGGCGACGTGAAGTAATGTGAGCATGGTGCAGTTCATTTTTAGACTGCTCTCATGCTTAAAAACATATAATATATATAATTGGGATTGGGACTTGTGATTATTTTCTTGCTGAACAACATGTGGAAGTGTAACTTGTGTTTGCCATTCTCTTTTGGTCTTTTTCACCGCGATACTAACTTCTGTTTTGGCCTGCAAAATACAACATTTTTGGCTTTTTTGCTGTGCACTAGATAAGAACATCGATAACTTTCAAATATTGAACTAGACCCAGGAGATTACTAGCTTTCTCCTCAGCCGTCAACTGCATCTTAGTCTTCCTTAGTAAGTAGTATTTGTTTAGTTATAATTGGATAATATGCAGTATGCAACTTTTGTCACATGGTAACTGCTGTTAAGGTATCAGGGGAGATCGAAACACTTAAAGCAAGGTTCCACCGGGAATAAACCCTCGCATGATGTATTTTATTACATGCAATAACTGTGTAAAACTGCAAGGATGCTTAACAATGAATGAACTGAATAGTCACCAGAAAAATCTGCTGTCTGTGAATGTGGTCACGCAGCATTAACTGAGAAAACATCAAGGTCAGTGACCAGGGTTCAGGCGAAGGCGGAAGAAAGATCATTTACATGAGGTGATTCATATCAGACGCCACAGACATTTTTCTTTTCTTTACAGAGACAAGGATTACAATCTCCCCTTCTTACACACATCCTGTTTGAAGTTTCAAACCAAATGTATAAAAAGTGACATTTCAATGGGTTGAAAATAGCTCAATTGGGCATCTATTAAAACAGCCCTGAACCTCTTAAATACCTACTCCATATTAATACCCTATAACTGTACACAAGCATAGTATTTATTGAGCATTGTGAGTTCTACTTGCATTATAGCCGACTGCTTCTTAAAATGTATAACTTTTAGATAACTTTTTGTAAGTTTAATGCATTGCATATTAATTAGGGAGCCTGCAAAACATAGCTTTATACGCAGCATACATTGTGTTGCACTGCTTTACAATGAAGTACAATAATTGTGTGTATAAGGAACGAGTGAGGAAAACAATGGTAGAAACTGTTGCTTCTGTCCAAAGGAGGAGCATCTTAAGGGGTTTCTCTTCATGCCTGAAAGGCATTCACATTATTTAAACTTTGTCTTTGAATGTTGTTTACACAAAAAGTAAGCAACAATTCTTGGAAAGTATACTTTCAAATAACTTAAACATTTTAAATTTCAGGCCACAGTGGTACATTTTTTTTTTACTAACAATTGCCTTAATTTGCCAGCAAGATTGTACTTTGAGATCAGCTTTTGTGTTAACAGGTGCAGTTTGATACATGTTGAGTAAATTGTTTGGCCCTCCATTGTTGTGTCCGTCCATCCATCCATCTTTTCTTATGCCCTTAGATTATCTTGTTGGGGCAGTGTTTACAGTCTATCAATAAAAACCCTCAACAATTTATTTGTGTCTGTGAGAGTTTGAATATTGTATTAATTTATCTTGGATTTGTCATGCATAATTCTACGTTGAGCAGCTTTAAAGAAATAAAAAGATTAAAGATTGAATAAAGTAATTGTACAGGTAATTTCTTTGAAAAGTAGTAGTATAAAGTAGTAAAAAAAAATGTACCTGAAAAATAAGACAAGGAAGCCTTTTAACATATATCTTTAAATGTGTTTGTGACGTTTGCTTCCGTGTCGGTTAGCTGTGTTTTGCCTTTCAGTATGTTGGCAAAGCCTTCAGGTCTTTGCACACTGGCCTCAGTATAACAGAAACCCAAGAGCAGCTCATTCATCAAACATGCTGGCCATGCCATCAGTTGCCCAAAATAAGATAACGATGTTGTGTTGTGGTTTGAATAAGGAATTCAACATTGACTGTACTACTTCTACAACACTAAACACACTAAAATAATAGGATTTGTGGCTCACTTATTCCTCACTCGCTAACGCTATACCATTACAAATATTCATTAGAAACCTTCAGAATTATTTTTTGTATTATTGTGCTGAACATATTATACACCAATTTCCAGTGGGACATAAATGGATGTAGAAATGCTGTTCATCACATGTTTGTATAATTACATTGCAATGCTATTTTACCAATTGTGCTCCATTGCCAATGTTTAACAGCAGCTTTTTATTGTGCCCACACCTTTAATTCATCACGTGCCTACAAACCACCCAAATGTTAAATGTCACGAGAGGGGATTCATTATTAATTTATTGCACTTATATTGTAGTAAATGTATTAAAGTGCTCCACAATTGAGGTTAATATGACAATATAATTATTATAAGGGTAGTTGACCTCATCCACAGGCTATTTCTCTGCCTCCAACAGCTGAAACCAAACCCAAATATGTTTTGTGAGATAAATGTTATACAATAATTTTGATTATTCTTTTAAAGACATTTTCCAACAATGTAGAAGTACAGATTGGAGACATATTAAAAGGAAAAACAAACACAAAGTGTGTTTTGGTAATGTGTTGTGTCACCATGAGCGCGCAGAACAGCTGCAGTGTTCTATGGTAACCAAAGACACTATGATCATGATGACATTGCTCAGTTCTATATAAAAAAAATAAAAAAATACTGTTTGACTCGAAATTAAAAATTTAAAAAACAACCGCAAAAGAAAGCCATGTCACCTTTTACCAAACGTTTTCAAGTGACCTGAACAGAAATGATAACCGTTTCACAGGTTACTTGTCAAAAGTACCTTTGAGCTAACAGCACTTAAGATAAGATTTCAAATATGCACATCTGAAAAGCAGTAAGAGATGAATATGCGTGAAACCATAATTGGGTTTTAAAATTAAGCGAAAAATGACAACTACATTGTTTTTCCATAGTACTGATACAGGCAATGCTTGCCTCGTTCTACGGTGCAATAACAAAATGTTTATGATCAATGTTGATGCTGATGATCAAGCTCCTCCCCGTGCCAAACTGCACCTGCTCCCCTCTCACTTAATACACCAACACATCTGTGCAATCAGTGTATATCACAAACATCCCTGTACACATGCACAGCATATACATTGTATAGTATATTATGGAGTAAATGTATTTATTTGTTATTGTCAAACATGTCATTTCTGTCGTGCAAAAAAATAAATGATATCAAATGGTAAATATTTTAGGTTGCAAGAACTTTATTTTAATTCTCTTTAATAAACAAGCAGAAATCTTAATTCAAGTTTATATCTGTGCTCAATATATTTCTGTGTATTCAATCAAAACTATATATCTGGGGAATTATTCTATTGATTTAAACTAAATAATGAAAGTTAAAAACAAATATAAGAATGTGTTATCAATTTTTCGAGCGACTGCAAACTTTAGTAGACAAATTAAGTTTATTTTTGCAGCAAAAAAAAAAAGCAGCAAAAAAGAAAGCTGCAAAAAGTAAATACAAACGCTGTAGATGTTAAAAAAAATATGTACGCTCTTATAACATGCTTAAATCATGACTGACCACAAGGCAAAAAGAATAAAGATTATTCATACAATTCAACATAAAAGTAATCCAACGTTAATGCCCAAAGGGGAAAACACTGTTTCCAAAAGTCTTGAAAAGGTCCTTTAGCGGTTTGACCGCCACTTCCCCCTTCACCCACGGTGCTTTCTCTGACTCGTCCTTCGGTCTTGATCGGGTGTGATGCTGCTTCAGCGCCGCCACTGGTTGGAATTGCATTTTGCGTGAGCCAGAGTTTCTCACCTGAAGTTCAGTTGTTCCTGGACTGCCGAGGGTCGATCCAGCTGTTGCCTCCGAGGGGATTTGAGGAGTCTGAGGAGACGGCTGGTGCTCTGTTGAAGGCGCAACTGTTTTCTCAGTGGACTGTTGGACTTGCAGTTTTAAGTCTGCAAATTACAAATGTTGTGGAAATTAACCTTTTGAATCTAATGTGAAACATATAAAATGTTTTTAAGCATTTATTAAACAAATCAAATACTTGGAAATATTAAATTGAATGGACAGCGTTATTTCATGGTAATGTTGGTATTAAAATTGGCAGGAGGCTAATAAAAACAGCTTTCCAGAAGTAAAACTATAATAGTAAAGCTATTAATACTGTGCATTTGAAGTGAAGAGTGAGAGGCAATATCAGCCCAATGTACCTAAATATCACTTTCAAGGTGAAGATTCCAATTATAATAATAATAATAATAATAAATAATTTTATCATTGTTATAATTTGAGAGCCAAATCTGAATTTCTGTCAGGTAAATTTCGTCCTACAATATTTTCCTCTGAAGTTGAATTACACAATACATTGTAAAAGGTTGAGTTACATGTATTTTTTTAGGGATATTAAGAGCCTTTTGCAATTGATTTCAGGTTTCTTTGACTTACAATAACATAACTAAATATTGTCATATCTAAACACCATAGTAAATCCATAGATGTCGAGGGCCCTTTTAGTTTGGGGCTCCAACGAGTTGCCTGCCTTGCCTAACTGTTAAGTCTGCCCATCATGTTTTATTCTGAAACAGTGTTTTTCACTGTTGTTTATAACCGTGAGTAGTAGAGCACAGTTTTTTTTATTGTGATGTCGTTTGTAGGAGCTCAAGAAAACTGAGAAGGAAAACCAAAAGGCAGTGGACCTGTTCTGAACAGGCGCCGTTTCAAAGGGGCCTGGCACTAGTTAATGTACATATCTTCGACAGGAATGAGTTAACGGCATACCTGAAGTGACACTAATCTGAATACTGTCCTGTTGCTCT
Source organism: Clinocottus analis (assembly GCF_023055335.1). Classification (NCBI taxonomy): domain Eukaryota; kingdom Metazoa; phylum Chordata; class Actinopteri; order Perciformes; family Cottidae; genus Clinocottus; species Clinocottus analis. The sequence continues at coordinate 8,407,702 of NW_027175954.1, read as the reverse complement.
CCATCCTGTTGGTACGGGCTCAGGCACAGGAAGAGTGTCTTTAGAACTGAATTTGTAGTGTCTGCTTCTGTTGATCCAACAAAATGAGGCATTAACAACAAGTCACAATTTCCCACTAGTATTTATAAGCAGTGGGGAGCATGGCCTTACCTTTGTCGGCAGCGATGTCTGGCAGCTGCTGATGAGCATGGGTTGTAGAAGGACTTTTATCACAAGCAGTTGGACTGATAGACGTCTCACTGAGAGAATCAAGACTACAGACGGGATTCAGTGGTTGCTTTGTAGGTTGTTTTATGTGGCCTGTTGATCCGTCCTCATGTTCTATTTTAGGATGAGGAGAGGAATAGGAGGATCTTGCCGCACAATATATTTTATTGACAGTATTAACCTGGTTTTCAAGAGGGTTCCCTAAACCAGAAGTACTTGGTTTGGAGTTTGATAAATGGGATGCATTATCAACGGCCTGGTTTGACTGTTGAGAGTAGGAGGAAGTCCTTGAAAAATCTGGTTGTGATTGGATGCTTTGGAGAGGAGCAGTACTGAGAGGGGCAGCAAAAAGGTTGAGGAAGGGCCTGACAGGGTCTTCGACAGGTTCAACTGCCCTTTTAAAATGATTGCTTCTGCAACCTGCAGGCTGTGGAGCAGGACAGGAAGATTGAATGAAGCCTTGAGCACAAGAGGAACTTGGTACAGAATTGTCTATGGGTTGCAAAGTGTCAGTAATAGGACTCGCGAAAAGGTTACGAAAGGGTCTTTTAAGGGTCTTTTTACATCTAACTGCCAAATCCTGTGCCGTTTTACTGCTGCACTCTGCAGTGATTTTAGTTGTATGAGGTTGTTGTGTGTCATGGTTGAGGACAGATTGCATGTGGATCTGAGTCGGTTGTTTCTCTACAAAGAGACAACTACCAGAGTTTGCGGAATCACTTGTCTTAAAGGAGCTGGTAACGGGTTCAACAGGAACAGCAGCTCCACCTTTAAAGTCTGTGAAAACTGAAGGAGGAGTAAAAGGCTTTTTTGGGGCGTTTGAGTCAGATGTCAGAACAGAGAAATGGGGCCTTAACTGTGGAGGATGTTTGGAAGTGGATGCCTGTCTTGAAAAACTGCTTTTGCTATTAATACGTACAAAAGGAAGAACACCATCACTTTTACAGGTGTCAAGGCATTTAATATCCAAAGGCTTCATAGCTCCTTTGGATAACACAGACTTCTCCCCTCCAGTGACAGGAGAATGGGGCAACTCCAACTTGACTTCATAAGTATTCATTGATTCTGGCATTTTGCCACCTTGGGTCTTGTTATCCCAGGAGGCCAGAGTAAGACTAGGGCAGTTCTTGGAAAGCAGACTGGTATCCACTTTGAGGGATGACAGGCTCTTGAATACTTTTTCTTGGGAATTGTTCACTTCATTTCTGGTATTTACCAAATGCAAGACCTTCTCATCTTGGGTTTTTGAGTTTAGCTTAGGAACAGTGATCTCTTCAAAGTCAGTTCTTGTAGTATACGACACTAAAGGTCTAAAGGTAGAATTTCCCACTGATTTACAAGACCTGAGAACAGCATCCACAGAATAGGGAACTTCGCTTTGGGTTGCAGAGACTGAACTGCCAGATTCTTGACTTTCTGGAGTTGTAAAGAAACGAGGGAAAGGTTTGAAAAGTTGAGATCCAAGCACTGCTGCAACTGAATAACAAACTGGCTCCTCGTGTTTAAGGTTACTTGACGGTTGGGCCGCATCTGATGCATGTGGTGGGACAGCTTCCTCTACAACATTTACTCGCTCTTCAGTCTGACATAACGCTGTTTCCTCCTCAGCATTGGTTACTCCGCTGTTGTAAAAGTTAGGCCTAAAAAAAAAAAAATAGAAAATGATCATGCAACGTACTCATATCAAAACTGGTAAAAATGATTGATTAACAGATGAATTCCTATGCAAGTATAACATTGGTGTATTTACAGAATTACAGTTAAAGTTTGTATGTCCATACCTGAGTGGTTGCAGAAGTGTATCAAAAGACCTACTGGATTCCGTAATTTCAGACTCATTTGTGTTTTCCGGCTGTTCTGACGGCTCCGGTTCAGCTTTTTTTGAAAGTGCAAGGAGGTCATCATCACGTTTTAATACCTGCAGTAAGAAGAAGGGAAGACATGCAATTGTTTTCAGCACCCAGCAATGCCTATAAAACATAGTAAGAACATTCTCACAAGTGGCTTTTTCCATACACACCTCAAGTAACAGTTGGTTTGTGACGTCATCAAGTGGGTCATGGGAAAACTTGCAATCTGCTCCTTGAAAACATTTTCCTTTTCCGTGAAAGAACTTGCAAGGAAATGACTGTACAGCTTAGTAAAGGAAATAATAGATATTCAACAACCCTCTGCTTCTGACAAATGGTACAATCTGTATTAATGCAATAGGTTTATGAAGCATTTACACATCATTGCTGTTCAACCAAAGGATATTATGCATGTATGGGCAGCTCTCCCCCTTTGAGCAAAGCCCTTGAACGTAGAACTTGCACACTCCTTTGACGAGATCGTTGTGTCCCTTAACATGTTCCAGTTGGCAGTCCTTCTCCTGTGTGCAGTTATAACGACACTCAATGAAGTCAGAATTATTTTATTTTTCTTCTATCCTACAAGATACTTAAACATGTCAACTTTGGTATATTATTTTTTTATATATATAAAAAAATAACCTGCCTTGATGCACCTTCCCCAAAGGAAATAGCGACAAATTAACCGCCCATCCACCAACACGCCATGCTGCTCCTTGAACTCCTGGGACATGGACTTTGGACGTTTTTCTCGGACACTCTGAGAGAAAAGATGAGCATAACAATGAGCTTCACAAATATGGAAGCATTTTTTTGATTCCTTGAACTACACTGCTCAAAAATTAAAGGAACACTTTGAAAACGCACTAGATCTCAATGTGAAAAAGAATTATATTGGATATCTATACTGATATGGATAGTTTAATGTCTTAGGAACGAAAGGATGCCACATCTTTTGATGGAAATGCAAGTTTCAGCATACAGAGGGGTTGAATCTCATAGACACCCAAAATTTCAAAGAGAAAAAACTGATGTGGTGGGCTAGTCCATCTGCCCAAATTCAATTTATGCAACTCAAAATGCTTATCAATATCTTGTGTGGCCCCCACATGCTTAAATGCATGCTTGACAACGTCGCGGCATGCTCCTAATGAGACGATGAATGGCGACTTGTGGGATGTCTTCCCAGATCGGTCTAAGGGTATCAGGGAGCTCCTGTAAAGTCTGAGGAGCAGCCTGGTGGCCTCTGATGGACCGAAACATGTCCATGTCTCAGAGGTGTTCTATTGGATTTAGGTCAGGTGATCGTGAGGGCCATTCAAGTGCATTAATTTCTTCATCCATCAGACGCCGGCGCCACAAGGTTGCTCCTCAGACTTTACAGAAGCTCCCTCATGCCCTTAGACCAATCTGGCATTCTATCATTCAAGACATTAAACTGTCCATATCAGCATGGATATATTTTCCCACAGTAAGATCTGATGTGTTTGAGCAGTATATTTTTACTGGCGTTTGAGCTTTTTATTGTTTTTAAGAAAATACAGTTGGCCCTGTTCTCATTAAACATGCAAAAAGGACTCATCTGAATGCCTCTTCTTCCTCAACAGCAGGTGGGCATAATGGAAATGTGGTTTCATTCAAACTGCAACAGATTACAAGCGGATGCTCTTACTTACCTGCTCGCCCTTTTTATTTTGTCTGTATCTGCCACCTTTTCCCCAAGCAGGTTGCATCTGATGGCTTCCCCTTTTATTGGCAGGTTTCCGTCCATCCTTCTGTTGGAGATGATTGTTCTGGCCCTCCGGCCTCTTTTTCTGCTGCTGCTGGTTCATATTAGGGTTATTTTTTGTTGTGTGATTTTGACCTTTTTTGTTGTTGCCAGCTTCATAACTTTGATTATGTTCCACTTCTTTGGTGAAGCCAACCCTTGCATGTTCGCTTTGAGTGTTCTGCATAAGGTAGTGTATGGCCTTGGAGTCATCTTCTCTGAAGGATGTTGCATTATAACTTTTGGTTGTCTGGGCTTCGTAACGTAGCTTCTGTGGAAAGAAAATGCAAAGAACTAAAATGTCAACAACATGCCTGTTAATATTGTAAGACAACCTTTTAAAGTTTGGGAAATACAAATATAAATACAGTGTGCAGACAAGCAGCACAAACCCCATATAACTTAATGGTGACTTACACAAAGGTGCAAGTAGAACTAGACAAATAATTGTGTGTAATATTGGACCGTGGACATCAGTTTTCCTTAATATCATTTTTTCTCATCAATTCATTAATTTAATTTGAGCATATCTTTCAACAATCCTGTTTGGATTGCCAATCTAATCTTCTTAAATTTTTTATTATAATTTCCACTTTAAATTCTGCTTTCTGTCTTGTTTGAATGCAACCCACCACAATGATTGATTATTGTAACTGATCGAGGTGTTGATGTGGCTTTATGGAATTATTTTATATTGGAAATTTGACGCTTGACAAAAAACATACATTACAGAAACGTATTTAGTATCAAATGTGACACCAATGTGCAAGAATTCAACGCTTTCTATTGGAAGGTGTTATTTACCTGTGTATCAGTCTACCAGGTTTGCAGTACGACCTTCACGTTGTTCAGGTTAATTAAACTGCATTCACATTAGCTTAAAGCTTATCTCACCTTTTGATAAGGGCCAGTCTGCTCAGCCTGAGGTTTTCTCTTTCTGGCATTGCCTCTTTGACCACTCTCGTTCCTGTAAAACAAAATAAGTATTTAAAGAATAAGGCCATAACATACACATCATAGCTAAAGTGTAAATATAGTTAAATAACGTTACCTGTGCGTAAAGGCGGGTTGACCAGGGCTCTTCACGACTTCTTCGACAGGAGATAATCCCGAGAACAGGTTTGCGAAAGCCATTACATGTTGCTCGTCATTAATTATTTATTTTGTTCTGGTAGAAAAACTAGCAGGATGTAAATGTGACAACCCAGTCAGAAGTTATTCAAGTAAAACAAATAACTTTTTCACAGCCACCTGTACTGGGAATGGTGTCTAACGCTTAAAGCTGCTTTAGTCCCGCTCAGGTATCCCCTATCGTAACCTGGTTTTCTGTTCAGGCCTGACGTACCAAAAACACATAACAGTTTGATTTGAGGTCTCATAAATTGTGGTTCACATGGCTGACTCGATCGTTCCGGCATCGTTCACATCTTTTTCCGGGTTTGAGACAAACGTCACGTCCCTAGACTCTACCAAAAATGGACAGAGGGGGGTTTGGACGCTACCAAATATGGACAAAGGGGGTGTAGAGTTCAAAATTCTTCTTCTTCTTCTTCTTCTTCTTCTTCTTCTTCTTTTTATTGGCGGTTTATTGGCGGTTGGCAAACAACTGTTTATGTTTGGTGCATTACCACCACCAATTGGTATGCAGCGTGGATCAGGATGTCTAGTACTTGCATTATTAATAAATAATAAATATAAACAAAAATAATGACAAACAAACAAAATTATATATATATATATATATATATATATATATATATATATATATATATATATATATATATATATATATATATATATATATATATATAGTAGTAAGTGAGGGACAAACCACTCCTTCTTTTGTCCATGTTCAGTCTGTTGCTTACCTTAAAGATGTATGTTAAAGACCAGCAACTGATTAACTTTATACAAAAGCAATAACTGCTTTTCATATTTTTCAGTTAAGTTTTTCTTCAAAATGAATGATAGCTGAGTTCCAATCATCTGCTCCACTTTCAGGGTCCTGGTTTTGTGTGTTATGGCTCAATTCAAGTCAATCATGGAACACTTTAATGACTTAACATTAGAATTGATATTGTTATCACTAATATACCTGTGAATCAACACAGTGGAAAGGCTTAGAATATTAGGCTACTTGGTCAATATCATATCCAATTAGGACATTTAAACTTTACACACTTCTTCAAGTTGTAGCCAATAAAAGTGACACCAATGGTTGTATATGAGAAGTATCTGTTCTTTCTCTCTTGTTGAAATTCAAAATCAAATTTAGCCCAAATATAACCTCATCTGGAGTTGTGTGTTGCCCTGAAAGTTGTCAGATACAAATGTAATTGAATCCCCTTGGTTGAACAGTGAACAAGTACACTCTGCCTCTTGTTAATCAGAGAGAATGATAAAAGCTCAGACATTTTAAAAAGACAAGATAGAGGCTGGACTTTGTTCTTCCACATGGAGGGCGTCTCTGTGTTGGGCTCAAAGTTCAGGTCACACAAACGGTTGGGTTTTGCCTCTGAGTGTGTTTCCCCTCACTCGCTCACTCTTACCTGTCCATATTGAGCTGTCTCGGCAACAGAATGACCCGTTGGGCCCTTATTGCTCCCCTCCTGCTGGGCCTGTTCATCCACGGTGCCTTCAGTCAAGAGGCTGCGCACCCTGCTGCTACTGCGGCACCACCACAGGGGCATTCCTCCGATGGCACACAAGCAGAGGGCGAGAATGGAGACTGGGGAATGAACTCCCTCAGAGATGGCTTTGAGTCCGTCGGCGGATACTTTGATTCAATGCTGGAGTTCATGGGTGGACGTGATGGAGTGTGCCAATACCGCTGTCGATATGGTGAGTCGGTAAATGCTGATATTGATCCGGCGCTATGGACCACCGACCACTGATTCATCATTTTAGAGCTTCGAAATATTTTCCGTTTTAATTTGAATTAAAAGAAGGACATGTATTATGGTTTGCTCCTAACCATAATTACATGCAGTGGAAAGAGTTAGTCTACGGCTGGGCGTCCCAAGCTCCAGTTGATGGTGTTTCCACCCAAATAACCATAAAGTGCCTCAAGAGAAAATTAAAGTTAAAAACACTTCCTTTTTGGAATCAAAAAAAGTTGCACTGACACTTATCGTATCACTATTGCACTTATCATATCTGTTATCATCTGGAAATGGACTGTGACCCCAGAATGATTCATGCAGTGACTGGGAACTGTGTATAATAACATGTGAAAGGGTATGAATCAAATATCTTGTGTCTTTCATGGAATCTCAACCCCTTTTTTAATTTAATTTAATTTAATTTTTTCTTCTATTTTTTTTTGTCTCTTTATGTGCAAACGGAGCAAACATGGGTCTACTTCAAACCCAAAAGGTTTTCAAACGGCTGTGATTCACAAACCTACATCTAATATTTTGTTTGCGTCCCCTTTCAGGGAAAGATCCTGTTCCTCGTGTTGGCTACCAGCTGCCGGAGCCTGACGGTTGTAGCTCCTACTTCTTCGGTCTTCCTGTGCCAGAGGGGGTATGCTTCTTCTGTCTGTCCAGGGAAAATTCATGTTATATTTTGGAACTATGAAATTTAATCTATATGTTTAAAAAGCTGAAACTGCATTTCTAAGGGGCCGTATGTCGGTATTTAAGACAATTCCAACATCCTCTGCTCTAATTTGGTTGTAACATGTTTGCTAAACCCATTAGCAAAGAAGGTTGGGTTTTGCTGAATTAGCATTATAGTTTATTATTCAATTCAATTCAGTTCAGTTTATTTTGGATAGCACAAAATGACAAATTACAATTTTGACTCAGGGTGGGGCAGGCTTTACAATCTGTTTGGCATCCCTGTCCTGGAACCTCACATCGGATCAGGATTCAGTTCAAGTTAAGGCAACTGTTGGCCAGTGACGTAATGGTCTGCTCCTTAAAGATCTATGTCTACTGGCAGGATGGTTAGACCATATACTTGTTATTGTTGTCATTGATCACCTCTGTTGTGTACTAGATGGACATGGGCATCCCTGCCATGACCAAGTGCTGCAATCAGCTAGATATGTGTTACGACACCTGCGGCTCCAACAAGTACCGCTGCGACTCCAAGTTCCGCTGGTGCCTCCACAGCATCTGCTCGGACCTCAAGAAGAGTCTTGGCTTTGTGTCAAAAGTTGAAGGTTGGTTGTTTTAACCCATATTTCCTACAGGACTGAGCTACTGAGCACATCTCTGTTTTTCAGCACCATTCTACCTTAACTTTAGCAACTGATTTAAGTACACGTTCTACTTGCATAAAGTAGACTTACACCATCAACCATTGACTTACAAAACAGTGTGCAAACATTGTATGTAAAGGCAGTCTTTACCGTAACAAACTGTAACAACACAATTTTGAAAGGGATGACAGAAGACTACTAGTAGTGGTTACTGCCTGATTTCACTGACATATGTGATAGCTGAAAAATATGTCATGATATTTCACACCTGTAATACTTACTAGTATTTTTTTTTGTATTTATCTCTCTCAATAAAAGCCTTTAAAATGCTCAAGGGCTTAAACTTGCCACAAACTGATAATTCAGAGGACTATGAAATTAGCTGTTTATTCAGTGTCAAATATGACCTTCTTTTGTGGGTACTGCTGTGTGCTGATGGCCATTCCTGCTTCTGTCCCTTTGTCTCCTCAGCATGTGAAACAGTAGCAGACACTCTGTTCAACACAGTGTGGACGCTGGGCTGCAGACCCTACATGAACGGCCAGAGAGCATCATGCTTCTGTCAAGGAGAAGAGAAAGATGAACTTTAAAGCATGAAACACTCTCCTGTTTATAACAGCATCAACTCGAGCAGCTGTTGCAAAGACTGCTGTGTGACTACTTGAGTAATTTATTTGGAAGGTATTGTTCTGGTTTTGTTTAGTCATTACATTACTTTGCATCAACATGTAGATGTTATTGTTCAAAGTTCAACTTTGTTGCAAGCCAAATCTGTATTTGTTTATGTGTCAATAGTGTTTGTGTATTAGTACAAATACCCTTGGCAAAGGCATATGATTTAGGAAAAGCACAACTATTGTGGTGTGAACTCATCTTATTGACACAGATAGCCTCTCATGCTACATACTTTTGGGATAACCATATTCTACTTATCTACATTATGAATAAATGTTATGGACACATGTATAAATATAATATCATTATTTCATGGGACACTACTGACACCATTCAATACATAAGCAAATATGTACTTTTTTTGTCTTTGTCTTTATGGTTGTAATGGTACAACCAGTTTAAGTAGGCTGTTGCAAACTTTCCTTACAAGTAAAATACTATATTTTGCTCCTGAAAATTGATATAGACTAACCGTATTGTATAATTACACTGGACCTAACATCGTTTATAATCTACTGTATCTTAAAGAAGCAGGTCACCCAAAAATCAAAAACGTACCATTTCACGAATAAGACTGTTCCGAGTTTGTTCTGTTGGCACAATTGGCTTCATTAACATCTACAAACTCCACTTTGCCAGCCTCAGCTTGCTTTTGTTAGTTTGTCTGCCTGAGCTCTACTTACAGCTCAATGTAAACATACACTGCCTGGCCAAAAAAAAAGTTGCCACCTGCATTTAACTAAGCAAATAGGTACAAGCCTTCTATTGGATAATCAGGTCTAGGTTCAGCAACAGTTTGTGCACAAAGAATGAAGTCAGCTGATTACCGGAATATACTTAATGACCAGATTATACCATCAATGGATTTTTTCTTCCCTGATGGCACGGGCATATTCCAAGATGACAATGCCAGGATTTATCGGGCTCAAATTGTGAAAGAGTGGTTCAGGGAGCATGAGACATCATGTTCACACATGGAGTCCAGACCTTAAGCCCATTGAGAGTCTCTGGATGTGCTGGAGAAGCTTCGCAGCGGTCAGACTCTACCATCATCAATACAAGATCTTGGTGAGAAATTAATGCAACACTGGATGGAAACACATCTTGTGACATTGCAGAAGCTTATTGAAACAATGCCACAGCGAATGTGTGCTGTAATTAAAGCTTAAGGCGGTCCAACACAATAATAGTGTGTGTGACTTTTTTTTGGGCCAAGCAGTGTATGTTAACAGTGTATGTTAAAGAGTTCATGTTTACAGTGATGACCTGGTCAGAATTACCTTGAAAGAGAACTGTACCAATTTAGCATTGACTTTTAACATTTACATTTTTTTTTATTACTTAACAAAAGTAATGTAAATGCAAAATACCTGAAGCTGACATGTTATAAGAATAAAGTATATATTCATCAACAGATTAAGACAGAGCTTGCAAAACATACTTTTTTTCAATCAAATGTATGAATAAAGAAACAGTGGCATTTATAAAGAGTTACAAAGTATTCACAGAAATGTTAAGCTGATACGAGTAAAACCAGCTTCAACCCAAAATGGCAATTAATGGCACAAAAATATTATTTTGAGGAAAATATAATTTACTTGTTAGAGTTTGAGGATGATTCATTACAAGTCTGGAAAAAATGACTAAACACTAAATGGTCCTCTAACATCATCAACTGCATGTGTAAATAATGAATGTTGAACATGAGGTCCACAGAGTCTGTCACAGTCATGACGATCCACGTATCTACAGAGAAAGGAGAACAAGTTATAGAACACATTTTTTTCCATTGTGGAGTAATGAAGACTTCATTTCTTAATTTTTATGAACATGTATATTATCCATCCATTATCCGTACCGCTTATCCTATTTAAGGGCGCTGAAGCTAATATGTGTATTATATATTATTACAGTATAATCTCAGTAAGAAAAAGACATTTTGTGATGTTTGTTGGAATTAGATTCTACCCCAAAAATGGAGCATGAAAGCATGACTTAACGTATTACATGTTAAATTAGTATAATCATAAATGAGAACTCGTGAATTATTGAAGTGAAAAATTGGCAAACATTATATTTGATGAGTGCTTATGAAACAAAAGCAGCCCAATGCGGGAATATTTATTAATTAATGAAGACAAACCCTGTCAAACATCAGTGTTCTCACACTTACTTTTTTCAACCAGTCGACGAGGGAAGGGGGTTTGCTGGCTGTGTGACTTTTAGCTTCACCTTTTGGTTAAATGCTTCAAGCTTGAAATAAAATAGAAGATCACAACAAGGAATTATTGTGACATTTTAAATGTTTTAAATCAATACACAAAATAATAATAATACAAGTACAGGATAAATGTGTAAAAAGTATCTTTTTGAAAATCTTGCAAAATCCTAGAAAGAAATTTGAGGCTATAACACTGACAGGCCACTTGTGATTTAAACAAATGTATGCAATATCAACTTGCAGACCAGATCATTTGATTCTGCCAAGTAACATATACTAGTGAGCCCTATTTATGGTTTTACAATGCCAACATTAGCGCGTCATTTTGCATGTATTGTGCATATTTTATACACATCGATGTTTTTCTTAAAATCCATTAAAAAAACATTTATTCCTTTCATGATGCAACTCACATTTCAACTGTCAAACCCTGTCATGCAGGGCTCAACCATAAGGATTGCCCGCTTGCCAGAAACTAGTAAATCTGGCATCACTTGCCCAAAAAGAAATAAAGAAATTGTTATTTTCAGAGCTGATGATGAAAGTAGCAAAGGAATGCATCACGATTGAGAAATGCACAAAAGAGTTGATCCAAAAGGAAAATTAATTTGGAATGGAAAGTGAAACATAGAAATTGTCCCTTTTCAGACATAGTGTAATTATAAATAACATAATAAAATGAATCTCTCTGTTGAATACATTTGGGCCTACTTGCCCAGTAGCCTATTTATATGCTGATACTATATTAACCATGCTGGTTATTGCAGTAATTTTTTAAAATATTAATGGGTAACTAAATTTCCTAAGTTTCCGTGAGTGCTGGACAGCCTATAGCAGTAGCCATGCTGAATCTACAAACTAGCCAACACTGGTGCATTTACCCAGTTGCCAGATATCTTAGTGTTGTTGTTGTTTCTCTGACTAAAATGCTTTATCTTTACAGGGATCTTTTCTAACTTAAAAGAGGAAATTCTTTGAAAGCGTCATCATTCTCCAAATGTTCTCAGCATTTGTTCTTAAGAGCAGCGCTTTGTACTATGAAGCTTCAGGAATAAAACGCCTGGTTATAGCACTATGAAACACATTTACATCACTGAGAATTATTGGTTTGGAGTGATTTCCTGCTATGAGACACTTGATATATACGAGCCCTGATCCACAAATGAAGCGTATCAGTTACTGTGTTGCTCATCATGGCCCAACTTTTCAGCAGATGTAAGTGAAACACATCTTTGATATGTTCTGCTTACAAGTATACAGACACACAAGACAAAACCTGATTAAACCAACATTACACCAACCTTTTTCCTCAAGTTCGCTTTTACTTCCACCTCTGTTGGTGGACGTTTTTCTTCTTCCGACTGCTTGGCTTCAGGGTCATCAACATTGAGCTGTGGAGCCTCCCCCTTCTTCACCAAATTTGCTTCAGGGTCATCATTATTGAGCTGCAGAGCCACCCCCTTTGTCATTAATTGATTTAACTTATTTGCTGCCCATTTAAACTCTTTCAGATGACCTCTTTTTAGTTTTATTGCTTCTAACTTCCTCTTCCTCTTGGCACTCTTTGTGAGTGTCTGTAGACAGCGACCACGATTAGTGTTCGACTGCTTAGTACTTACAACCTGCAGGTAGCGATTGCCTGAAGAGCCAGTTTGTCCTTCACTCTTCGACAGATCTGGATTCACAAGTAGGTTAATTTGAGTGTTAAAAGAGTTGCGCTGAGGGCGGTAACCCATGTTGGGTGCCACTGCAGAGCCAGAAAAGTGTTGGTAGGTGTTTTGTGAATAAGGACACCCACTAGTATAAAAGGAGGGAGGAATAGCACCCTGGGTAGATGCCCAGTAAGAATTTGAAGCAGCACTGTAGGTGCCACTGTTGTAAACAGAGTATTGTGAGTCTTGGGATGAAATGTTATCTGCAAAGGCAGAATGAGCAGCAGGCTGGGGATACGTATGGTTTGGTGCATATGGATGTTGATAAGAAGCGATTACTTTGGGGTATTCTTCACCTTTGTCACTGTATGTCCATTCTTCTTTACTGTCCTCATTACCGTCATGGCATGTCAGTCCGGCGCCACTTGTGTCTCTCGAGTGGCCACGCTCAGACATTCGCCTTGATTCCCTGCTGTGGGAGCACCGACGGCGAGAGGGGCTTACACTATAGCTTCTAGCGGTTGACCTTGACGAGGAGGTGGAGGAAGAGGACGATGAGGAAGAGGACTTACTGTGAGGTTTTTGAGAGCCCCTCTGCCGATTCTCCTGCTCTACTCTTGTGTTGTCATGCTTCTTCCCATACAGCCTCTCCTGAGTCCGGTCTGCTAAATTGCTCATCTCTTCCACGTCCAGACTCATCCCCAGAGTTTGAAGAATGTTCTGGAGCTGTTTATGCTGCTCGTCCACCTGTGATTTTTCTTCTTCTTTCTTCTCCTTCTTCCCTGCGGAGGGAGACTTGAAACGACTTCTGTCATTTTTCTTCTCGTCATCATCAGGTAGGGAAAGTCTTTCACTGAGGGATCTCTCTTGACTGTGCAGGTCATTTTTTCTCTCTATACTGTTGGTCCGACTGCTATCCAGTACCGAGGCTTCCCTATCTGATTGCTGGCTCTTTCTCCTGAAGGTTGGATCTAAATTGTACTCTGCGGCAGGGGGCTGAAAGTTGAGTCGCTCCTCACCTAAAGGATGATCCACACTGTCATCATTGACAATTCTACTGAGGAAGTCCATGTCAACTCCTTTGTTGAGAATGCTGAGGAAACGCTGGAAACCCTTGTTGACGCCGTTCTCGTCGTCTGGTGATGTAACGTTTTGGCTGGGAGGAGGTGGTGTGAAGTCAGGAACCTGGGATAGGTCAGATATACAGAAGCATTTCTATTGAGATTATTCATGACATCAAATAGCATCTAATATTTTGGTAATTTAGGAAGGAAGGTACAAAAAATACAATTTGTGATAAAACCATAACATTAATCTCATCCGCCAACCTCAGAACAGACTTTGTGCTATGATCGGCCTCACTCTATATTGTTTACATCATGAAGCTTACAGTGCCCTGAAAGGATGCAGTGGAGAAGGCAAATGAGTGCCAGAAACTGAGCTTACAGCCAGTGTTCAACAACATGGCTGGAAAGCAGAGGTCTGACCATTTGAAGTAGACTCCTGAGGGTTCATAGCCACACCAACATCAAGGCTAATCTGGAAGATGTGAGTATAAGGCAAGGCATACTCGCAAGGAGTTAAAAGGCACCCTCGATCCTTTTTGACTGCTTTACTGAGGTGTCAGCAGAGGCCTTATTCAGACAGAAGACCAAACAAAAGAGCATAAAACATTACAAACCTTTCTGTTTTCTGGCAAAACACTCTGATCACTATATCTCTGCTGCATTAGTGCCTTCACTCTGAGCTTCATGGGATGGTCGTCCTGCACCAGACCACCGTTGCTCCGGCTGGATGAGTCAATTCTCTTTTTGGGTGAGCGAAACTGAGAAAAAACAAGGCAATGCAGTAAACAGTATATTATCTGGAAACCGGTTGGATACTGCAAGCTGAAAACACTGATTGTCAAAGTAAAATGATGACCTACAACAGTTGATTGGTTTTTTGATTCAAAAATATATTACTCACCTTAGCCAAAAAGCTGCCAGGATGTTTTTGCTGTAAAATTAAATTCACCCTGTCTTTAAGAGCGAAGCAAGGAGGCGATTCATTACAGGAAAAGTCTGGAGACGTCGTCTCAACTGTTTTCAAGGCAATAGCAGCTTTTTTAAGTAGTATTCGCTCCTCTATCGCTCGAAGCTCTTCTCGCTTTCTTGCCAGCTCTGGATCCTCTTCATCCATCTGAAGTGGTTCCCCATCTGGTTCTTCGACTTCTGAGTTGTTAATGTAAAAGTTATGCGAAGGAGGAGTGAGTTCCTTCCATCCCACATTTTCTCCAATGCTGTGTTGAGCTTCATCAACGGTGTGTCCTGCATGTTTGCAGTAAGTGTTCCACTTTTCATTGGCTCTTGAAGCATCCTCCATGATGTCCTCAACAACATTCTGCAGATTTCTCTGGACGGGTCGTATTGTAACGTCTTCCCAGTCGACTGGATTCATTCTTCAGCCAGAACACTCTGCAAAATAGAAACAGTGTGGATAGTTTACTTTGGAACATGTATAACAGACCTGTTATAACACAGTTACTTTACTGACAGCAAAATACGTTAACCTTATTTAATAGAAAATGTAATTCGCCTTTTGAACAAGCCCCCAACTGGTGGAACAGTACCTCAGACTTTCACTTGGTTTAATGTTACATTCAGACAACTTTGAAGGAAAAACGATGCCTTGCGTCTGAAAGGCCAAACTCAATCTAAGATGGCGTGATATAACAGTGACCCCTTCGTGATTTGTCAAACTACAGACCAAAACAGATTCGCGTTAAACGCTGTTTTTAGATAGCTTAGCTTTGCAGCTAACTCGACTGTTTACCTACAAACCGTTACTGCGACTCAAACCACCCATTCCAGCGACTGAGCACCGAAAGGGTCTATTTTTAACTATGGTACTTCGACAACTAAATTATTGAAAAATGAAAAGTCAAAACTGACCTTTAGCAAGCTTCAGGAATAGGTGAGGATAACTGTTAGTGTTAGACATTAGCTTGAAGTAAGGAATAGTGGCTCCTGCTGCTCCAATGGTGTTGAAAACTGGATGTTAACAGCGCCTCCTGCTGGACGGAGTACCAACACTGCAGGAATAATTCGGTATATGAGTAAAGGCCATGTATACATGGTCATACACAACGTTATTTGTTATTGTGCAACCAGATGCAGTTTGTAGTCCCATTTTGCTACACAATTTTTTTAAAATAAATAATATACATGTGGAGGAGGAGGAATTAAGGAGTCCTGAGGGAAAAAAAAACCTGCTTTGAAGTCTGGTGGTATCCCAGCAGATACTTCTGTATGCCTGTCGGATGGCAGAAGGGTAGGCTGTGGCTGGGTGGGTAATGTCTTTTAATATCCTTTGGGCTCTTCGCAGGCACCTCTTGACACCAATATTACTGATGCTCAGTAGATTGATACAATGATGTTCTGTGTGCCAAGAGTTTACCATTCTGGTCTGTGCACATTTCATGCCAGTTTGTAATGTTTCCATTTTGGATGCTTTCTATTGATCCTTTGTAAAAGTTAAGAACTTAGGACTGGAGCGTTCGATTTAAGGCTGAGGACTTAAACCTTTGTGATGTCACTGAGATGTTAATTCAGGCATTGCTGATGAGTCAATGAATGCCATACTACTTTAGATGACTACATGTTCATACAGTTGCCAGCAAACAAAAGTGATCAGTTTGTTTCATTTAATGAAACACAATTCAACAGGACAATAGGGTTGTTTTCATCGTCTCTGTAGCAGTATCTGATTCTGTATCTACTAAGATCACATCTGTACCTCTTAGTTCTTCAGTTACCAGCTTCAACCTAAAAAAGTGGTACAAGTATTTAATGATCTTATCCTGGTGCACTGTATGTGAATTCTTAACATATCTAAATTTACATTTATCACCAATATTTGTCAAGAATGTTATCAATAAAAACGATCCGATAAGTAGATAATATACGTAATGTATGGTTAACCTGCTTGTTATAAGAATTGATCAATTCATACAAAACACACCGAATGCTAACAATTTTCCAAACCATAAGGTGTGATTTTTCAACATCCTGATTTGCCCCATTCGGATGATACAGTCTTCTGTACTGTCTCAACCACTGAATTTACTGTGCAACCTGCCACGGAGGATCATTTAGACTTTAGTAAGTTCATGACAGTCCAATCTAATGTTTCCTTCTTTTAAGAATTACTATATTTTTCTTCACAATATAGTCAAAAAAAGCTGGTGTAATAATGCAGCTCTCAGAAATTTACTTACAATCATTGCATTTCATATTATGCTATTCAAATATTTACATCACCATTTTCTGCATGTGTAGAAAAAAAGAAAAGAGAATAGCTTAACTAAGAGTACAGCACATTTTTATTAATCATAGATTGGACAAAACCCTCTGGATTCCGGATTAGGGTGCCATTTCATGAGGATAATACAAAAAAACTTCTGTTGATAAATATAACTTCAACAAAAATTAACATTTTCAGAGATCAATAATCACTTTCTTTACACAGTGTTTTTCTTTAGCGTGACATGTGTTACAGATACAAGAACAATAGGCTAGCAATGGACCAAGCTCCAACGCAACCAAGTTTGTCAATAAACTTGTGGTCCGTTAAGGTCCTTGTCTGTGTTATTCTCTGCCTTGTGGTTTGTTGCTGCTGAACAGGGTGCTTGCAAAGGTTCAATATTAATTTTGTCAAGGGATGTTTTGTGAATACTGAAGGCCCGGCTGTATTTTCTTTTCTTTTCTTGCTATATCTGTCAGATTTTTACCCATCTTCATCCAGGTTGTTTGGTTTCAATGACTTGCAAACAACGGGGCCTTGACAGGGGTTTTGGTTTATATGTTGTGTTCAGTGACTGAATTGGTTTCATACCTGTCAAGTTAAAAAAGGGTGGATTACTAATGTGCTGTGGCAGTGGGGGCCTTGTCTGAGCTAGACCTCCCGGAAAGATGCTCACAGGTGGAACGTGGGGGTAAGTGAAATAGGGAGGCATGGGAGGCATGAAAAGCCTTGGTCCAAGGTGGGGCAAGTTAGAGGGCAGGTTAGGTTGTGGAGGTGGGTATGGCAGCGTTGAACAGTTTACTGGAGAGTACACTGGCGTGACAGATGTAGGTGATGGCGTTAGAAAAGCATAGGCTGAATTTTGAGACAATGTTTGACATGCAGCATTGCTTTCCTTAGAGTAAGTTTCACATTTGTCACTTTCCTGTGAGGTGCTACTGGTGCTATTCTGGCCATACTCAACACCCTCATGCACCTGTACCTGGTGTACCTCGGTTACATCACTCTGAGCACTATAGGAGTCTTTGTTCTTGTAATTGTTTTGATTTATCGAGCTAAAACTAGATCTGCTTGATGATGACGATGATGACGATGATCTACTGTGTGGTCTTGGTGAAACCGCTTGCCTGGTATCCCTTTCCCTGCTCCTCCTACGTGGGCAGTCACTATCTTTCTTTCCATATAACCGCTCTTGGATCCGATGGGACATTCGGCCCAGTTCCTCAGATCCAAAATTCATGCCAATGGCCTGCAAAACATCCTGCATTTGCCTGTGCTTATGCTCATCTTCCGGTGTCAGTGTTATCTTGTTTTCTGCTGAGGGAGACCTGGATCTACTGTTGGAGCTGAGGTAGCTTCGTTCTGCTTCACCCCTGTATAGAGACTTTTCATCAGACAGACACCGCCCCTTTGGGCTAAAGGACCTGTGACGATGCTGTGAAGAAGCCAGTCTCTGGAATTCTTCACTCTCACTCCAGTGGCTGGTATTTTGGTGGCTTACCTGTTGCCCTCCAGCATACCCGGGAGACCAGGGATGATCAGTGTTTGTTAAAGAAGTCGTCGAACACAGTCGATCACCCGCTTCTGTGGTGGTCTGAGTCACTATCTTGGTGAGAGTAGCGACATTCACACCCTTGTTGAGCACATTGAGGAAACGCTGGAACCCCATGGCTGACTTTTGCTCAGGAACAGCAGGACTTTGGTTGGTGACGT
Organism: Clinocottus analis; assembly: GCF_023055335.1. NCBI lineage: Eukaryota > Metazoa > Chordata > Actinopteri > Perciformes > Cottidae > Clinocottus > Clinocottus analis. The sequence continues at coordinate 8,389,125 of NW_027175954.1, read as the reverse complement.
CACTCTCAAAAGACTGATGGGAAACACACAGAAGCAACCACAGTTTATGGAAACATAATCTGCATTATTTTTTGACAAAAACGTGTGTAGAATATGGAACAACCTGCTATGTGAAATTTGGAAGAAAATAAATATACACCCAAATCCCTTTGATTATGTAATGATTTGACAGCTCACCACAAATTTAACAAAAGGTAAACATGATTATTATAAGTTATGTTGACATTTAATGTTACTTGCCAAACTGTTAAATGTGTGTGTGTTAAATACATTTCCTTCTTGATAAAACATTTGATACAATGCAAAACAATGTATTTTATTCTTTGCACTCCAAGCAAAATCTGTTGCACCACTCAGGGATGATAAAGGAAATAAACTCACCTGTCCAGAAGAGTCATTTAATGAAAATCTTGCGATATTTTGACGATACTCCTCATGATCTGTGGAGGGGCTGTCATTTCTCTCTTTGGGTTGGACATAACTCTGTTTGATATAGATGGAAATATGATTAAAGTACATTAAAAATAAGTGTTCACAGTCCTTACAGTAACACTAATAATACATTGAGACTTACCTTCTTAGAACGGTCTCGTGATCGTTTCCTCTCTTGCGAGCAGTCTCGGCTCCTTTCATTACCCACTCTATCTTTGTAATATCCAGACGATTGTCTGCAGTCATGTTGTTGCTTATAGGTGAACTCCTCCTGCACATATTTGTGTCTGGAGTCTTGAGGTGTTTTCCTATATTTGAAGTCCTCTTCCAGTGGTAGCATTTGTTTATAATCATTGGTCACGTGTGCACGTGAAAAACTGTCGGGTGACAGCCTGTTTGTATTGTCCTCAGGCTCAAGCCTGTATCTTTTATCATCTCTATCATCCTCCGTAAACCTTTGCCTTTTCTTTTCAAAAGTACCCCAATCAGGTGAAGACCTGCGTCTCCTCGCTGAGCTCTTTCTGCTAAAGTCTCTGTTCACCGAGTCTTTGCTGTACAGCATCTTAGGCGAGTCACTGTATTCTCTACTTCTGCTTGTTCTCTCTTTGCTACCATGTCCATTTCCACCATATTTCTGATAGGAATCCTTCGGTGCATCTCTGTGCGGTTCATGCCTTTCTTCCCATCTGTGATCATAGTCGTCCCACAGCCTTGAACTTCTAGCGCTGTGATGCCGCCTGTGACTGAACTCAGACCTATTTGACTGCATAATCTCACAACAACTTCAGCAACGAAGTGAATGTCAAAGCCTGCAACAACAAAAAATATTTAATGAAATGTAACTTTAATTAAGGAGTTGAGAGAGATTAAAATGTCATCCCTAGATAACAAATACATAATCACTTATATCAAATGGACGTCTTTTAAAACAGGCAACAGTGGACCAACACTATATGAATCATACTTAATGTAGGTGTAAACACTGAGTCAGCACTTCGCCTTCCTAAACAGAACAGTTATGGCCTCAGTAAAGTCACGTAAACATTTGCTCTACTGGCTGTTGGCAAGTAGTTCGGCTGAAAGGGTATCTCACTTAACGTAGCGAACTAACTTTCACTTTAGATCGTATAAAAATGAGAAAAGCACAATATATTATCATCAAAGATGTTTTTTAGATTGTTTACATCTAAAATCGAAACCTTTCGTCCTGCTGTTTTACTACATGGAAGCTGAGGCGCAGGGAGCAGCTTTTGGCTGACCCGTTAACGTTAGCGATGATCAATACGGCGTTTGGTTCGCCACCTGTCGTTACATCACCTTTTTCATTGGACGACTCCACTTTCTTTCAGGGGATCAACAGGGGCCAATGCTGAAACTAGACTCGGCAATATGACAAAAGTCCTGACGACAACAATTTGTTAAGCACTTGGCTAACATGTAGCTAGCTGTTATAGCTAAGTTGGAGCACCTCGCTCACCACCAAGCCGTTTGGTTCCCTCCCACAGTAAAACATTTAAACGGCCGCCCCCTCCTGGATGGAGTGTGAACAACCAAACCTAATCTTCTTCTTTGGGTTATTATTACACTAGTTTATAGGCGCATTAGCGCCACACGTTGGACTGGAGAGTCGAGCAGCAGACAGGCTGGAAAACGACCTCATGCTACAGGGATCCCTGAAAACAAAAATGCCCATAACTTTATTCCTGGACCTTATAACGCCTCAACAGAGGGGCTCTACTCAAGGCCGTACATACCAAGCAATGCTGTGTGGAATATTGTTTCATCCATAAGTAAGCCATATTTCAGTTTTTGGGCTAGAATGTGGTCGATAGCTTGCTGAGGCTTCCTTGAGTAACTTCCCAGTCCTCTCGAGTCATATTTCTAGTTGAATTGTGTTATAAACATTTAAAATGGACTTATATGTTCTTGTAAGGCCAGGCCTTGCATTTTTTGTGTGTGCTATGTCACATCAGTGGCTCTGGTATCGATTCATGGGAGTAGGAGGACTTGGAGAGTGAGGAAGAGCACCTGAGAATTCTGCCCCTATTTTTTTTTTAAGTCTCATTAATATATATATATATATATATATATATATATATATATATATATATATATATATAATCAAGTTGTTTTTTTAATAGCTTTACTTCATTACACTGACATTTTGTGATTGTTCTTCCTTTTTGTGGGGTTCACCAGAGCTTTGTGTACATTATATAGCTCAAACCTGAATGCTCTGCTCTACCAAATTGTGAGAAATTGGTCAATCGAGAAAAAAAATGTACCTATATTTGTAATACAAAATGCATGTATTGTATTTGAAACTGAGAGAAAATGTAAAATAGATATACTCCAGCATTACGAATACCAACAGCCACTCAAATACAGTGGCCAGGAAGCTCACAGCTCACACAGAACAGACTATGCACATTCTTTATTAGATCTTTCCAAACAGGTAACCATCAAATAACAACCAATGTTTTAGGTACAAGAACATAATGTTAAACAAAAGCCACACTCCCAGTTGTGCAACTTTACACAGCTCTACATAAGCACTTGTGTAGTCTACATCATTATACTCACTAATGAAGTGCACTCATTGCTCCCTGGGTGATACAAATGATAAATTTGCTCCAATCAGTGCACTTTAGACATTTAGTCTGTGTTAATGATGGATATGTGTTGTGTGAGTGAGGCGAAGCCCAATCAGATGAGGAACATAGGGTGTTTAACAGACCCAGCCGGGGCCTTCTCCTGCAACTCTGCTAGCGATAGGGATGTCCACCTGAGGGCGCTGTAAAAGAGTAAAACAGTTAAACACAGCACCAACGTTAAGCACTTAATGAGCTTGGCTGGATACACGGTCATATTTCCACACTTGGTTATTTCTATATTTGCATACAAAAAAACTTCACAACTTTCAAGTTTCAAATGGTTGAAGCCCTTATGATAACTTGAAAGTTGTGAAGTTGTTTTAACTGTAGAAAGTCTGTTACTCTCTTATGTTTGTTTTACATGCTTTACTCTTTGAACATTGTTTCAAAAATTGCTGGGAAACACACACACACAAGATTGGTAACTGTAACAATACTGCAGGATCACGGCCAGGCCTGTCCTGGTTTCAGCAGTACAGTAAAGTTAATTGTGATGACATTGACTGGTCTTATACTCATTTAGGAGACAAGCTATTTAAATCCTCTTTACCTGCATAGTCTGTTCTTGCCATGATTTTACAAAGTATCATCCAAAAAAAAGTGTTTTTGACTTAGATGGTATCAAGTGTGTTCTTAAGTTATGCAAGGACCCGGCATTAGTTAACACAACACATAGAAATGATTGAGTTTAGCTCAACTCTTCCTATAACCTGATGTAATGTATATTTAATCCATAGTGCTACTGAAAGTCCTTCTATTATTATAGTAATCCCCTCTTCAGGGTTTGAGTTTCTCCGCTCCCAAGTGGTTGTCTAAAGTTTTACCCTTAACAACAGGAACACGTTCATGCACTATACAACAGCACATATAGCTCCTGAAGTCTCCCACCTCCTCACTGGTAAAACTTTATTTCTGTGTCCACGGAATCAAAAAACAGGTCCCCCAGTTCTTCTCCGGATATCTCTCCACTCAGCATGGCTGAAATCTCGCTCAGACACTGCGACTCCAGTTCCCTCAGAATCTCAAAGACAGCTGAAGCCTCGTCCTGACACACAGAGAGGAAAAGACAGAGCGATGTCAAAACAACTTGAATACCTGGGTCGAATAGTATTTGCATATTGTATGGTTTTTAAAAGCTTACGAATGGAGTCATTATCTGAATCCTAAACTATGGCCAAGTCCCTGTCGGAGATAGCACATACTTTTACAACAATCCAGATCTCACTCTTAGCCTTTTGAAAGTCCTGAGTTAAATTCACCCAGGTGTCTGTGGTGGGAGGTGTAGACTAAATGCCAGTAGTTGCGCACCGGCTATCACTTATCTCCATTTACTCTACATGATAATCTGGCTGTCTGCTACATACTCTTGTTGCTTACCGAAACAGCAGGCAACAGTTGTGTTTAAATTCCAGAATACCTACTGATGGTGAACAAAATGTACAAAATACTAATTGCCTGAATATACTGTTTTGCATTTAATTTGCCCAAAAATCTATTCACTTGCTTTGTACAAAATATGAAATGATAAATCCATGCACCAAAATACATCAACTGAACATTGAAATGCCCAGCCAATTAAACTTCACTAACAAAAAACTAAATTATGAAAGTGGGAAAAAATAATTTGGTAGTCCATTTTAAATTATCTCTGCTTATCTCTTCTCTATGACTTTGGCATGATCAATTTCTTTATTAGTTTTTTTTACAAGAAAAAGTTTGTTCAAAGTTAATAATAAACTTCTATACTTACTTTTAAACCAACATGTAAAGGCCCAGTGTACTAAAAGAAACAGTGTGTGGCATTTAATGGAACGCATTTTCAGATATGGAATATAACATTTATAAATATGTTTTTTTTCGTGTATCTGAAAATAAGAATTGTTGTGTTTTTGTTGAAGTTGTTTTATCTACATACAAAGCCGCCCGTCCTTTTTCTACAGTTGCCCAGTAGGGACAAACCAAACACAGGGCCATTAGCGTTTTCACGTTTGTCACTGTAGATATAGTTTTAATTGGTGGCAATCTGCAACATCACTGATAGACGCTGCCACATCCTAAACACTGCATCTTTAATGTTTACACTTTTCAGTGTGAATGCCCAACATACTCAAAGAACATTGCTTTAAACCAGTCTGTAGTATGACAACGGAAATTTGGTTCTGACACTAGATTCTTGTGTGTCTGTAAACAGCACTTTGGTCTTTCTGTGACTGTCACGTCACTTTTTGACATTCCAATTATATAATAATAATATTAAACGCTGGTTAAAACGCATGCTAGTCAGTTGAATGGCTTTAATGGAAAATTTCACTTTGTTTTGAAGTACTAATACCTTCTGTGAGGTTGTGAGGTAGTCATGATTAAAACCCTGCTCTTTGGCTATGAATGTGTACTTGTAGTCTTTTCATGTTTAGTCTACACTCATGCCATCTGTCTTGTGTGCATTAACTGTGAGGTCCTGTTGAGTTTTTTCTTGGCCCTGGGAGTGTCAGAGTGCAACTCGCCTGTCATTTATCATTAACAACTTCAAGCCTCAATCAAATCGATTCTGCATTGGAAGTATTTTTGAACTGAACATGAGCTTCCAGCTCTGCCACAATCGGCACATCACAATCATTGACCTAGGTCATCCATCAGTGCCCACCGGCTTGGTCTCCATGGTGCTCAGCGCCACCTGGTGGGCCTTGTACAGGTCATGTCTTCGGTCCACCTGGCTCTGAAAGCGAGGCTGCTTCCTGACAGGGTCGTCTGGACCAAACTGTGGGGAGACCACCCTCAGCACAGGGGTAGAAAAGTCCGAGAAGATAAAAGGCTTGAATATAGACCTACCAGGGTAAGAGGAGGGATAGGAAAGAGAAAAAGACACATATAGAAACTCCCATTGACCCGAAGTGGAGAGAGAAGGCAGAAAAAGCTACAGATGTGAAGGGAAAGAATATTAGCAGGTGACCTCCATGTTGATAAAGAGGTAAAACAAGAGTGCAGATTGTAGTGTTTAATCCAGTTGACGGTGTGTGTGTGTGTGTGTGTTGTTAATTGTTTTTAATTTTAGACCCGCCTTCCCTTTGGGGTTGAAGGCGGTTGGTAATCGGTAGGGAAATGGATCGACATTTCCAGTATTCTTAAGTTCAGTCATGTCATTTTAAACATCTAATGTGCATGTCTTTTTATGTTCTAAAGTGTTTTTTAAGATTGTTAATATTTGTTTCTCTGCACAGCAGCAGTGATGCATTAGCTGCTCTTGCTGTGGGACTAAATTTGTAGTTGGCTTGTTTTTTGGGAGTGAGCCGACAGTGGGCAAAAAGATGCTGGTTTTCCCATTTTTTCCCATAGTTTTTTTGTTTGATTGTCTTGTTTTGTTTTCCTAACTTCACTCAGGTTGAATCCCAGTGAGGCAGTCAGGGTGTGTTGAAGGCGTGACGTGGTTGTAAATTGTTCGCAGTGAAAATAATCATGCGCGTAAACGTTGGAATGTGTCAACTCATTGTGAGACGTTTTGACGACAATGTGCACTGGAGTGCGAGTTGAACCCAGTCCTTGCCCTGTTAGAGACAGCTGGAAATTCAACTGTGAGGCTAAGGTGAGCAATTATAACAATAGAAATGCAGAGTCCAACATTTAGAACATGTTTGTTCCCTTTTGGTGGGAGTGCCTAATATGAAACAGCAGTGTCTAAATAGCCACTGTGGCAGGTGAAAAACAACATTAAAAACATATACATAACAACTAAAGTATTGTTTGGCCAGATCCATCCATCATCTGAACCGCTTACCCTGTTTAGAGTCATGGGGCCGAACCCCAGCCCCTCTTGCTGTGAGGCGTCAGTGCTAGCCACTACACCACCGGGCAGCCCAATTGTTTTTTGGCCAGATGTACATATAAAATAATGCATTATTTATTTATTTAACCCTCTTGTTTCCCTAATTTAGGATAATGTTTAAATACAATATGAATCAGTGCTGAAACCGTTCAACAAGGCTTAAATTTAACACTGTGATTGAGAGGTTTTCCTAGAAGTGTTGCATTAGACACGAGAAATTTAGAACAGCAGACTAAAAAGCGTTCATGTGAAGTGATTACTACAGTTTTGTGTTTCCAGTATGTGGCTATAAAGTGTGACAGAATAGACAAATTATAATTTTGGAACATGATGTGATGTACATGGCTTATTATAGTCTTAATAAATGTTTAGAATCTAGTTCATGACATACCGGGAGGGATCTGGCGTGGCAGTGAAGAAGTGGATGCAGGGCAGGCTAGTGTCTCTGGGCAGGACAGATACCATGCTGCCGGTGGTGCAGATACCTCCAGAATCCATGCAGATACCACTGGGCTTGTCCCTCAGAATGGACATCATCACAGCTGCTGTCACTGAACCTGAGACCAGAGGCAACACAGGAGGGACACAGAAACTGTAACTATCCTATTCCAATCACTGGTGTCTATACCTATTACTGAATGCTGCATTGACAGTAATGTTGTTAGGGGGGTGTACACAAGCATTCTGGGAAGTGTAGGACTTGACTACCCTCACCGTCATGTTGCTGAAGTAGCTCTGTGCCTTCCTTATAGCGCTGTTTTGCCAGCTCCATCCTGGCAGGCGGGTTCTCGGGGGTGAACACCTGAGCGAAGTTGAACTCCCCCTCACCGCTCCACCAGCCCTGATCCTGGGCCACGCGCCGCAGCTCTGGGTGCTCTGCGGAGACCTCAGTCCCGATGGTCAGCTGGTTAGAGATGTTCTTCACACCCTCTGAGAAGAGTGGCTGTTAGCAGGCGCAATGCGTTTGAACTTTTCGAGTGACCATCTGAACACTCAGTTCAGCATTTTTGTCTGGTTCAGCCCTTGTTCTTGGTGGAAGACTTAAAGCGTACTTGTGACATTCAAAACAATAACTTGGCTCCACCTCTGCCATAAACGTACCCTTCACTCTGCACCCTCAATTTTTAACCCTCCATGCTTACCTGTGATCTTCTGCGCCACCCACAGCCTTCCAGCAGTTTCCAGGACCCAGGCCTCGTTGCGGTCTACCAGGAGGAAGGTGTTGTGGTAGCTGAAGGGCACAGGGTCCTCCTTGCACTGCCCCCCCTGGCCATGCTGCTCCAGGAGGCTGGTGATCACTGTCAGCGCCGACCAGGCACTGTCACCACGCTCCAACCCCAGTCTGATGATCACAAATCATGCAGGATTACTTCAAAGAATAAAGTCTTTCTCCACAGGGCATTGGTTATGTAGTTATGAATGTTATTCTTTCATTTTCAATAGTTTATCTACTTTGATCAGTGTATTTATTGTTTGTCTTTTTAACTAATCCTGAAGACCAGTTGAGCGTGGAGGCAATGCTTACACGCTCGCCTGCCATGTATTTTAGAGGAAATGATACTGCTATTTTTATATACAGAGATAAATAGATAAGCGCCCCTGTGCTATGGTTCAACTGTATTCATGACACCTGTCATAACATGTTCACACCCTTCCGATCAAAGCGGAAGAGAATTAAGTTATTACTTCTACTAAATATACAAAATCCAAACTGTAATTCATAAGGATGCAGTCAATAGTTGCTTCCAGTCAGCTCAGAAGATTTCTTTCTTTTTGATTTAAAAATAAATGAATCTGTACAGTATCAAAAGGTATTCTGTGCTTACCTGACAAAGTCCATGCCCAGCAGAGCCTCTCCAGAGCCGACAGGCTCTCGGGTCCAGATCGCCTCGTTCCCGATGCAGACTCCCTGGTCATTGGCTCCCATTTCAGCGCCCCACATCCAGGCAGGTTTGCTGAGGACGACAGCGTGGGTCTGCTCCACTTGAGGGATCTGGATGTATGTGCACTGCAAAAATCCTGTTGTTTAAATTGAGGTCGCTTTGAATTGCACTCACAATTTCAGTGTAATATACCTTATGCAGTATGCAGAGCTGACACATATTGGAGGAACACTTTCACATTCGTGAAACTCAAAGATCAAAATTTCCTCTTGCTGTACATATATTAATGTTATCGGCCCCTGCTTTACAAATCTACAATATAGCTTTTCTAAGACATATTAAGGCATCCATTAGTCCCATTCAGAATATAAAAGAATGAGAGAGACATATGTTCCTGTTATTATGAAGTTTGAAGTCAAATTGCATTTTAAAACCAGATGAATTTATGGATAATTTATACATTTGCATCACAACTTGATTGCAAATTAAAATAATTCGCCTAAATAGACAAATGTTTAAGTTACTAAAACAAAAACGATGTAATTTGTCTTTATTTATTTTCAACCTCTACCATTACGTTTAGCCGACAGCCAACTGTATTTATACTAAGGCAAATATATCAGAGACAAATATGTCAAAACCTAAAGAACCTGTTAAAACCCAAACTGCAAGACTATATATAATTATATCAACTCTGAACTATAGTACCAGTACATTCCAAGTTGAAAGTCTTTGGGTTTTTCTTTCCACTCAACAGAAAAGCCCAAATCAATAAAAACCAGAAGTCAATTCACGTGTCTTAACAGAACGTGTTCCTATCATTGCACCGACATCGGTACCATGTCTGATCTGACAGTGTGTCAGTCAGTATTTCTTACACTTGCATAATAACTAACAAGCAGAGGTGGAAAGGAGAAAGCATTTCATCATTGGCTTAAAACTTTCCATTACTTTCCAGTAAACATTAACAGGAATGAATAAAGTCTCCTGTATAATATTCTACTATATGTTCAGAGAGGGTTATTGAATAGTAATGTATTATGAGCAAATATATGGTTTAAATCTTTTTAAATACATTTTCTGCAATACAGCAGGCCGTGTAAGTATGCAGTATATCTCTATAAAGGTGTATTTGTTTCAATGATGCATGTGGCCTGTTGTCAGTGAGGAGCAGCATTAGACGTGGCGTGTGACTGACTGCAGGAGTCCCGGACTGCTTTACCTCCAGCATGGAGCCTGGAGGGTGAGCTTCTGCTGGGTAGTGGGCCACCTCTTGCACCTCATCCCGGGGACGGTCTGCGTTCTTTGCAAAAATAACGTGGTCATCGCGAGAGCCGGGAGGCAAAGAAACAAAACAATCACATGACATGGGAACCTCTGCCATCCTGCAATAAAGACACAGCACACACAAAAACGACGGTCAAAAAGTGGGTGGAAACAGTTAGAAGACTGGGTGGCTCTGGGGGGCGAGTTAAAAGTGGTGACATGTAAAATACGCACCGATTCAGTCAAGTAACTGTGTACACAAACTAAGACGCGTTTGACATTCAAGTAAGACTACACCCTTTTGACCATAATGTGCATGTGTGGAAGTCTCCCTCCATTCCCCACCCAGCTTTTAGCAAAAAGTCAGATTTCGCCGGTGCACTGCCCAACCCTTTCACACAGGGATTATGAGGCAGTCTTGTGCACAGCACTTTATTGACTGTAATCTTCACAAATCCGACCGCCGCGTTGATCTATTATATCGCTTGTCGCGCACGAATCGCTTTCAATCTAGAAATAATGTCGCCAAAAGTGCGCTGATCGCGGATGAAGTCCATGAGGGAGAGGAGGAGGTGGGCAGCAGCTCGGTTTGTGATCGTTTAATACAGATAAGGCCTGAAAGAGCAAAGTGCCCAAACCGACTGTCCCTCGCCGTCGCCCTGCAGAGCAGCGACGCGTCGGTCGCTTCGTATCACTCCGCCTTTTTCTGAGGGGTTTAAGTATATAACCGTGAAGTGTCTGGGCGAAAATAACTAGATCTATTCTGTGAATGCTGCTATATAATATGTTTACCTTTTCATTCAATGGTGAGAGCGGGCGGGCGGCCGGCTGTGAGAAGGCAGGTTGGATATACCGAGTCACGTGACCGAGAAATCCCAAGGTATGTACTTAAAGGTCTCGTCTCGTCTGGCCACAAGCACAGATCACCGTCTCACCCGGTAGTCCAGTCCACACCTGTGAAAAGCTCCCTGCATCGTACTGTTATCTTTTCATCCGGAGTCTACCAACCCTGGGCTGCAAACTTCCAGCAAACACAACTATTATTATAATGCGTCAATCCACTCCATTGCATTGGAAACTTTTCCATGATACAAGTTTTTACAGCTTCATTGTGATCCTTTTCACCACATTGTATGAAAATAAAATAGTAAGAAGAACAATATTGATTATATTGTAGCACAAGTTCATATCTGTGTGAGCTGGACAAACATCTTACCTTGCATTTACATTTTCACGAGAAACACTAATAGCAAAGCTGAAGTTCTTAAAATCTTAAAATACGGTTACTTTAACTTTTTATATTTTCTACTAAGTTACAAGTCATGGATGACTTTTTACCGAGGAGTGCACCTTTTTAAAATCTATGTTACTCTGTAAAACTATACTAATCTATGTAACTTGTAAATATCTCTGTGTACTACTGTTACTTACTGTAACATTCTTAGTCTAATGACTTAATTTGCTTAAAGGTTTGGTATTGTAAGTATTAGATTAAAATCCTTTACTCTAAATAAAAGCTAAATAAAGACAAAGCATGTGGTCTATAAAGACAAAACTTTTTTTCTTACCTGGCAACCAAAACGTTAACCATGTTAATGGCTTTTAAGTGATCAACAGAGGATTAGTAAAACAGACGTAGAGAATTTTTGCCTTTCTCTTTGACACGTCAGCCAAAGAGCGTTATAGCAACCGCCTTAACAACAACACATTGAATAACATACATAGCCTACGGACAAATCAGTGTTTAATTCAGACGTGACATTGCAGAACAAGATAAACGTTTTTGCAAGTAAAGTAAATTATTACTATTTTAAAACCGTAGGCAAACTGTGACGTGAGGTCACCGTTAACTAGAGAGTAAATATAGCGGAGTATTTAGCCGCTAAAGCATTACATTTCACACAGGAGATGGTGGAGACCAAACCAGAGCTAAAAAGCTGGTGGATAAATATTGAACAGGTGACAGGAACACAACACATGGAAAATATTGCTCTTCTGGATGTGTAAATAGACTGTAATTGTTTGCTCACAAAAATATAACTTGTTTAGTTGGGGGAACATGATTAAATGTGTGCGTGTCTGTCTCATGTACAGGACTATACATGACTTGACCTCTCCTCTGGTCAAACGATTAGTTATCTCACAATCTGCTGGATACCTGCTCACAAGAGTTGCAGCAGGAGGGGAATGTATAACCCCACTCGGAAAAAGGGCTTTCAGTCAGTCTGCATTTTCTGTACGAGCTGCACTAGACTGGAACTCCATTCCAGGGACTATTCGAGATCTACGGATTATTTAGCTAATTTTTGAATTTTGTAAGCACTGATAACACAATTTCTTTCAAGTCCACTTTGTTTTAGTGGAGGTAGAGAACTACATGGCTAGACATCATGACAGGTAGTCAAACAAACGACGACTGGTTGATGTGCGCAATAAATCCATCGACTGAATAGTAAACAGACAGTGTGGAGTCACACTAATAACTTCCCCTGAGCGAACAAGAAATGAGACAATAGAGAACGCCAACTGGCTGTAATAATAACTCTAATAACTTAAACTTGTCCGACTGCATTGCAATGACTTACAACATTCTTATTATGTCAACGTTCAAATGAGACTGCTGTCGTGTGAGTAGCTATTGCTCATCACTATGCATGTGTCTTTTGGTGATGCAATCAATTTTATGGCAGCAGACTAATAACAGCTCACACGCACACCTGAGTGCATAGGGAACAAGGAGCACCATCAAGCTTCTCTGAAATGTTTGACTAATGTTTGTGTTTTGAGATTGAGCACCTGGACCTTACTGGCTTTCAGTTATGGCCAGATTTGTAGGAGGTGTTGAGTTAGTATTTGAAACGGCATGGTGGTGAGTGGTGCTCACTCGTGGCTCACTAGGAATGCTGAAGGCAACAGGACTGAATACTTGAGAGATTTCTGTAAAGACAACCTGTTACCTGAACGGCACTCGGCTTCTTCCACACCCTCTCCGGCCTTTCATCTCCTCGAGCATGCTGACAAGCACCGCACATCCTGTCTGCCCTTGCACACAAACAGTAAAAACACCATGAGAAGTAAACACCCACCTGAGCCAAAGGCAGACACACCCAAGCGAGACCTCGCACACATATACAGTACGCACACACAAACACACACGTTCGAGCTCAGAAACAAGCACAGACACAGTGAAACTATAACAGACTCATGGAGGGGGGAAAAAAGCTTGTAAATACACCAATAAATCAAATCACTTTGACCACAAACAGTTGTGTTAAGTGATGAACTGATTAAAATGGATTTAAAACACAGATTTAATCAAGTAAAGCCAAGATGGACTATATATTATTTGGCATTTGCTTGTTCTGTAAAAAACTTATATAGAAGTGGCTGCACCATGAGCAAAAAAACTTCTAGACAACAAATCCAGATGAAGCATAAAGTCAAGACTGTCTGTGTTTGTCCTTATTTAAGTGGCTGTTTTCAGTTGTGTGGACAAGAGATCCTGCCTTCATCCTGCTTGGTGAACTCACATATCGACACACACACACACACACACACACACACACACACACACACACACACACACACACACACACACACACACACTCACAGTGCTAAGCCAAAGACCTCTCCTATAGCCACGCAGGTATTGTGGCCCAGTTTGTAAGCCTAGTTGCCATGTGAAGCGGAGGGCCGGCTGGAGGAAGATGAGGGGTGTTATGGGACGGAAACAGCTGGTGAGAAGCCCAGAGGATATTAATCTGAGGGGGGAGACAGGATGGCAGGAGAGGCCGTCTAATAAAGTATGGTATTACTGCTGCAAGTGTGTGTGTGTCTGTCTGTCTGTCTGTCTGCCTGTCTGTCTGTCTGTCTGTCTGTCTTCCTGGAGGATTAGTGGTGAGCGAGAAAAAAAAAGTCTGGAGTCAGTGTCCATCTGGCTATTACCAACTTTAAGCTCTGATTTTAAAAAAGGACATTCAGGTATGAGTTCTCTGTTAATAGCTGGTAGGAAATCTGTGATCATTTTCAGTTCATGTTGTAAATCCAGCAAGGCACATTTAAAGTTTAACAACCCTTAACACACACACACACAAAAAGGGTTTTTGAAAATTAGAAAAAATCAAGCATCCAAATTTTCTCTGAGCAATTAAAGTTCCGGTTAAAAGGCAGAAGTGGAAGATGGGAGGGGAAGCTGGGCGGCATCAGTCGCACAGACAGTAATGACGGCGCCACTGCTGTTTAACAATCAAAGATGGGAGGCGGGGGCTCGCAAGGAAGTCTCTCCTCGAAAAATACAGGTGTTTGGTACAATCAAAGCGCAGCTTGCAGAAATGACTGGGTTTGAAGTTGAAAGGGGAGGCAGGAGGAGAGGGGGGCCGTTGTGGTGAGTGAGTGAGTGAGTGCCTGAATGTGAAAAAAAGTGACTCAGTCAGAAGACAACTGTGGGCCGGTCTCTCCTCCGGGATTTTGAATAATTAACAAGGATAAGGAAGTTGACTACTAGGTGCTTACTGTTTACTTTGTTTGGATTTTTTTCTGCCCCTGGAAGGGAAGTGAGGCTTTAGCTGGCCTAGCTCTCTGGAGGCTGGCGTGTTGGCAGTAGGATTTGTCTGGGACAGCGCTGTGGTTCCCGTGGGACTAGATACAAGTCAAACCAGCGAAAGGCCAGTGAATCAGAACCAACTTTATATGGTGGGAATCTTGTATACAAAACACCTGTCCTTTAAGGAAAGTCCCAAGTTGTACACAAAGAAATACAATCACACACAAACTGTGAGCTTGTGACTACAGACTGATGTCCTGACTAATTACTGTAATTAAAAGTACAAGATACAATGATACAGTTTGTTTAGGGTATGTGAGACTTTTTTTTCTTCTTCCAGCAATAAAACTATTATTTTATTGGTTAGTCATATAGACATTCAACGTATAGCTTTACATTCTTGGAAAGACACGTATGTGCTTTCTTGTCGAAAGATTGATACTACTCTGAACTAACTGAACAGCTCTGTCCAACGGGAGTACAAATCTACCTGCAGCACTAAAGCTCACGAATTAACACATTAAATCTCGCAAGCTAAATCTGAACAAAGTGAAAACATTACGCATTGTGTTATGTGCTGAACAATAGAATGACTGGTCACGGTGATTTCACTTGTCAAACCAAACAAATTTTTTGTTGCTTTATGAATCAAACAAAGAAGATATACCATGTAAATCATTTGTGTTACTTTTCTACTAGTTTCCAGTCCTCTGTTTGATATATTTAGCGTACAAACATGTAACTTTCAGCAGAAACACAAACAAGCATAACTCCCAAAGTGTTGGACTGTTTAATGAATGAATGTGAAAGTTCATTCTTGACCTTTGAAACAGCAGTAGACCAAAACAGTACCATTTGCTTTTTTTAGCAGTATGCTCAGTTTTGTGTGAGTCTAGTTCAGCTGTCAATACCAGCAGTGACGCGGGTATAGTTTTCACCTGCTGGTCTCTGTGCGTGTGTGTGCCCCCAAAATGGTCGGAGAGATTCTGACATAGCTGAAAGTATACCACAGAAGAGCTCTCGAGTACTTTGCCAGAGTTTTCTTTTTCTGTCTGGGATAGCGTCACAATCGTGCAAGATGCAGTCACGAAACTACATGTTCATTTTAATCTCAACTACAGGTTTGTAGTTGAGATTAATGATGTTTGAAGATGAATGTGGTCCGTGCAAGGGTGCCGCAAGTAGGCGGGTAGGAAGTGGTGGCAAAATGGTCTGTAGTTAAAATTATATAAAATCAAAAGGGTGAAGCTTTTCACCATTCTGCTCCTATGAAGGGCCTCACAGAGAATATGACAATGGCACTGCGCTCAAGACCATTGTTCTGCAATGGCTTGCACGGCGCCACGACAATGCAGCTCCTCAATACGCTCACGCAAAGCTCAACCAGGCACGACGCAGCAGCCAGCACAGTGCAGATCTAATGCCAATAAATACTTTTTAATGAAGGTATACAGAATTAGCTTTTTTTGTCTGGTGTTGCTAAACACTGAGATCCTGCACTACAACTCACGGAATTAAATTACTTAGAAAAACTAAAAACAAAAAGAGTATGGTGGCTTGAGAAACAGCAGCTTAAAAAAAGAAAAGTAATTATGAATTCTTGGAAACACATTTCCACCAGCTTTTATGGCGCTTTGAAATTTTAATTTGTTCCAAATTGCAGCTTGATCTATAAGCACACGCCCTGTATCATTTACTCTTGGTACAAAACTGTATCCAGCATTTAAGTCTTTATGCTGAGTGCCAAGCATTGACGTTTACATTGATTGATTAGTACATTGTGTGTGCTTTCTATTGGGGAGAAGTAACCAGTGTAGGTGGAAGGGTTTGGTCTGAAAACAACAGCCGCCTTAACACGTAAAGGTCAAAGGTACTGCCGTTTTAAAAATAGATGTTATTTCACCACATTGACATGACAGAGCTTTTGCTGGATTGATGACAAGAGTAAATGCCAGTACTCCAAGACAAGCCTCCTCACAAGAGTGTTTAAAGAACCACAAACATTTTTTATGAATACAGAGCAAACAAGTCTTATACTAAAAAATATGCAAGCAGTGACAGACAAAAAAAAAACCTGTCAAACAAGCTATCTAAACACGTCTAAATCATTAGGAGAATTTGTAAGCCCCTACTTGAATTTGCACTGTAATTAAATGTCAGGCAGTCTCTTTCTGATTGTGCTGCATTGTATTCATGAGGAAATATGCTTGACTATTTAAAGATGTCTGTAAACACCATTTAAACGTGGTGTGTGGTCTTCATTTGGAGGCTTGATCTCCTTTATGTGTAAAAGTATATTACACTGAAAGATAAAAGATACCGAGACATACCTATTCAATTTAAAGTTTTACATGTGCCAGCAACAAATATGTCATGTTTAATTTTTCCATTTGTCCTTGCAATTATATTGAAATGCTCTTTGATGTGCTTAACTCTAATCAGCTGTCTTGTATCTAACATTGCTGGCCAAGAAATGTGCTCTGGAAACAACATTTCCTGATTAGAGTGATGACTCTTTTTGACTTGAAGGTGTGTATAAATCTGCCTAGGCGCGTGCTGAATCAAGACTTTGCCAATATTTGCTGATCGCCCTGTGTTTTGATTATCTGACAGTTGTGTAATCAGTTCAAACTCAGCACTTGCTTTCGAGAAAGAGGAGCAAAGAGAGTAGGAAGTCACTTCCCGCCGGCCTGTCTGTGGTTTGTGTTTGTCAGTTGATTTGAAGCTGCTCCACCAACGTGCTGCGACAGGAAAGGAATTAACTCAGTGAGGAGACAAAATAAAAAAAAAGCCCTCAAAGGAAGATGATGTTGAAAACTATTAAATGTGTGATGCACATTCAAAGCCACTGCAGTCAATTTAACTCTGAGATTTCTAACATTTGGGAACGTACAAGCAGCCTGGTAGCAGTTCAATCATCAAATAAAAGTTCATACTAACGCGAGATACACATGCTGTTCCTCTGAGTGGTTCAGGACGTCCAATAACCAGTGCACCGTTTTCTGCAAAGTAAGATCTACAGATTTGTGTATTGCACCTCTGTTTTGGCTCGAGGCAAACCACCTCTCAGGAGTGTCCGCAATCAAAGGATTTCCTGGTCTCAACTACATCTGATTCACAGGCTGCAGTCGCTTCACTGACCAGGTTACTGCACCACTGCGTCACAGTGTGTAAAGGTTCCTCTAGATTTGGTCCACGTAACCACGACTGTCATGTGAGACATTACTATGAGTTTCCAAATCTCTTGAGTTTGTCTTTGTTGATGTTGGCTATTAAATGGTTTACTGTTTTGAAAGAAAAGTGCTGTGAAAAAAATGTAAAATACTTATGAGTGTGCCATTCATGTCTTCGATCGGATACAAACCTCTCGCGTTGACTTGGAATAAGTAAAAACAGAAGTTGTAATTTGACTTTATAAAACTGCTCTTCCAAATGTTGATAATGGTTGATAAATTTCTTACCTGTAGTTGCTGAATATTCATAATATTTATCTAGATGTACATTTAGATAAAAAACAAACTCTCATGTTTAAAGACCACACCTCTTTTTGTTCAGATAATTTATGAGTTTGAAAGTAAATTCACTAAACGTAGCAATACCCAACTAGAAAACTATTCCATCATAAGTAAAAGTATTGTATTGAACATTTTTACTTTAGCAGAGGTATTAGCAAAGATTCAAAAGTAAAAGCACTTGTTATGCAGAATGACCCCTGTCAGTGAATACATTATTATTAAGTGGGAGACTAATGTTGCAGATTGTCAGAGTTGAACTAATTTGAATGAGTTCATGTGCTGTTAGTTTGTTGACAATGATAATGACTTGATCGTATGTTTGGTCTGTAAAATTATCATCTGAAAAGTAACACTAACAAATAAATGTGGTGAAGAAAAAAGTTGAACGTGTCCTCTAATTGGACTATATGTACCATAAAAACCATATTGTGCAGTTAGTTACTCTCCACCACTAAGTGTTACTTTACAGGATTATACATTTGCCTGAACTGTAGTGGAATGAATATTATTATTAATAATCATTTTATTTAGCTTTAAAAAGCAAACATGTAGATCGTACGGTAGGGAAGCCAAACTTTAGAAAACTATTGGACATTTGGGAACACCATGACATTGAGCCTCGCGCTCTCTCAAGCAGCCGTCTCCGCACCTCCAGCCGAGGAGGCGCATCTTCAAAGGGGCAGACGGCGCAGCAGCTGTGGGCGGAGCCTGCAGCGACTCAAGACGCACAGCCTATCATAAAGTTTGTCACTCCTGAGAGCGTTGCTTACCT
This sequence comes from Clinocottus analis, assembly GCF_023055335.1. NCBI lineage: Eukaryota > Metazoa > Chordata > Actinopteri > Perciformes > Cottidae > Clinocottus > Clinocottus analis. The sequence continues at coordinate 8,370,240 of NW_027175954.1, read as the reverse complement.
GTGCGCCAAAAAGCCAATATTGCCTCAGTTGGACCGTCAGCGATGAAGAAAATCAGATGAAAGATGATGAGGATATTATTTTTCTCCGCACGTTTTTCGACGAAAGGAAGAAGCAGCGAAGCTGAGCTGAGATAAAGTTTCTCCAACCAAAGTGCATTTCTTCCAAAAAGAAAATAACAGCAGTAGCTCCAAGGACAAACAGGTAAATCGGGATTTCTTTCTTTGCCATCATTACCACCAAAGCGTTACAACTATCTAATGACATGACTTGATTATAAATGAACTGATCTACTAGTACCAGTACTAGTTTGATTTAGTTTTAAACTGGGACTACAAATCAATATATGAGAAAATAAAAGTAATTTCATATTGAACGCAGATAAAAGAAAAATAAAAAAAGTTACTTTTTAAGGTTTTGAATGAACAGAACATTTAGTAGATTAGTGCTAAAATATAAATGCATACATTTTCCACAAAGAGAGAAGCTGCTACTAAACCTAAACATTTTATAATTTAAGTTTGAATTATTCTCCTTGCTTGTTGTATTTTGGAGAATGTGGTTAAAGCATTCTCCAAAAAATCAAATAAACATTGAATGGTATCAGATAAAACACAAATATGTGTAAAATACACATCTCGGTTTAAAGAAGTGTGAATTAGATTTAACTGACAGTTTTCTGTACATGTATCAAGGGTCAGTGTCAATGGGATGTAACTTAATGTATTGTCCAATCATACAAATAACAATGCAGATTTTATGTCTCATGCAATAATATTTTGCTGACAAATTATGAACAAATTATGGACAATGTGATTGTCCATAATTTGTATATTTTTCTTATGAAAAAAATATCAAATGCATGAATGCAGTTGAGATGATTTGTTTATTTTTAAACTAATGTCTAATTTCATTATTGCTCCATTTTTCCTTGCAGTGGATTGTTTTCATGTTTTTAGGTTCACGATAGGAACAATTCTGCAGGGACCCTTTGAAACTTATTAAAACTGGAGCAAGGAAGGGTTCCTGAATGTACAATAAAATACAAATATGTAGTAAATGCAACAAAGGGATAGGATTTAGAAATCAGATTATTTCTGACAAACAGTAATTTATAAAGTATACATGATGGGATATGACAATACCCACTAAATTAGTGTTATGCATCGGTCCGGTTTGATTGATTATTTTTTTAATAGAAAGGGGTTTTATTAAAAAAACCCTGCTAATAATTATATACCCCAATATATATAAAATATATACTGGGGTATTTTATGCCTGTATTTGATGGTGGAGAAAGACAGGGAATGTGTAAAAAGAAGGGGATTGACATGCAGAAAATGATTCGGCCAGCTGAGAATCGAAACAGGGACTCACTGCTCAGGTTTACAACCATATATAGATCAAATATATAAGACATATGATATACAAAGACAGATAAGATCAGATATATGTGCAGTTTTGGAAGAAGTATTCAAATAATTTACTTCAGTAAAAGTAGCTATACCACAAAGTAATTGTCACCAAGTATTAGCAAAACAAATGTACTGGAAAATAAAAGTACCAATATGCAAAATGGTCAATGTAAATATAATGGTATCATATTATTGATGTCTGAATATGTAAGTGGTACTTTAATGCTGTCAAGATAAAGTGCCTTATACTGTCGGATAGTTCACAATCATCACGTGAATCAATTTCCCTTAGTGTATGTTTTGTATTAAAAAATGTAATTGGAAAAAAAACTGTGTATATCTGTATAAAAGGTACTATATTAAAGAGTGCCTAATGTACAGCAGGTTGATCATTTGTAAATAAAATGTGTTTTCTGGTTGCAGTGTGTCCACTCAGAAGAAATCAGGATGGAAAAAGCTCTTTAAAGGCCGTTGACACATTAACTGTAATATATACTGTCATATAATGCATTGTGCTTGTGACTGAATAAGTGTGTCACAGAGACTCATAAATCAGTGAGGATTTAAAGCCGGTATCCATATCTAAAATATCGGTTGTCTGTACTTAATCATACAGTGAAAGTGCAAAGGAGCAGTGGTCAGGCTTCCCTCTCCAGCTCTGCTTCTCACTTAACCCTTCCCTCAGCTGCGCAACTGACATTTTTATTTATAATCCAGTCAAAGCATTTTGACAAATTCTAATAAGTTAATTTTGATCCCCCTCATTATTTCCCCCACCAGATTTGTTTCCAGTGTGGGTTCAGACTTTGAGCAATACACCGCTTCTTTTCATTTGTTTTAGTATGTTTTTGTGGCATTCACAAGCATTTTCCCACACATGGTCACCAAGCAAAGGACAGAAAGCTTTAGTTGTAACAGAAAAGTGTTTGAAGTTCATCGTGGTAGACTTCTCTGACAGATGACCTGACCCCATGTCAAATTGGTGTGCTCTATCTACTCCATCCATCTTGTCCTCTAAGCAGGTTAAAACAAACTTCTTGTAAATGCCATTTAAACCCAAACTGGTTTGTCTTGAGCTCACAGACGTTCCTGCTCTAACTCGACTATACAATAGGTAAAATGGGGGATTGTGGAAGATCAGGGATTCAATATGGCCTGTAAATTATTTTAAAAATAAACTTCGAAAAGTATTAATGCAAACGTTTAAACAAGCAGATTAACAGTTGAAAATGAGCATTTTATTTTGGAAGACCCAAATCATTCATGTCATACTTTTTTTGTCAAAACTTAAGAAAATTGCACTTATTGTAGTGTTTGTTTCTTTTTTTCTCCCTCTCTGTGCCTCTTCCAAATAGCAGACCAGTAAACCGGGGTCTGTGCTGGGTCTTGGTCGGGCAGGTTTTATGACCAGAGCTCTGTCATTGCTCTGTACCATCCTCCTCCTCCCAAGCGGCCGTCCCCCTGAGGGCCCCCCTATGCCAGCTGTTTCCCTAAGGAGCTTGGAGCGCTCCTAGCACTCTGGCGAATAGAGGAGGATGCTGCTGTCTTCGCTTGTTTACGGTTATGTAAGGAAGAGCAGAGTGGGCCATTCCAACGTGCGTCTGAGATGCATTCCCAAAAGATTAGAGAGCAGCAACTCTGGCTCCAGGCTGACATAAAAATAAATCAGCTTGACCTTTAACACCAGACCTTTCATTAGGGAATTCCAAACTAATTGCTTTACAATTTCATTGCAATTAGAAGCATCTCTCAGTTGGTTTGAACCTTTGCAAATGAAGTGTAATCCCTTTGGTTTGGCCGTATTGACTCAACAAATTGAGATCTACAGAGGGTATCCTTTACTGTCACTCACAGTGACAGTAAAGTGTGTGCTAAAGCACACGCATGCTCCACCTGCCTCAAATGTAGCTAACAGTACATAACAGAGAGGATCTATGTCTTCCACTAGAACTTGAGCAGAACTTGAGAACCTTGTGCAGTTTGCTATATCAGATATGGTTTCACAACAAGTGAGACACAGACTCCAACCTCTGAAGCTTCAGCCTTCTTTACTATTTCCTGCTGTAAAGATAATTGCAGATGTTCGAGGATGGGGGTGTGGTGGAAATCAACAAGATTGTTTAGGGCTAGGACATGTTTGGAGCCGTGTACAGGTCTGGCAGGCTGGTAGCTTCTTGTCATAGATTTCAACAGACTTGTCCAACTTTAACAAGCTTTGTGTCACCTTAAAGGAATCAGAGCCCCTCCTTTCACTTACTGAAGTCGTTGAAGTGTGCAGAAGTGTACGGTACATACCTGAAGTGTGTTGGGGACAGGATGCCGTTTCAGAGCGTGTGCCCATAATTATACACATGAAGTAATTGTTCTCATGTCATTGCTGGTCTCTTATTCTCAGGCTCCTGAATCCCGTCAGTCGGCAACTGTTGACGCTTTCTGCCGCCAGTGTGTAAGAGGCGGGATGTTTTACGGGGCTCTTTTTGTAACTTGCCCGGAGGGCTATTGTTATAAATCATGTGTGATTCATAAAAAACAGGTTCCACTGTCTGCTAGGTTTCACAAACCTCAGAGACGTACAAATAGACTTTGGCCTGCAGCCATACCTCCCTGGAACTTCTTCTTTTACCAAACTGCTCTCCTGTCAACACTCCCCTTCCGTCTCATCCCTCCCCCCATCTCACCAGCATTTAACCCCTCTATTGCTGCCTTTGCCTCTGCTCAGGGCCAACGATGTTGTTTTCTTTGCGCCTGTCTTTGACTGTCCTCCATGGGAAGTACCTGGCAGCGGATGCATGTGGCAGGCTTCTGCCTGGACACGTCTGTCTCCCCCTCTCTTCTTCCTCCTCGGCCACGCAGCGTGAGAACTGCAGTATCCATGGCAATGAAGGAGGTGTGCTCAGGGTTTAAATGTTGTCGACAGGAGGATTTAGGCCTGAATGTCTCACTTCTGAAGTTCAGAAACCTTAGATCAGCAGAAGCCAAGAAATTTCAAAGACTTTTCTGACTGGAAAAAAAATGACCTCCAGGCTTCAAAGTCATTGCAGGTGGTTAAGTGAAGTCACTGAGAAAACACAACCGAGTGAGAAAGGCTGAGTTGATAGCAAATTTGAAGACTTAACAGTTTGTCTCTTCTTTCTTTCTGCAGGTTTTTTTCATCACCATCCTACCATGTGCTAATCTTCTCAGAGTTACCCAGAGAATAGTAAACACTTTGAGCCAGACGACCTCATCAGCAGTCTTACACCTGCACCAGCTTCTCTCATGGCCCACCCTTATGAGCCTTGGTTACGGACAGCACCACCAAGTGGCAGCCCAGAAGACATGAACATCCCCTCCTGGTGGGACCTCCACAGGGACGTCCAATCAGGGAGCTGGATAGACCTGCAGACAGGGCAGGGTGTCGGCTTGCCTTCAGTGAATCCAGGGAGCTCCATGGGTTTGCAGCACTCTTTGGGGCCCTACGGATCTGACCCGCAGCTGTGCACCCTGCCTCCAGCTCAACTCGCTCCAGCCTCGCACTCATCGCACCTGTTCCCCCAGGATGGCTTCAAGATGGAGCCACTGGCCCCTGAAATGCTGCAGCAAGAACCGTTCTCCCTTGAAGAACCACAGGAGAACACCGTCTCAGTCCGCCCCAAACCCCAGCGCCGCTCCTCTTCCAGAGGCGGCGGCCAGGCTGCATGTCGCTGCCCTAACTGCGTCCATGCTGAACAGCTGGGTCAGAGCCCTGACGACAGCAGGAGGAAGCACATGCACAACTGCCACATCCCCGGTTGCGGCAAAGCATACGCCAAGACCTCCCATCTGAAGGCTCACCTGCGATGGCACAGCGGGGACCGGCCGTTTGTCTGCAACTGGCTCTTCTGCGGCAAGAGATTCACACGCTCTGATGAACTGCAACGCCACCTTCAGACACACACTGGTGCTAAGAAGTTCAGCTGCTCATTATGCCCGAGAGTGTTTATGCGTAATGACCACCTGGCCAAGCACATGCGCACACACGAGTCCCCGCCAGGACATGGGGAGGAGAGGGTAAATGGAGACGGGAGGATGGATAAGGGCTTTGATAAACCTCCTCAGTCTTCCTCAAATGTGTCTGCGTCTGACACCTCAGAGCCTCAGCTGAAGCTGAAATGTGAGACAGACCCCTCAGTCTCAGGCGTGACAGGGCAGTCCGGCTAATTTCATCACTTTTAGAAGAGTTTTATTGCAGTTAAAGGGTGAACATGTGTTCCCCTCTCTGTCATTGAGGAGTTTTACAATAGAATAGAGAATAGAAAAAAGGTTTGGAAAAACTTCCTCTGAGGGAAGTTGTATGCAACAGAGAGAGTGTGTCTGTGGTCCTGTGAATTTATCAACTGGGCTAACTCAGTGATAATCAAAATGTTATAGCACACAGAAAAGAGGAATTTCTGGGGATACAACTTTACTCTGTTTACTTAAAATGGAAGGTGGCTCAAGGATTACTACTTGAGCTACAAATTCCAGTAGACCAAGAGACCGGAATGAGATTACCTGATGGTGGCTTATTAACTTGCTTACAATGAAGTTAATAAAATGTGTGACTCGAGGTTTTGGAGAAATGTTTGACTCCAACACAGTTTAATAAAACAATTTCAAGGGCATCATGCTTTTGAATGGAGAAGAGACATTTACACTAGTTTTTGTCTCAAACTATCACCATATGTGTGTGGCCTACTGTGCAAGTTGTGATAAGACACTGGAATATAATACAGAATTTTATAATTTAAGAAAGGTGAATAGCCATTTGAAAGGTTGAAGGCTCATGCCACAAAACTGTGTGTGCATGTTATTATACAATAATTCAAATAGTAGGTATACAATAAACAAAATGAACGTGTGTTACAGCTAACACTAATGCTGTACTGTAGCATCATGCCATATTGTTAATAATATTAGATATAATAAATACAAATGGAAATTCCATGCACTACAATGGCATATTTACCAAAGAATCGTGCTTAGTAAAGACTTATTAATGAGAATAATCATACAGTTATAGAATGTGAACGTTGGGTTTTGGTTACCGGATGGACCACAGCAATGCAAATAAACAAGAATTAAGTGTGGTGATGATGTGAAAAGAATAAATGGAACCACAAATTTAAAAGTGGTCAGAGCTGCTGAGGACATATTGGACGCCCTCCACCTCAGGCTCGTAACAACAAGAAAGAAAGCTGAGCTGCATGATCACCAAAGCTGGACATGGAGAAAAACTGCTGCACGGTCAAATTGATCTTTTCCCTACAAACACGACTCCACAGGTCCATCACTACAGGCTGCTGGTGCAGTTGAATGAAACTCAGTTGGTTGGCTACTACACTGGCATCTGCAGTCACAATATGTAAAGCTGCACTGAGTAAATGTGCGTGAGTGATGAACTCTCGTTATTCAACTCAGTTCTACTGAGTACACAATGTTTTAGGCTATTTTAAATTTTTTTTTTTTCCGGCCTGCAGCTTTACCAATTTAGTTTAGTCTCACCGCTGTCATCAACATCTTTACATGGTTAAAGTTGTAGATACAGGTAATTCTGCTGCCATCAAGTGGCCAACAAGAAAATCTGCTTTTGATAGCCCTAATGCGCAACAGAAAATCTTATAAAAGTGATCATTAAATTCATGCTTGAAAAGGTTCAAGCAGTGGTTGAAGCAGTAGATTGTCCTACCAATACTATCCAGGTGTACCTCATTGAGTGGGTTTATACAGTTCTTCCAAATAGCATCCGCTTGATAACCATTTGCATGTCTGATCTAGCTTTAGTCCCAATGATCAACAAACAATGAGTGAAGGGCTCGTCTCTCAACACATATAATTAAGAGCTGTTGCTGTGTCTGCAGTTTTTCCATGTACACCAACACTCAACTCATTGAACAAAACGTTTTTTTTTAGACATTTCTCTGGATTAGCATGCATAGAAAGACTGTTCACATTGTAGTTAATGGAAGAAAATTCAGTTTAACAATACAAGCAGCATATTTTGTTTAGTTTACTTGTTTGGAATAGTCGACTTTCATAATCAATAATATGTGATCAATAGTTCTGAAGCAAGCAGTGTAGACAGCTTTACAGTTTAATACACTATTAGGATGTATGTAACCCATCACAGACACTAGGCTGAGATTTCTATATATTTAGGGAGCTTGCATTATTGGAAGCTCACAATTGCTGTATTTATATATAGGAGATAAGAAATGGAAGACTGTGCTTAAACTTTAGTCAGTTATTTTGTATTGACTATTTATATTATATCTAATAATATAAATACTCTTCTTTTACATTGGTCAGTAGAACAAAATGGACAACTTTGTTTTAATTCGTTGATGTAGTGAATGTTTAGTTGACTGTAATAAAATAAGTTGTACAACTTTTAATAAGTTAAGTATCATGGTGTTATAACTTGTATTTAATCTATTATTGTCCTTTAAATAAAAAAACATATTCTGTGTACACGTTGAACCTTTTTTTTAATTAAAAATGTGCAAATTGTCAATTGTTCTTTGCAGTTAAATTTGTACTCAAACACAACAGCATTACTATTATTAGTATCATTATTAGAATCATCATCATCATCATCATCATCATCATCATCATCATCATCATCACCAGTAATAGGAGTAGTAGTGGTAGCAGAATAACAAGTAAGTTGGATTTCTTTTAGAGTATTTAAATGTTTGTATCAAAAATCTGAAATTACACCAGAGGTGGGTTTTCTACACAATTAGATGTGGTGTTATAGTTAAAAACAGAAGCACGATCCAGACATTTTGTGCAACTGAATAACCACAAAACACATACATTTACATAACATTCATTTTTACGAACTCTGGCCATAACAACTAGAAAGTCGCTGACTGTTTATTCCGGTTTATTCGTGACGAAGACACTGTAACGTCGGGACCTGATGACAGCGCGTGAAGGCACCACGAGCTGGAACCGGAAGTGGAATTATACTGAACAGGAAATACACAAAACACACAAGCCCCAGTGGCTCCATTTTCTTAAAATCGTTGAACTTTCGTTGTTTCACTTTTTATAGTATAAACACATTTGTCTTTTTCCATTTATTGCTGGATTGAATCGACTAATATTCCAAGATGGGGGGCGGCGATCTGGTAAGTACGAGCTACCAGAACAGGCGCTTTCTCTTTTGAGACGGTTGATACCAAACTCCATTCAGAATATGGATGTTTAAAGACATTCCTTCCCTTACTGTTGTCTACATAGATGTTACAACTTAAGCGGTTGCCTCCTGGGGATAGTTACGAGCCACAATTCAGTTCAACAATGCTCACTTTAACTTTGGTTTTATTCTTTTCGGTTCATAGCTTTTGCAAATGCTAATAGCACGTAGATAGCGTAGCGGCTAGTTTGTGTTAGCTTAAGGTCATCTGACTGAGCATCTCAAACAGTTGACTTTATTAACCATTCGTATGTATGTTAACACAAGGCCAACGGCACTGTGCGTGCGTGCGTGCGTGCGTGAGTGTGTGACGAGAGAACGAGTCTACTCATAACATTTCCGAAAAATGTTTGGTTAGATGTCAGAGCCAAGTGTAAAAGTCAATAGCTATGTCTGTATATTACGTGAATAAAGGCACAGTTCAACTACTAAATGTCATCACTCTTGTCTTCTGTCAGAACTTGAAAAAGAGCTGGCATCCCCAGACTATGAAAAATATTGAACGTGTTTGGAAAGCTGAACAAAAACACGAGGCTGAATGCAAGAAGATTGAGGAGCTCCAAAAAGAGCTGAAAGATGAGCGAGCTCGAGAAGAAATAACAAAATTTGCACAGGAATCTGGCTCCATCAAGTTAGTTCTCTGATATTTTCATGAAAATAATTTTGTGGTTTAAGGCCCAAACAAATTAGTGGCTAAATCAGAATATCTTGTTTGATGGTGACAGGAAGAAGGATGACCGCCTGGACTGGATGTACCAGGGTCCTGCTGGTCAGGTCTCCAGAGACGAGTATCTTCTGGGACGTTCCATTGACAAGCAGATCACCGACCAATACGAGGAGCAAGAGAGCGGTCCATCATCTGAGACTGGCCTCCTGCCTGGGTCCATTTTCAACCCCAGCACTCCAGCCTCAAACCTCGACCTTGCGGCCAAGATCAGGGAAGATCCCCTGTTTGAAATCAGGTTTGTATGTCCATTATCTTTTGTATTTTTTTCTAAAAATGCCACTAGTTGCCATTGTTTAATTTTGTTTTGTTGGTTTTCTGAAGGAAACGTGAGGAAGAAAAGAAGAGAGAAGTTTTGAGTAATCCAGTCAAGATGAAGAAAATCAAAGAAATGGTAAAATTACTATTACTATTTTGATCTGTTTGTTCAGAGCAAAGTCTTTTTTATTACCATAAATAACCAATGAACTCATGTCTGATATTTACATGTATTTTCCTTCTTCGCATCTTTTGGCAAAGTTCACAATAACTTTACTATCCAAAACAACTGTGAAAGTGGTACAGTGTCAGGAGGGGGAGATGGTCATGTATTATTTCCTTCTTTCACAGCTGCGCCAGAATCTCAACAAAGACAAGAAAAAGAAGAGGAAGAAGGGAAAAAAAGAGAAGAAGGGAGACAAAGAGAGAAAAAAGGAGAAGAAGCATAAGAGAAGGAGTTCAAGTTCCAGCTCGGTTGAGGAAGATGAGAAAAAATACAGGTGTGTAAGGATATTAATGAAAAACTATATGTCCTAAATCAGTAAAGCACACTTAAAATGCAAAAATATTAGTTGTCATTATTATCTTTTATTTATTTGAAGGTCACATTCCCGAGATGAATTTTCAGCAGATACCAAATATCGTTCCCATCATCATCCAGGCTATGGCCTACAGGTTAGTAAGCAGGAAAGCAGTATTTTATTATACCCATATTATTCATTTTTCAGTTTCAACTATTATTGCTCTGGAACAGAACCCTTATGTCCTAACAATTTAAGGCTTCCCTCAAAGTTCCCAGCTGGAAGACATCACCAGTCCTCAGCTCCCTCCAATCACTCAGGGCATCGTGGGAGGAGCCACTCCCAGTCGCCACAAAGAAAAATCAAGGAAAGCCACCACAACTCTTCTTCTTCACACAAAGGCGACAAGAAGCTTGAGCCTACAGCTTCTAGCCAACAGGGAGCGCGTTACCAGAGACCGAGGCATGCTGTGTCCAAGTAAGACTTCATAGGGCTCCAGAGCATTATTGTAATTTAGTCTGATGAAAATTAATTACCGGCTTGCTTCTTGAAGTATGTCAATCATTGTTCAAATATGTGTCACCCATTCCTCATTAAAATACAGTGTTGGAGTTTCCCCTCATCATTCTGACTTAAATCCAGTATCATGTCCTGCCACAGCATATATCCCTCTCTCTAACTTTATACATATTTTGCAGAATAACTGCTTTGAGTTATTATCCTCAGGCATATTCAAATTGTAAGTACATTTCCCATAAAACAGTTGGATAGCTGTATCCTTTCTATCAAGTTACCCCAACTTTTTAATGTTATTAACTATGGGTTAGTTGGAGAAACCATGATTTAAAAAAAATAAAACAATATTTCAGAGTATAGTGTTAATTTAGTCCACCACGCAAACTGAATAGATTCCAGTAATTTTCTCATGTTTGTTCTGTCTAATGTAGGAAGCTCTCTTCAGGTGAGCTGGAGCGAAGGAGGCGGGAGATGATGGACGAGGCCAAGCAGAGGGATGAAGACAGGGAGAATAATGTGAAGAGATACAAGAAGCAAGAAGAGCAGGAAAAGCAGCAAGAACTTAATGTCAAGTATGATCGCCATGCTGGCTTCATTCAGTAAGTTTCTGAGCAAATATGACACTGAGATAATCAGAGGGTGTGACACACATTACTATTATTGTTATAATTATAATCATGTCTTAAATCCACAAATAAAGTAATCTTGATGTCTCTTCAGTTTTCACCTTTCTTGCATCTTACAGTTCTCCAGTAACACTCACCTTTCCCTCCTGCAGTAACATGAAGCTGGACAGTGCTGCAAGCTCTTCCGTAGAGGACAGAGTGAAGAGGAACATCCACTCCATTCAGAGGACTGCAGCCTCCCTGGACAACTTCATGAAACGATAAAGACACAACACATGTCTAATACAGATGATCTAAATGAATAGTCTTGGCAAGAGTATGCCACCCACTCCATCATTTGTCTCTTTATTGTATTGAAGCAGATGTGCATGTATTAATGCATCGGGGTGTGGTAAGACTCATAGGTTCAATCGAGGAACTACTGCCTCTAAACCTACCAGTTGCTTTTATTTTTAAAAGTATTTTCATAAATGGTAACATCATTTACATTTCAGACTATAATGGCTGATCTGTTCTAGTTACTTTCTTAAAATCCAATACCCTTTAATATTCACATATTCAGAACGTTGTACAGTATATTGTTTTGATTTTACAGTATAATAGGACCTACTTTTAAGGTTTTTGTAATATATGTTTGTTACTTAGTGTTGTTAATCCTGTGAGTGACAAATGGAATAAAAACATTTTTCCACTCTGACGTTGTGGTACCGAGAAATGAAACGCAAACATAAACTCGCCCAAATATTCCCATCAACACTCTTTATCGATGTCAAATTATCAAGGTGATTTTCTGACGTAGCGAAGAATTAACTTTGACTCAGGGCTGATCAGATGTTCCTGCAGTCTTTCTATTAAGCGCGAATGATTAGGCTAATTCGAGATATGCCAGTTCTGCGCAGAATCGATCTGCAGCGACCGACGCGTAATGCATGCCAGTTAGACTTGCTCCCACCTCACGAGAGCAAAGCGGCCGTTGATTTTAGAGCCAGGCGCTGCAGCAGCTCTCCACTGACTGACTGGCCTAGTGCATGATGGGAAGCTCTCGGATGTGGCTTGTCGCCACATCAGAGAGCTGATTGGCTCTTAGATCTGACAGCAAACACCATGTGTTGAAAAAAATCCTTATTTCATGTGTAGTTGTAATACTTAACGCTTGATTGTTTGTATTACTTTCAGGTTTAATCTAAAAAAAAAAGTGTGGTTTATAATACAAAATCGTATTTATATACAGTAGTAATGTATTTCACAGGCACACAGACAAACAACAAAGGACACAGCTACACACATTTCTACATGCATATATATTTATAATCACATATGAACAAATCCAAACGTCATTTGTAAACTAAAGTAAAATACATATCAGAACTAACAGGAAGTATTTTATTGTGTAACTTCCTGTTAATACTTTGAACGCAGCGGAAAACTGTCAGACTTGATAGAAGTTTTTTTGTGTCAACGCCTCCTGCAGCGGCCGCCTGCTCTCGTCTGGAGAAAATTAAATTCAAATACAGCTTCAATGACATGATATTCATAATTTTACAATTTCCAATATTCAAACAGCTATAAAACAGATCTTTACTTTTGTAAAGTAGAATCACAATGCAGCCTTGTTCAGGCTGACCTCTGCTATGCACATGTACATGGCCCTGAGATTTTACTGTACAGTTTTGGAGAAAATTTACTTTAAAGTCAGCTTGACAATGACAATGATATTCATAACTTCACAATTTCCAATATTCAAACGGCTATAAAAACAGATCCTTAAACTTGTAAAGTAAAAGTAAAACACATGAACATAGCAGAGGTCCCTCTGAACAAACCTGCATTGTAACTTTACAAGTATAAGGATCTGTTGTTATAGCCGTTTTAATATTGGGGAATTATGAATATCATCATTATGAATACGTTATGAATATAATTATTACATGTAAGCTTACTTCGGAGTCACTTTTCTCCAGACCTGTACTGTACAATCTCAAGGCCATACACATGGACATAGCAGAAATCCCCCTGAACAAGACTGCGTTGTAACTTTACTTTACACATGTAAGCATCTGTTTGTATAGCCGTTTGAATAGTGGAAATTGTAAGATTATGAATATCATTATGTCGTTGAAGCTGACTTTGAAGTCACTTTTCTCCAAAACTGTACAATAAAATCTCATGGCCATGTACATGTGCAGAGCAGAGGTCAGCCTGAACAATGTTGCATTGTGATTTTACTTTACAGGTTTAAGGATCTATTTTTATATATCATAAATATCATATCATAATTTCATTTGCGCTTCTGGCTTTTGTGCTGCGGACATGAAAGAGCAATTCAAACTTGCCAAATTAATAAAAAAAATATAAAGAATCCCTCCATGTTTCGATCTTACATAGGTGTTAGATCATGAGTGGAATTAGTTAGAAAGGCCGTGGTCTTGTTTTTGTTTTGTTTACTGGTTCTACTCAGTTTATTGGGATAACAGCCACGCGCAGACCACACCGCCGACCTATGACATAATACACTATATCCGAGTTTCATTGCTCTCAATCACTTGACGGAAACGCAACTAATTTACTTTCTTTGGTGATACAAGTTAAATATTTACTAAAATACGCTTGACAATTGAAAGGAAACAGTACTAGTGACAATCACGTTTTTAAATGCATCTTTAAAAATTCAAAAGACACCCCCCGGTTTTAATTTCACTTTAACACGCCTCAAACAAACTATGCACGCACCGTTCGCCCTTTGCCGATATCTTCCAATGAGAGCAGCGCATTTCACCGGTGCGTTGACGTAGGAGAATCATGTTACTCTGATCTCTGTGTTTCTAAATCGTGTAGTCACTCTTGAAAGCCAAAGAGCTTTTCATAATAGTCGAGAAGAAGTGGAGTTTGCAAGTCCTAGCATTTAGGAATATACCCTAACGTCTTCACGATGGTAAGAACGCCATTTTCAGATTATATGCGAACGGGTTTGAGATAAAATCGTACAATTAACCAGTTAATAAGGCTCATAGTTACAAGCTAATATTTGTAGCTAACAGTTAGCACATACACATCTAAGCATGCTCAGTGAATTTAACGCTAGTTAACAATACTCTGGCAACAATTTTAACGCGTAGTGACTATGAAGTTACAATAATTTGAGAACAATTTAATTGTTCCAGCCAATGATACAGAATAAATATATCGTTACAGTAGCGAAATAACGTTACTTGGCTTATTAGCTAGCTGGCGGCTACCTAACAAATGTTGGACGCGCACGAGCTAACATTGAGTTTGAAACAGTTCCGTTGGCTGTCTTTAATGACTTTTAAAGATATATTAATTATATGCCTAGCGTAAAAAGTTGTAGGTTAGTTTTTGTCAATATCAACTGACTTTGACTAGCCAGTGTCATATTTAATACAAGGTAAAGCTACTGTCACAACAGTGACAACAAGTAATTTCAGTGCATTTAGAAATGTCTCACGGGTGATATTTCAGACGTTGGTCCTATAACTAGCTGCATCTTTTTATTTTACAATTACTTCTTTTGTTCGTTAACATTACAGTTTGTTATCTTACAAATATATTGCACATTCATTTTTTAATAGACATAGTATATTTACAGTATTTTTTTTACAAATACTTCTGTCCTTTGGTTGAGGTTCTTATTTCTTCCTTTTTTAATTCTTGTATTGTTAGACCTCTTTTCACCTCAGAGTAATGCCTCAGTTCGTAATTGTGTTCATGGTCGATTGGCAAATGATCCATGGAGCCGAAATTGACATTAAATATCATGTTTTGTCTCTTTTTTTGTGTGTGCTAAAAATGACAATTGACAAAAAATTGATTCATCACAATGGTTGTAAAAATATTTTTGTCACTTGACTAATACATGTATCTATTTATCATTTACTTTTGTCCTTCATCCAGTCTATTATGTCCTACAATGGAGGGGCTGTCATGGCCATGCGGGGGAAGAACTGTGTGGCAATAGCAGCAGACCGAAGATTTGGCATTCAGGCTCAGATGGTCACCACGGATTTCCAGAAGATCTTCCCTATGGGAGATAAGCTGTACATCGGGCTGGCTGGACTGGCCACTGATGTTCAGACAGTGTGAGTGTGTTTAACCTTCATGTCTTTCTCTCAAAGTGGCAAAACAATTCTTTCACCTACTGGGTATGATGATGACGCATATGCAAAATTACTTTGATTACTTTCAGATCTTATGCAACTAAATATTAAGCAGAAACGGTAGTATTACGTATGTGTTTAGTTGCTGCTAGGACATATGTTAAATTTGCTTTCTTTGCATTTTGTGTAGATCCCAGAGGCTGAAATTCAGACTGAACCTGTATGAGCTGAAAGAGGGTCGCCAGATTAAGCCCAAGACCTTCATGAGCATGGTGTCCAACCTGCTGTATGAAAAGAGGTGAGAGCATCAAAGTTAATATGTAGCCATTTTAGTGTCAACAACACCTACGTCCAACTTAAAAGCTGCAGACAGATGGCAAATTGTTGGCATACATATGCATAGAAGGTAAAAGAATATCTGGGTAATATGTGCTGTTCTTTTAAGGTTTGGGCCATACTTCATCGAGCCTGTAATTGCCGGACTTGATCCCAAAACCAAAGAGCCGTTTATCTGCTCCTTGGATTTGATTGGCTGCCCCATGGTGACAGAAGACTTTGTTGTCAGTGGCACCTGCTCAGAGCAGATGTACGGCATGTGTGAATCTTTGTGGGAGCCAGACATGGTAAGTAGTGTGTGAAGGTTGAGGTCACTGTTAAGTCTGTAGGTTCCTTGCTGGATGCTAAACAACAGTTACTAGCAGTTTCTTAATGTGCTATATGATGTTTATATATGATAATATGATGTTTGCAGGATCCTACATGAGAAATCTTGTGTCTGCATTTTTGTGCATGTAAATGCAGCGACTACTGCATTTGTGCTGTTGGTAAATTGTCACCTTTTAATTAGGGCAGATATTTACAAGATCAGAATGGTGTCTTTACACAACTGACAATTTCAACATAGTTCAATGTATGAGTAGAAATCTGCTGCTTATTTATTATCTGGATATCTATTGTTTGTTTATTCCATTTGCAGTGGAGAGGCTAGTTTTTAGAAACATACCTCCTTTTGTACGTTATGTCTACCTGGAATTCAGTCATTCTGGCCACAGGTATTCTTCAGTTAAACATCCACAAGTGTTTATTTGATAAATGTGATTGATCATGCAGGAACCAGAGGACCTGTTTGAGACCATCTCACAGGCAATGCTGAATGCAGTTGATAGAGATGCAGTGTCTGGTATGGGAGTCGTTGTACATGTCATGTAAGTACACATTGCACAGGTGAGGTGAGGGTTAGGTGGGATGACAGATTTGCAGGGATTGACAATTGTTACTTTTCTCTTGCAGTGAGAAAGACAAAATCACCACACGAACCCTGAAAGCCAGGATGGACTAGAGCTTCTGTTTCACTGCACACTTGACCAACACAAATGTTTTGTATAAAAATGAACGATGCTTGTTCTGTCTTTTTTTTTCTTCAATAAATAATTGAATCAACATAGGGTTTAAACAATGACCTTGACTGATATTATTGGTGGAAGAAATTGCACTACTTTTCAGATCTTTGATTCATGTCTAATTCACTGGTCCGCAACCAAACCAAGACATGCTTGGCAACTGAAACATAGATTAAAAGACTACAGCAGCAAAATTAGCTGACCTAAAGATACTCAAACCTTTATGAAACAGCCATCTTGGACTGTACACCAGTTTGAAAAATAAGAGTAGCCAGATTACAGAAACCATTAAGTGTTCTCAACATGTCACACTGCAAGTAACAACAGATTCCTAATGATGAAGCTATGATTTTACTTTCGTTCAACAAAGCCTGAAATGGCCGCTCCTAATGTCGACTCTGAAACCTCAGACCAGACAGCAGATGAAAATGCTTCGGCCTGAAAGTAATACCCTACCAGGTTGTATTATGGGAAGTGTTGAATTTGAGTTTAACTCATACTTTCTTTTTAAAATCTCTCAGAATCCCAAAGTCCATGGAAGTACAGTAAGAAAACACAAAGTTCCTTTTATATAATTTGTCACAACCTTAACTTTGTTCAGTGACCTGTTTTTGCTTAATGGGATGTTTTCTGGCGTTTTGAAAGCCTCACTCCAGGTCCACTTAGTAGCCTTTTCCGAAGTTTTTAACTGCATCTCAGTCAGCCGTCGTAGATGGAGTTTGGTTAGTTGCCAAGGAGATAGATAGCTCAGTTAGCTTGTGACCTAAATAAAAAATCTTTTGTGAAATAGTGAGGTGCAGTTATTGAAAAAATAAGCAAAACAAGATAAAACTCCCTTTAATATGCAATGAATCATTTTCAAGTAACCTTTTTTTTTCTAATGTCTGGTAACAAAACAATACTGTATACAAACACAAAATTGCTACATTAATGTAAACAAGATATAAAAATGATCCTTATGGTAATAAAACAAGTATTCGCTGCAGAATTCCCCTTTTTATGTGAATTTCTTTTCTTAGACCAACCTCCACCAAGCTCACGGTTAAAATGTCAAAAATATTCATAAACAATATGGCAACGTAACATTCAAACACCAATTTTTTTCAGTATTTCTTTTTTTGTCATAACACTCAGATGCTAAGTTCAGTGGTTTGATGTTTCAACTTACTGGTGGAGTCTCATGTACACATCAGCCATGCATTTTTGATATTGCATTCATTAATACATCATTATATATTAAAGTGTTTATCCCCTGTTGTTCCAATTTGTCAGCAGTGCTTTTGATTCTTTTCTTGGTACTGAGAGAGAAGCCTGACGGCAACTTTAAAAGTGTTTGTCATGCAATCTGACCATTCAGCATCTGTGCAAGTTGTTTACATCTGTGTGTGTATTTGTGTCTAATAGAAATGATAAGAACAACGACGACAGAAACAGAAACCAAAAAGACTGTACTGACGGACTGTTAACTGCTGAAGCTGACACACTTGTTCAAGGCATTAGTGAGACAGTTTCCGTGCTGGCGTGAAGAGTAACAAGGTGCCTTTTTTTCAAAAGAACAGGGAGATTATCGGGATGTCATTCCGAATTCAGTGAGTGGTTTCATGAGTTTTTGCAGTCAGCTAGTAGATGAGGGAGCCCGGGAGGTGGTGGGGTGTGTGTGTGTTTGAGTGGGACAGTGTAACAGGCGCGGTGCATCCATCCTGCCAGACTTGTGCTGGCTGTAGGAGGACACTGGTAGTTTTTTTTTCTTCTGGTCGTAGAGAGGCAGGGGGAAAGAATGACCTACATCGAGGGGAAGGAGAAGAGAAACAAGTGCGTGACATTTGACAGATCTGACAGGAAGTGACTGGCTGGACTGGGAGATGAGTCTATGATAAGATGTTGGACATGAACTCGTAGAATCGTTTTGAGTACTGCTCCGGGTTCACCGTCGATATTTCAGCCCCCGCCTAAGGAACACAAACAAAAAGGTAACAAAATGAGATAGGTGGCATGAAGAAAATGCAATATAAGATACTTTTTTTTTGTTACAGCTGCTTTTTGCTGTATGATCCCTAATAATAAGAATGAATCATTCAAACTTAATTAGTGGTTGTGAAAAAACACACAAATTATGATGAAATTCTATAAATTTTTACTTTTTTATGGTATTGTTTATTAATTATAATTTTTGTCTACCCGTTCAGCCAATCACATTCTTCCAGTACCCCTGGGCAAGTTCAACAACCAAATTGTAGCCGGCTAGTTAGCTAAAGCATTATTATTGTTTAAATTTTTCTGAATCAAAAACTAGAACCTGCGGCTGAAATAAATACAGCTTACAATCATGTTGGAAAAAAAAATGTCTGCAGAAAAGAACCACATTTTACCACAATGAGTCACACACAGACTCACAATGTCAAAACAATACCAGCCACAAACAGGTACAATACAATAACTGGCTTCTCCTTTTATGAAGCTTAACACTACTACACATGCTACCTGGCCAGCCTTATATTGTATCTGATATCTATCTATCTATCTATAGATCTATATCTATATATATATATAGATATAGATAGATATATTTATATATATATGAATCTGTAGCCACAGAGAGATGAATCATGATGAATCTTGCATCATGCATAATATTGCATATTCAACACTCACCCCGTGTTTCACAGTTTTGGCAGCATGTGCAGCTTTTTTCTTTGCGTCATAGTGTGTGAGGATGTCGATGATAGCCATGAAGTATACTTCCTTCTTCACAGCACCTAGCACAAGGACAAGATTTACTTTCACCTGAAATTAGATATTATTATTTCTTCTTTGGGACACATTTCTACTGTTGTATGGGGACGGCCACTTTGACCATCAACCACTTTGAGTGCTCTTAATCAAACTAAACACATGTAAAAAATGTCAAATAAATCAAAGATAATGTTTATTTTCTTATTTCTTTACAGACAAGTTGTCATCTAACTAGCTGCGAATGCATCATTTAAAGCCAAGTTAAGTGAGTCAGATGAATGTGAAAGGCGACCCTCACTGTCGTAGCTCTTGAGTGCGTAAACGTCCACAGAGGCATCAAACTCCCCAGGGCCGAAGAATCCTCCACAGTTCAGAGGGTTTCCGGGACTGTCGGGAGGCGTGCCGAAGGAGCCGGTGAGCACACCTCCGCCCATCCCGTCGTTCTCGTACTCATCCTCCTCTCCTACGCCCTCCACATCCATCTCCTCCTGCTCTGCCCGCTCCACATCATGGATTCCCACCAGGAGACTGTAGTCCATGATCTTTAGAGTTGCCAGGAACTGACACACACACGCACACATAGAACACCCAATGTAACGCCTCGTTGTCACAGCTGCATTTTGAGGGGGGGATCTCGATCCGACAGGACTGGATTGAATAGACTGAAGCTTCATTCATATCATCAAGATTCAGACTACAATTCAACATTTGAATGCTGTGTAGCTTTTCTATTTATTTGAATGTCTATTCATTCTGTTTAAATATGCCATTTCTGCACAGTTCAGTAACACCGCTAGTATTAAACGGTCTGTGGAATGAGATTTCAGTAGTGGCTGCGTAGAATTATTTCAGACCTGTGTGATCCAAACATGTCCAAAAATGGCAATGCGTTGTAAATTCGAAAGATCAAAAATGTTTTATGAAAAAGAAATACAACGGCACAATAAATTACATTTATAGAAGTCTTTTATCATTTCTAATTTTCAAGGGTGATGACGTCATAAACAGCGGTGACAGACATTCAAAGCTTTATTTAAAAACCTCAATAGAAGTTTTGAATGTGAAATAAATCCGCTTCGAGTTGACCTAGATTAAAATGCTGAAGAATATGGCATATGTATTCATAGGAGCATCTTAAATAAACAAAAAATAATTTATGTAATAATGGGTATCTATAATTAGACAGCATTTACATTTTTTTCCAGCTTGCATTGATAATATATGTGTATTGCAGTAGAACCAGTCGTTACGTACTACAGTAATTACATTAATTACTCAAGTGACAGTATACATTTCCAATGGAAATCAAAGAAAAAGTAGAATATCACTCCCATCTTTTGTATTTGACAATTGTCAATGATCGATAAAACCGACAAAGTATTGAGGTTTGATAACCATCTTTACCCAAACAATACATAGTAATAAAAAACCTATATGTGTTTTTTACCTCTACATCACGTTTTAGCTTCTCCAAAAAGTACTTCTTGTTGTCATCTCCTATCTCCAGCTTCTGGCCTTCATTCAAGAAGTCGTTGTCTTTAAAAGTTGGGAGTTCTTTTGCCTAAAGAGAGGGGAATTTAATTGATGATTAGCGGTTACATGCAATATGCGGTTACATGCAATATACAGATACTACTGATAAGTGTTACAATTACACAATCATAAATGTAATATTGTGACAAATACATAGAGATAAGATCTAAATAAATGGTCTTTCAAATTATTTTTAGTTTGACAAGTTAGATAAAGTCCCATTCCAACAAAAGTCTTCTACTAATATTTCTTAGTACTCTACAGCGCATACTAACAAATAAAACAAGTACAACAGAGTATTACACACTGACCACATGAGGCCAGCGCAAAATGGTCCTAAGAAAATAAATCTGCTTACTTAAAACTTGCTTAATTTAGATGTCATTTGACAAGTTTGCCTTTGGGGTGAGCTAAGGGCGTTTATATTTGTCGCATCATGTCAGCAGCCGTCTCTGCACAGAAATAAAAACACACCTTCTCCTTGTCGCTGGCTTCCCTTGAGACCGTAGAACCCTGTAAATGAGAGAAAATGAGAATAAAAATAGAGTTCATTGAAAGCAGCTCAAGATACATCAGAGGCATTGTTGCATTTTACCCACTTTATCTCAGACAGTGTCTTTTCAAACTGTCAATATTGGAGCGGTAAGGTTGTTTTCTCCAGAGAAAACTAGGCAGGAGAAAAGGCTTATCCTATAAATCATTTTTTGTCAGCATTTTTTAGGATCGCTGTAATATTCCGCACAAACCTAGAATTCTTTATAGGTCTTTATTTTTCTTTTTTGAATTCAACGACATGTCCATTTTCCTCATCCTGTATGATCACTGCGAAATCAGGTGTTTGAACAATACACTTTAATTATAAAAACAAAATAAATTATCCAGAAATGGCAGTGCCGTGACTCTACTTTAAATGAAATCAATAAGATGTGTTCCCATTTTTTAATTTTAACGATACAAACAGAGAAAGCTGGAATGAGACAATGTTTAGCATTTCTGCTTGACTAATCTACTAATTGTTTGAGCAGTAAAATTAATCAGAAGTTGGTCTCCACCAATTACTCCTTAAATTTAACCTACTTTAATTATCTACTCTTGTCTCTATTTTTCATGTTATGTTGTGCTCTTTTTTTGAAAGTATTTCATGCTCATTATATTACATTATATGCATATTTCCCCTCAGAGGAGAGTCCTTCTACATGTCAGACATTGCTTTAAATAAATTGATAATGTATTTATACATTTTCACTTCATTTAATGAATTCAAAGAGTGTGAAGTAAGTAGTAATTAGTTGTACGGTTTTTAGGTTTATCCTGGAAAGATATTTATATGCGATACATGTCGGCGTAATGTAGGATCCCAACATGTCTATACCTTTAGGTCATATTTGCGGTGTACAGTGAGGCGATGGCTGAATACATTTCGGGTCACCACCATGTACGTCTCCACGCCGTCCACTGTTAGCCTGTACATGCCCAGAAACTGTGGGAGCAGCGTGTTGCCATGACACTCCACTATAAACTGGAGACAATCAAGGGAGAAGAGCAGAGAGTGTGGGAGTAAGGAATCAAATATACAATATGAAAACTGATTAAAACAGGACAAACCATTTACATGCATGAGCAACTTCAGATTAGCACAGCTTAAATTATGTTCACAGACTGAGGCTCCTAAATGTCTCCTAAAGTCCATCTATACAAAGAGTAAACATTTAGATTAAATATGAAATAACCAACACTCATACCCAATGTCTCAGCACATTACAGATATCTAACATATTTGTCTCTGTCTCTGTATGTCTCGTGTGAACAATGGACGTCTACCTGGTGATATTTTTTAAGGATGTTGTGCATCTCAGCAATATCCTCACTAGACACAGTTTTTATTACAAAGCGGTGATCGTAGCTGGACAGGAAGCGGTTGCCGAAGCGACCCTGGGAGTCGCTGTTGAGTGGGGCGCTCCTTGTTAGAGAGTTCTGCCAAAAGAAATACAAATAAAATCCAGTTATACTCTTAAATCAAAGTAGAAATTTCCCAAGACCTCGTTTATCAAAAAATAATTTAAATTTCCATCTTTAAAGTGTGTTTGTATCCTCAGAGCAGGAGTGCCTTACCTGGTAGTCCTGGTCATCAATGCAGAACCTCTCCCTCAGGTTTCTGAACACCATGGGACAGTACTCTTTGAACTTAAAGCGACTAGGCAGGTTTTCTCTGACAAGTAAAAGACACAAACAGTCAGTACAGCAAACAGGAGCTCATTACAAGGCTCATTATTGAAGACAAGGAAGAAGAAAAAGAAACATGTTGAGCGTTGACTTTATTTCTACTGGTGTGCACAGACAATAACACAATTCAGAGTTGACATTTACAGCTTTGAGCACAATTTTAAAATGCATTTGTGCTTCTTTTAGATGCTGCCTATTTGCAGGATGAGAACATTTAAAAAGAGTATAACATAGTCAAGTGAACATCAGGCATTTCAATCAACTCCTCATTTAAATTTATGACATGTTTCACGACCTGTATGTTTAGTATTTGTGTGTAAAGTCGCTTTACGGAACTTACATCCACACCAACCTTTCATCACCCCAAAACAATTATAGAGCTAATAAATGTCATGCAACTATTAATTCTGAAGACAACATATTATGGCCAGTAAGAGCAAGTCTCAATTTGTATTGTGATGGAATTGGATGAGAGAAAAAATCTGTAGCGATGAGGTGGAAAGTCAACTTTTAGAAATTACATCATCATGGTTTTAACTCTGCCGTTGATTTGATGGGGCCTTTAACAGACTGAGCTACAGTGAATAATCTTTAAGTACCTACTTGTTAAATAGGTGGTTGTCCACTTTGATCTTACTGTAGGCTTTAAAGTCATCTGGCATCAGCATTACTGGTACAGGCACATTACTTAACTCGTTCACCTGAGGGAGAGAAGTGAAAAAGAGAGAGATCAGACAAGAGTCCGACACTAATATTTCCACTTACAGACTATGAAAATGTATGATTAACAAATCAAAGTAGCAATATTGACATTTGCGATTCCCTTGTTTGAAAAGATGATTAAAACAGACTCCTGCACAAAATACTTGTGCACTTCCGGCCAAACAAATGAAGATGTGCTTTAAATCATCAAGAAACAGAGAAAAACTTGCTGCTCATCCTAAGAGCAGAGTTGTAAATACCTGAAACACACTTCAGTATTCAAAAACAATTTTTATTGTGGCCCAATCATCAAAAATCTCTACGAGCGTTTACCAGAGCAATCATTAACCCCGGGCCCTAAATTATTTAAATTTTAAATCAATAACATTATTCCAATTTAATAATGGAATAACAAAAATGCTGACTATGTAATCATCACATTTAACATAACTAATACATTATTGTCCTGGGGACTTTTGAAGAAGCAAACTATGAAAAATACAGAAACTTGTCAAACAATGTTACAATAAAAAGTGATTAACTACGTAGTGGTAACACATGGATAAACTAAAATGGGACAGATCATAGTCCTGGCAGTGCCTTTTGCCACTTTTATATATTCTCATATGTTCTTCCCATTTCGAAAGCCATCTTAAACTCCTAATGGTGAATTAATGTTAGTGCAATTAAAGTATGACGCCATTAAAACAGCTGCTTGATACAATAGTTAGTGAGCACACACTTACACAGATTCCAAGCTTAACTTCCCCATTCATAATATAAAAAACAATCTTATATATAGCCCCAAAGACAATTTTTTTTTTAAATATTTCATTCAAAACGGTTGTGGTTTGTACACTACAAGTATGGTTTTTGAATTAAGTTTTCAAAAAGATAACGTCAAGTCAGGCAGCTCCCTAGTGGAGGCCTGTTCATATGCATGAACTTGGATGCGTGCAGGGAAATGTTATGTATCTAAAAAATATTGTGTAACTTTAAAAAAGTTGGAAAATACGCCATTATTTCATCCTCTAAACACAAACTGACAGTGTGTGGAAGTGAAGTCTTGCAGCATAAACGCTAGGACACCATTAAAAATGCATACAACTCCTGACTGGAAGAAGAGGACTTTGATGAGAAGTCTGTTTGATGTTTTGAATCGACTGCCCACCCACACCTCAAATCACCAGGCCTGTGAGTTGCACCCTCACGCCCACTGCCAAAGTTCACCCACTGAATACTGGAGATTCTGCAGTGATAACCACATCATTAACTGCTTCCCTAATTCCTTGGTTTTTTTGCTTTATAATGCCATCTCATTTCACAGGCTAGCTAGTAATGGGATTACGTCTTGCAGGAATCAGTGTGGTTTGATCCAGCAACTTAAACACAGTCCCAGTGTCATGCAGTGTCTGTTGTCAGTATCTGCTGTCTGGGCAGTTAACCACCTTTAAATTAATATCAATTATATACAGACAACACTAATGTTCGTCAGAGGAGTCAGGTTACCACCCATTACTGTAACTTCATCACAAGAGTGGCAGTGCACTTTAAATAACACGAGGGAACAAAAAATAAAAGTGAAAACTACAAGCGTTTTCCCCGACTGTGCCAATGAACTTATGAGCCAGCCGGGTGTGCCAACAGGTGTGCCCTTTTATTTAGAGAGAGTACAAAAGGTTTCCACCCTTGACATATTGCTCACACCTGAGAAGCTGCTTTGCATGCATCTATTTAACTGTGTCCGTGCGGGTGACAACACAGTTACTATGTGCATTGCACATTAGGCGAACTGCAGGTGGAAACCAGCTCCATCCATCCACGGTGTCGAGTTTGCCCCTCGCTGTGTTTTACAAAGCCATGAGGCAATCTCGGCCAAAAGCGAATGCGATATATGGTCTACTGCTCGTTATTTATAGGGGAAATGAAGTGATGCAATAAACTGCAGCAGTAGGGACGCATGCACAGAGCATTGGAGCTGCAAATGCACGCTCAGAGCAGGTATATTCAAACAATGGGCGGGCTGCTAGTGCTGCAGCCGTGGGGCTGAAAATCAGTGTAACCTTCTGCTCTCCACGAGCCTGGCTGGCACACCCCTCCCACTCCATGCCTGCGCTACAGCCACCGCAGCTCACGACTTGGCTCCAAAACACTCCAGCACCCCTGCTATATGATGGCAGAATGTTAACGCTACGATCGCAGCGAAACCAAAAAAAATGCACAACATGCAGTTTTATTTATTTTTTCTTTCAGATTTTCACTCCACGGCTGCAGACGCTTAAAACAAGACGCACGTTAAATCCCTGGAACACGCACGCTTTGGGCAAAGCAAACCGCGGCTAGCTAGAGAGTCAGTCAGCTACAAACTGTGTGACAACGACCAGCTCAGTGCAGATATCTGTCCAAGCACACCATAGGTACGTGGCGAATAACCACGAAACAAGACACCGAACAGGGTCGCCTGAGAACATCGCAGACCGCCTGACAGATGAGGGCAGCTGGATAACGAGCTAACAGGCGAGCTAAATCAAAACAGCAGCATAAACAAACCCGCTTATTGGCGACAATGAGACGTTTAACAGGAACTTACCGTATGGTTGACGCCCCACATTAAAACGCTGAGAATGGGCTCGCTTGCACGGAATAATTTCACTTTCTGTCCTATAAAATGCTTCTTTTTCGTCTTGGTTTTGCTCGCGCTGACGGGCGCTGCGCTGGTGCAGTTGGATGACATGTCTCGGGGATTCAGGGGATGCAAGACGGCACTCGCTGTCGTTCAACACGCAACGCACAATTCGGAGAGTTAAGAGCTTTAAAAAAAAAATCTACAAGTGCATCGTGCTCGTCGTCCAACTCGCAGCGAGTCTCTGGGTCTAGGTTGGGAGTCAGCGATAGAGCATTTTGCGCCCCGTCACCACCCTTCCTCCTCCCGAGCAGGCCGCGGTGGAGTCCAGAGAGAGAGCAGCTAGCCGGCCATCAAGCTACAACGCAGCCGCTCTCCTAAAACCAGTGAGTGACCCGGAGAGGTGAACACACGCCGGGCAGCTCCTCTCCTTTTCCCGTTAGCGTGTGTCGCACACAACTGATGTGATGCTGTTTTATTTGTTGGTGAGTAATCCCATCATGATGCGCCTCAGATTGTTGTCAGTCACCAACCAGTTCGGGGTCTCCTCAAGATGGCGTCTGTGTGTTGATCTTAACGGTCAACAGCGCACCCAGCGGGCCGCGGCGAGAACTACAGGGGTTCCCGTCCCTCAACCTGGACCAGGACCAGGACCTGGATTACCCCACAGGACGAAAGGACTGATCCATGTTAGTGGTTGGAGTTTTCATACTTTCATCATTCACTTAAGGGTTCAGTTATATTTTAATCCAAGTCAATTAGCAAGATAAGGGTGGGAATGCTGGCTTTAAATATAGTCTAAAAACAGTAAAATATCACTGTAAAACACCAAGTGTTGATTTTATTTACAAATGTTGTTGTTTAATATCCCCACAGGTTGCTCAAATGCCAAAACTACATGATAAAAATAAATAAATACAGCAGACGAGAGCCCAGTATTCTCAATGGTATATCCCTATAACAGCTGTTGCACTGAAACATGTAACCTTTCATGAGAGATTCAACCTGCATAAAAAGTAGTTTTAGGTTGGTCAAAGATTAATAGATGAGATGTGAGTGCTTTAGAGACAAAATGATGATAACAGCTTATCTTCTGTATTTAGAAAGGCCCATGCATCTACACTTAAAGATTTTACACTTAAAGATTTTACCATTATATGTTTAATTATTTGACAGGTCACAATAAATGATGTCCCAGTTTATACTGTTGGCAGACCAGCTGATTTGATAAATTAGAAAATAAAACAATGTTAATGACAAACTTCCTCACATGATTCTTCAAAGGGGTTAAGGCAAATTGTAAATAATGTAAAGTCTAATTAGTCTTCTCTTTACTAACTGTTTATTGCCAACAATACAACAATTCATCACTGTTTGATGATATGATGAAATCGGAAATTGAAACGTCAACCCTCCACCAATTTTATAACTGTGGCAAAATTGACTTGCCACATTTGTGTGAAGCTGGGTCCAGTCTAACAAAATAAACCTGATGACGTCAACAGGGGCCGGTGGTGTCATCAGGGTTATCTCAGCTTCAGCTTGGACATTACAAAATAATGTAAAGAATATACTTAACAAACAGGGGACAAGAGAAGGGTGTTTGTTTAAAGTCAGTAGCTCTGCTTTAAATTGGACCAGTTATCACTTTTGAATCCCACAACTTTATGGAAGATACATATTAAATTACTGGGGTAATTTTTAAAACCTACATGTTTTTTTTTTTCTCATGCTCCAGACTGCACCATCTAAATTTACCGGAATAACATTTATCTGTAGCATATATTTTTCTTCACCCCCTTGATGAAACAATTTTTTCTTGCATTTCATAGTTCTCAAAGAACTATT
This sequence comes from Clinocottus analis, assembly GCF_023055335.1. NCBI lineage: Eukaryota > Metazoa > Chordata > Actinopteri > Perciformes > Cottidae > Clinocottus > Clinocottus analis. Next base: position 8,341,804 of record NW_027175954.1, on the reverse strand, counting down.
CTGTAACAACACATTTTTTGTTGTTTCTTGTAGCTTCTAGCATGCAGTCACCATGTACCCCTGTGCATTGTTTGACCTGTAAAATGTCCAGTCAGTCAGCTTTTATCATAATACACTACTTTACATCACTCATTCATTTTGTAAGATGATCCCTGGACGGTCACAAAAGCTTTGATGTTCTTTGTAAGGGTATACTGACTCTTCGTACAGTATTTTGAGTTAAGCTGCCCTTTTATACTGTTGTTATATATTTAGTTTTCTGTCTGCAAATATGTGCTGCTTTTATTAGTTACAATGTTAGCTGGAAAAGAGGCTCTCCAATCTAAGATTGAAATAGATAAACGTGAATTTATTACATGATATAAATGGAAAAAACATATTGAAGCTTGTATTTCACCTGATACATACAAATGGATTCAGCATTTATGTATTTTATCATGCATCCATATATTTTTCCAGGAGTATACGTTTTCCATCACTTTATCATTATTTATTTAATATATTACTATCCATTAATTTACAACTTGATTCATCGTTTCTTCTATTAATATACGAACTAAAAATTATAATTGTTTTAATAATTGTATTAAAACAGCAACATTTAATTGGAGCAAGCCGTGCACATTTCTAATTAAATTCCAGACGTCTTTGTGGGACAACCCATAGCTTGGGCCCCGGGACAAGAGGCCTGCAGGCCTTTCAGACAACATCATTTACAATCTGAGAGAGACAAACCGAGGGCGTGGCTTATCTCTCTCGTCTGCAACGTATTGAAATAAATCAATTAACAACGGTAAAATAACAATACAAAAAAAAAGAAGAATGTGATGGCGGGCCCATGCAGGCTAAATGGATGTGTAAAAAGTCAGCAGGGCCTGATACCCAGTATGCCCCGTGAACAAGGCGACAAAATAATATCACGTGATCCAAAATGGGCAGTCCTCTGACGGTGCTGAAAAAAGCCATTTTCTGGCGCTGCTGCAAATTCTGTCCAAGTCCAAATAATTTACCTGGATCCTCGTTGGGAGGAGAGGGAAACTTTTATGTCTAATCAGGTAGGAACGAAGCGTCGCTGATCGCTGTTTATCGGGCACGTCGCGCCGCTGTTTGCTGAGGCGCACACAAAGTGCACGGTGTCACATTTTGAGCCTCTCTTGTTCGCCTCCTGATACAGCCCTGTCAGTGAATTTAAGATGGCTGCTTTTGTGTACCAGTGTGATTTTCTGTGGCTGTGCACCCCCATCAATGTTGGTGTTTTCTCTGGATGTGTTTGCTTGTGCTGCCCGGTCGGACGGCGGCTCTCCGGGGAAATGGAAACGCTCTTTGTTGGTCCGCTGGTCGAGGAGCGGAGCTGATGCACAAGATGAGGCCACTACAGGGGCGATGCAATAGTCGGCTGCTGTGTACCAGCACACACAGCCTGCATTTAGCTGCACGACTCTCTGCTCTCCACACGTTATTACTCGCTACAACATGCCATTACAGTTGTATTTGCTGGCCGGGAGCTCTCTTTGTTGTGGTTTCACAACCTGCTGTCCCAAGGACGAGCTGCAGACATTGTCTGAGGGGAGCACTGAGGCAGCCACTTAGTGACCATATGGGAAAGACCATCATTTACATCGGCTCCTGTGTAACCAGAACCTCTCGTGTTGTTATTTGTTTCCACTGCAGATCTGTCCAGATGGATAAAATGCAGCCCAACCGGATTAAAATCACAGATCTGAATCCACACCTCACATGTCCACTGTGCGCTGGCTACTTAATTGATGCTACGACCATTGTAGAGTGCCTGCACTCCTGTAAGTTCCTCCCATGAAAGCATTGCCTTACACTGCCTAGCATGCATGAATATTGTTTCTATACACTCCATCATGACATTATATTTTCTAACTATCTGCATATCTGGCAGAGCTGCTCGTGATGTGGCGAGGAGGTGATTTTGAGTCACACACTGGAGCTCCACCTTAATGTTCATTTTTGAAATCAGGCCTTTATAAAGCCTGCTTTAGGGAACATCTGTGTGCACAATAATAATGTTAACATTCACATTCATGTTGGCATTGAGCATGAGATTTTGGTTCTCCTTTAATGTAGAATCCAAAGTAGTTTAGTATTATTAGATTGCACATGGACATGTTTTAACGTACGTCTGTGTCCTTTCTCTCGCTGTACAGTTTGTAAAACTTGCATTGTTGCCTTCCTGGAGACAAATAAGTTCTGTCCTCGATGTGACGTTCAGGTCCACAAGACATGTCCACAGCTCAGCATCAGGTAAGTTAAGATGCTTTATGATGGGTATAAAAGGATTATTGTGCTTATTAACAGTGATTTACTTTTCTTTTCCAGGGCAGACAAAACTCTACAAGATATTGTTTATAAACTTGTACCAGGGTTATTCAAAGGTAAGACTGTGTTTCTTGAAGAAAGCGCTTGTCATAAGTTCCCATTTTAGGATGCATTTCTTTGCTAATGGACCCGTATATTTCTAAACACAGATGAGATGAAACGGAGGCGGGACTTCTACGCAGAGAATCGTGTGCTGGAACCGGGGGAAGTGGTGGAGACGTTTAACATAGCAGAGGATGAAATCATCAGTTTGTCCATACAGTTCTACGAGAGGAACAAGCAAGTCAATTATTTATCAGATTTTACAAGAAAACTGCAGCGTGAGAGATTTCTAAACAATGCAATGTAACTATCTGATCATTCACACAGCAAACAATAAAGAATAATTACTTAAATATATAACTAAGGAATAAGACCTGTGTGAATATGGTTTTCTATATGTGTGGAAATAATCTTTAATTATTACTTGACACCTTTTCTTTGTATTACATTTTTCCCTGCAGAAATAATGAGAGGCAGCATTCAGAGTTGGAAGGAGACAAGGTGAAGCCAGATTTTTAGTTAAAGCAGTAGTTGAAGCCTACAGTCTTCATGTTGAATGTGGTTTTCTGGTCTTCACCCTGGTTTTACATGTTCCCTCTCTGCTCTTGTCTTTGTTCTCAGTCCAATGGCAAACGTTTCCTGCAGTGCCCAGCAGCCATGTCCGTCATGCACTTGGCAAAGTTCCTCCGAAGCAAGATGGATATTCCCAACAACTATCGGGTAAATCAACACTTCACCCAGACACAGCAACTCGCGCTGTATTGATCTCGTGTGGGAAATGTCATGGTTTCGACACAATAATATAAATGTCTTGTGTAAAATGTATTTTAACTCTCAAGTAATGTGATCACAGTTGTTAACACTGTAACAAAGGTGGGGCAAATTCGGTTGCATGCATTTATAGAACAGTCAGTACTTATGTGAGCTGTCGGTGCCACATGACAAATAACAGTCCAAAAGAGAACAAATTGCTACATAAGCGTTAAAGATGAAACAATTTCAGCCAATAACTTCACTACTTTCACTGCTCTCCCCAGTCTTGTTTTTAGCCGTGGCAGCTGTTTTTAGTGAAAAAGCTCTGATACACGTAATAAGCAAAGTAAGCTGCTAGCTGGTGAGCATAGTGAAGCACTTGACAGCTAAAGAGCCAGATGTTTTTCTCAGGAGTTTGTAGAGACTAAACCAGGGTTAAATATTGGACTCCAAATTAATGCTAATTTCGCTTCATATCTGTTGTACGTGTAACCATAATAACTTTATGAGGTGATGACATGTCATTATTGTGCAGTATGTTCCGTTAGTCACAAAAAACTCAACCAATTAAAACTGCTTTTAGATATTTCTGGGTAAAGAAGAAAAGATTGGGATGGGTCATAAGCAGGAGAAGGACATGTGTGAAATATGATGACAATGTTCCATTAGGTGTACAATAACTGTATCAGTATTATTACTAGTTACAACTGTGCATGTGTAACAGACTTGTTCAGGACACAGAAGAAGTCGGCTCCGTTGAATTTTTCTAGCACTTGTTTATTGTTCTGCAGAAGACAACACACATACATTTCCTTCCAGTCTGTCTCCACACATGAACCTCCTAAACACACAGAACAACGTACACAGGGAAAATATATGACAAGGCAGCCGAATATAGACAGTACAAATGGCGCCAAATAAAAACATCCACAAAACACGCACTTCTACCGTCCAAACTATCAACACAACAGCTGGATACCGCGAGCACATCAGTGACCACCACCGTGTCCAACAAACGTTTCAAAAGAATAAAACAAAACAGTGCGACATATTCTCCCTACTTCTTACCTTCAACGGTAACTCACTTTTGTGAAAGTAAGACGGAACTACGGAAGCCGAGGAGGTGCAGAAAAGGCAAAACGCAACCTCCGCAGGAAACAGACTCAACTTTTCAAAATCTTCCAAATGAAGAAATCTAAACATTTTCAAGTGAGGATCTGGCAGATGGTGGTTTGCTGCTGGTCACATTGTGTTTCTAAATGTGTGTTACAGGTGGAGGTGTTGTATGGAGATGAGCCCTTGAAGGATTACTACACACTAATGGACATTGCCTACTTTTACGAGTGGAGAAGAGTGAGTGGCAGTTTTTTACTCCTTTGACTGTGGACCACAAATGATGTACCATTATCACTCTTGTGTTTCATTAAACTAGCATAATTACCTTTTCATCCCCTTCTTTGTAGTGTCTCCAGGACGTTTACATATTAAAAATCACGTTTTCCTAAATTGATGATGTAACGGGCAGCAAATGTGAGCTGTTCATGTGAACATATGGATGGATGCATGGAAGGAAGTCTTTGGTTTTCGAGGGAGATACTCTGAAACACATATTTTCTTATATTATGCTGACATTGTTGAAAACAACACATTTTTAGTGTTTTTTTCTTTTTTTTCACCCCCATTTCAGCAGTTTTTGTTTTGTATGTTTCTAATCAATGTATCTGCCACCATGGTATGATCTTCTTTAAACATTTGCTATGAGCTTCCTTGTTGTATTGACGTGCTCCTAGCTTGTAACCGTGATATTTGAACTTGGGTATGTTAAAGGGTGAGGTATTCTATGTTTTTGTTATTTTCAACAAATTGAAAATACACTCACAACCTTTCCATCAAACCCTCTTTGTGGCTTTCAGCCCAGGCCAAATCATTTTTATTGAATCTGTGATTCTTTAAAACTGGTCAAACTGCTGAGTAATTTCCTAGTGCACCAAACAGGTGTTTGTTTGGGACTATTTTAATCTATGTGCAGATTAAGGCACAATTTGGTGCTCTTGAGTATTTACAGCAGCAGCACATTGCTCATGTCACCCAGTGCAACGCTGTGGGTCATTTGAGTGTTTTAATAGTTTTTTAGTTCTAAAATAAGCTCTGTGGCGAACAAAAAAAATTACACTTAAATGTTTTGTTCAGCAAAACAATCTTCACGAACCACTTGTATGATTTTTTTGTAAGTGTAAATGCAATCGGCAGAATTAAAAAGCTAATGTTAAACCAGAAACAAATTACAGCAGAATGCATGTCCACAAAGCTAGTATTCAGCGTGATGACGTTTTATAGTCTCTTTAACCCACTTGTTAGCAACCGGCTTTTTTCAAGACACATGTTCATTTTAGGCATTTTATCTTTATAGATGTTTTGCTTAATTATAAAAGCTGATCTCCTATCCTGTGTACATCTGTGCAGACTGGACCCATCCCCCTGCAGTATCTCGTCAAACCCACCCGGAAGCGCAGGAGGCCACCCCAGTCCGCCGCCCAGGGCCACTCCGATGGTGTAAACACCAGTCCGACATCGGAGAGCGACTCCCAAAGTGACAAAGTCCACAGTCCTGCTGCAGCCCAGCCGCCCAGAGCCTCTTCACAATCCAGCCCTGCATCTCACAACCTCTCTCCCGCTATCCAAAGCTCCAACGGTACCACTGTGACCAACAACACTCAGCGACACACTCTGGCCTCCAAACAGGCCGCCAACACACGGAAGGTGACTGTCAACGGAACGAGCGCTGGGGCTGGCAAAGAGGAGACAAGAGGAGGCGACAAAAGTGGTTTGCCTCCGACGACCTAACGTGTATACAGGACAGCGGGGAGGACAGTGTTTGAATTGCTCCCTTTTTTCTTTCTAATTGGAGAGAAAAGACAAGCTTGAGCCTTCTGGACAAACAGAAGGCCGATTACTGTTATCGTCTTTCATAAGGAAAGACTGAGAAGTGCAGCCAAATAGACACTTGTATGTATGTGCGTGCGTGCGTGTGTGTGTGTGTGTGTGTGTGTGTGCGCGCGCGTGTTTATGTGTGTTAGACTAGAACAGTGCACACATACAAACTGTACAGTATGTATCAAATGTGAGCATGTGTGCATACATATGTATAAACTTATCTTTTATACAAGATATTGTAATCGTTTTGTATTGTATATGCAGTGGGTCTGTTTCATTTCCATACTGTAGTTCCATCAATGTTGATTTGGCTCCATAACACTTGAGACAAAATGCTGAAAGGCATTGCAGTGTTCAACACTGCAGGAGTTGGATGTAAAGAGAAAAACAGTCAAGTTAATAACTCATTTATAAGTGTCCAGTATAAGCAACTGCTCATCAGGTAACAGGTACATTACATTAAACTGTTGATGCACTTTGTCAAGGCCAGATCACTCAATCCAATAAGTATTTTCCAACAGGAGAAGCATTTATATTAACAAAGTTCCAAGCACTACCATGCTCGTAAGCAGATGTTTTTCAGCAGACCATGTTCTTTCTCATGGCAGTCGAAGAGCTCAAAAGGGATTTTTGGCCATGTATGTTGTAGTTCCATAAATTTCAACATTCCTTTTGTTTTCAACAAACAATGATACTTTTTTATCAGCCATATGTGCATGTTTTAGGTCAATAAAATGTTTACTTACTAGGTTTTTCTGACCTGGCTGTCCTGTTTCTGAGTCTCTGAATGTGAAAATGGAGCTTTAAAAAAAGCTTTGTGTGACATTTGATAACAGCTTATTTTCGCTGGCATTTCTCACTGGGAGTTACCCTGTGTGTGATGACCTTAAATTGTTAATGTTACGCCGTTATCTTGGTAGAACACGTGGTGTTTATCTCCCCTATAATTTTTTTTATTTAGATTTATACATTCAGAACATCAAACCACGAATTTGAAGTAATAAACTGAACAGACTAGAGATAAACATGCCATAATGTATGTTACTGTTTCCCAACCCTTTTTCAGCAATAAGATTTCCTTTATTGGCGAGTTGGGCTGGTCTCTCTTTTAAAATGATAAATGCATATGATAAAAGTCATGTGATGAATAAAAGGCCAAAGCCCTTGCCTATCAGAATTAATTTTAGACGGGTGTTAAATATCAGCACAAACCAAAAATGTAAAAGGCATTTCTGTCAAGTTACTTGAATTTCACTCAAGCAGCCCGTTCTGAATCTCAACACGTGATTTTGGCAGATCTTCACGGTGTACATGTGCAGCAAACTGCCAGTACCTCACAAGCACAGCCACCTGCTGGATAAAACAGTTCTCTTTTCAAAATGTTTTCCAATACATGCAGTACATCACATTCTCAATGTCAAGCCTCTGAGTAGAGGAAAGTTAGTTCACAATATTACAGGGCTTTATCATTTATTTTTGTTTGTCTTTATATGTCACCATAGACCGGTTAACCCAATTCAAGTGACCGTTTTCTTTCTTTTTTTTTTTACAAACAAAACAATCTCTCAAAGGTTAAACAGGAAGATAAAATGTAATTTTATTTATGAAGAAGAAGCTCATTGGCTTTGACAGACTGTAGTTACACGGTATCACACATTCACACTGATTATTGGACTAAATTGTACATTGCTTCATGAACACGCTTCACAGTAGAATTTCGACACGGACAGTCATGGCTTGTAAAACCGTTCTATAGGTCATCAAAATTAAACCATAATAGGAGTCAACCCCTCTTTAACATCCTTATATGGACTTTAAGTACCGTTTACATGCGGAATTGCCCAAAATGGCCTAATAAAACAAAGATCTCGTAGCCTCCTCAATATAAATAGTATGTCCAAAGCTCTCTTTTCACACAAATCTCTATTATATCACAAAATATATCGGCCGACCCTGTTAATGCAACCTCGTCTCTCCTATTGAAAAGACAAAGCAAGAAAAACTGAAGTTGTTGACTGTGGTTTTAACATAGTCATCCCCACTTTTCTCCATCAAGCACAGAGGAATACAAACAAAACAAGATTCAAGCACTTATCAGAGCGCTGCTATGATAAAGTGCAAGAATGTAAAATAAAATGTGAGTGCAACAGCAACATAAATACTGAGTTCAAATTTCTCTCAGTTGTTCTTTTCACGAGTCCGTTTGTTCATGTAATGTGGCAGAAACAATGAAGTCCTGCTTGTGCGTGCCGTCACAGTAAGGTGGGTTGTTTGAATACTTGCAACCACACAACCAAACTGTAACGTCTTTCTCGGGGACAAAGCGTAGCGGGGACAAGCCTTGGGCTTTGATCTTGTGGGCTCCGTCGCAGAAAGGCTGAAAGACAAAGATGTGTTTAGGGAATATGTAGAACTTTAGACAGGAATGGAATCAGAGGCTGGTTTTACCTGATTCTTGCTGTGTCCACAGGTGCACCATGAGTAACGCTTTTCACCAACTAGCTGCACCTTGAAAGGCTTCTTGGAGGGAACAACCGGTTCTGGAGGAATTGTGGAGAGCTGGACCTGTGTACAGAGGGTCATAAGAGTGCTCGGTTGTATTTAAAGATACTGTAGGGTGCAAACCCTCCACTTAAACTACATGTTCTTGTCTTGTATTATAATAAAAAAAAAAATTAAAAAAGGTGGTCAAAGTAAAAGTAAATACATACTGAATTATTTATTATGAAAAATACTCTGTAATGTTCAGAGTATAATAATGACTTTAGCATTAAAGCCCCTTACACAGCAAATCATCACTTATCTGGCCTAATTAGAGCTCTTCTCGGAACTGTGTGTGCATGTACAGGCTCTGCTTCACCAACACACCTGACTCCCTGGTCTGTTTTGTTACACCAGTGAAGGTGGGACAACTTTAACAACTGTTAGGAAAGTTTGGTAATTGTCTCCCTAAGCAAGACTTTAGTTAGCTGGCAGTAGAAACACCTGTATGGGTGTGCAAACAGGGTGTTAAAGTAGTATTTTTTTAACTGATGCCTGCATAGTTAAAATGCTCAAGGTGTATTATTATTATTTTTTTTATCTAACCTCTTGTCACATTGAAGATAAGCTGAGCATGAGCTCAATATTCGTCACAAGACACCAGACTCCATGTTTTCAAAAGAGTCAAAGCTGTGACCATGTGTCACCAAACTAACACTGCATTGTCAACCAAGCCCAGACAGACAAAGGTGGAATAAGACTATGCTTACCCACAGCTGAGCAGAAGCTGGTGGGTGTAACAAGGGGAGTGGCAATTTCCCCCACTGCGGGACTAATAAAGGAGTGATTTATCTTCAATTCAATTCAAGTTTATTTGCTAAAGAGGGACAATGTACATTAATGAACACTTAAAATTAAAATGTAAATGCACCCAATTCCAGCCGCAAGGCTGATTTCCATTGCCTGTCCCCCTGCCAGAATGTACAGGCTTACTATTATAAGTGTCGTGTTTATATATATATATATATATATATATATATATATATATATATATATATATATATATATATAGTACTTATTTGAAAACGTGGCAAGTTAGAAATCAAGAACTCAAAATTGTATTCAGGTCTCCAAATAATAAAGAACACTTTGTCGATAGACGTGTATCTAGGTTACAAGACCTCACGTTAGATAACGTTACTTCAGAAACGCAGGGGCCGTTAGCCCAGAAATATCATAGGCAAGGGTAAACATTAGGACTTAATTTACCTTGGAACCTGCCACAGCTGCTTTCCAAGGTTGTCGCAGGGTTAAATGGATCCATTTGTGATCTAATTTGGTCACCAACGTGTTCATGTTATCAACCTCAGCTGCTGCTCAAAGTCGGGCGCACTTAAAACAACCGTGGACGTAAAGTCACAATTGCTGTACAGCTACAGGGAATAGAAAATGAAAAAACAAAACCCTCTAAGAAACAGAAAAGCGTATCAATACAAATACTTTGTAAACAGTGCTAAATGTGACAGCCTTAAAACGGACGAATGTAATTGGCGGACTCGCTTCCGGTCGAGTCACGTGTTTAAAGCTGAACCAATCCTGAGGCCGATGTCGGCCGCACAAGTAATTTCCTCGGTACTTATTTGTTTCTTGGAATTTGGGGACTTGTAGTGCAGTTTACGTTTCATATTTAGTTTTATACAGTGCCCAAAAATGTGACCATACAAATACTGTTAACACATTTAAGAGAATGCTAGCGCTATAACCTGTTCACCCTTCTGCTGCCTGGCAAGAAATAGACATCAACTGTCGCCATATGATGTGTGTTTGTGTACAATGACAATAAATTAACGTTGTGACCTTGAACGACCACAAACCACAACAGTTATGGTCTCATTTTAACCTATGCAGATGTCTGTCTGAGCTTTGTGCAGATCTTTGTTGATCTCGCACATCTTGCTCTGACTGAAACAATAGTCAACAGGAACAATTTAAGACAGTTGAAAGAGGTAGTTTTATTTGTTTTTTGTGTGTGTAGTTTTCTACTTGTTGGTGGAAGTGACCCATCTTTGTTTTGACATTCTTGGGCAACTGCTCAGAGGAACTTATGGTTTTGAACAGCTGCTGCAGCTGGACACTTCTGACTTTAAGTACTTAAAAAAAAAAGAGGGTTTTTTTGCACACCACATGTCACCACAATCTTTTCAGGCATGTTTAATTGGTATACAACATTGTGTTCAAATATATTTAAAAAACAATGTAATATGCAAATAAAAAAAAGACAACATAATTACACTCACACATTACATTTACTGGACTTCATTTAAAGACACCTTTTATCGACTTCATTAAATCCTGGAAGATGACCCGGAAGTGTGAGCCGTCACAGTATGGTGCACCTTTGGTTTGCTTACAGGCACAGAGCATGACCGTCCTGTCTTTGTCAGGGGTGAAGCGTAGAGGAGCGATACTCGGAGCCTTTGACTTGTGAGCTCCATCACAAAAAGGCTGACAAAGAGAAAAAGGTGTGGAGACAAAAATACATCTTTGTTAATTACTTCATTTAATATTCCTGTGGCCATTTTAAAGTTTTATTCTATTGCAATGTTAACTCATTTAGGTGTGGCACTTACAGGGCCCAACTTAAAAAAGGGATTGTTCAGATTTGTTGGAGGGGTATGAGCTACTTATACATAGTTATACTTATACAATGCTGGTACTCATGTCTATTTCTCCAAACTGAGACAAGTAAAAAGAACAAGACTATTGATAACGTGAATGCTTTTCCTGCAATGACAACTTAATAATCTGTCATTGGAAGAAAAGAAAAAAATACAACCCTGTTGTCTGTTCATATAGATCTTGTGTTATACTAACCATGATTTCTAGGTATGTAGGAATGTAAACAGGACAAAGACGGCAGTAAATAAGCTGTGCTTCTACATGCCTGGCTTCCTTATTTTAGCCCCGGTGCCTCTGAAAGTTGAACCCTATACACACACACACTCACCTGTTTCTTGCTGTGTCCACAAGCACACCAGGCGTAGCGTTTCCCAGCAGTCACTTTCACTCTGCAGGGCAGCCGGGCTGCAGCGACAACCTGTGTGGACTGCAGGCAGAAGTGGACCTGCAGACAGATCAACTCATCACAACTGAGAACTGTGTAATCACTCAGAGGAACATTTGTGCGTGCGTGCGTGCGTGCGTGCGTGCATGCGTGTATGTATGCATGCATGTCTATAGATATATCTATATATCTATATATCTCTATATCTATCCATCTCAGAATACAGTTCTTGGACAGCTCAAAGTTGAGCCAGTAGGTGTCGCAATTTGTGTTGGGTTTGAAAAGAAATAAGGAAATGTAACAGACACTGGCTGTCTTAACATGACCCTGAAATACTCCATCAAACGTGATGAGTAAAGAACAGAGGTCAATTAACATTGCACATAGTGAGACTTTAGTGTAACATTAGACAATGATCGCTCACCATGGACGAGGAAATTGGTCGTCTGCAGGTCTGCGTCCATCCTCTTCGTACTGCGACTATAAAGCTGGTCGTGTTCATTTCGGATTCACGTGAAACAAGTCCAAATATACTGCACACCTGAGAAAACTACAGGATTTCACAAATAGCTGCTTCAGAAAACGTAGGAGGCTTTCCCTATAAAGTTGCAACATGGCTACTCACCGACAGCGGAAGCCACTCCTTCGTAATTTCCAACTCACGCCCTCCCTCCTCAGACACTTTAATTGGTTACAATAAAAAAGGTATAACCCACTAGTCAAAACTGGCAAGTATATGCTTGTGATATTAGTCATTAAAAAAAGGTATGAATTAATTATCACGTTCCTCTCTACTCAAGTACACACACTAATAACAGACAAGTCATTCAACACCAGAGAGAAAATGTAAAACAACTCAGTAAAATACATTTATTGACAAAAAAAAGTTGTCTTAATCGGTCCTTTTTAATTTTACACACAAAAATATCAAAATACTTTACAGGGCTTTTAATCTTAATAATGTCAAATTAGTTTTGATCAATTCTCTCAAACAAATACACTGTACAATGACAACATGCTTGTCCTTTTTTAAAATTCAGTGCTCATTTCATTTAATTTCCTTTTTTTCAGGGAACAATGCATTCAAAAGTATGCATAGTTCTTACTTGGTATTCAGCAACACATCTGAGAGATGTCACTGCATTTCATGCAATTCATATCCCAATAGGTAACTCACTCTCCATCAAAGCTTATTCAGATCTTAAATGTTGCTTAAATGTTGTAATACATAAAAGATACACAGTACGACATTCAGAACATGTATTATCTTGGTTACCCAAACTTCAAAGCTTAAAAGAATGTGTTTTACACAAACATTAAAAGTATACAATTCTTATTCCAACAAAATTTAAAAAAGGTAGTAAAAACAATTTACAATTGGGCCAAAAGCGCCCCAGTGCAACATGAGAAAGAAACCGCTTCAGAAATCCCTCGCACCACTTCAGTCAATCTCCTGAACATGGTTGTGTGTCTGGACTTTGCCTCAACTGAGAGGTGACTCATAAAAACTTACTTGGTCAATTGCAGACCTCCCACTTGGAGTCATGTCAACGCGTTGGCTCATGTTTTTATCAACAGAATCAACATTCTCCTTTTGTCATTGCTACAGTATTTATCACAGACTAGTGAGCTGCTAGAAGTTCCTTTATGACGTCTACATTAGCTGCTAACAAAACATTCTAGCACTCAAGATATCACATGTAAGGGAGATTATCTTCAAGATTGCCAATAAGTGAGAAACACAGGAGAAAATAACATAAAAATAATCCCTTACTTTGTGATTAGCCTTTCTTTGTTAGTCAAACTAAGCCAAACAGAGGCATCATATGATAAAGAGAAGTTGAAGGAAAGACGCGCTCATCTCTACATTGGCTTATGAAATGGGCTCACACAGCCCTGCAGTGAAGGTCAACAGTAACGACACCGGCAATTCACCGTCTGATAACAGCTACACTATGTATCACACACCGTTTAATAATAGTTTACATCTTGGCCGTCCCCAGCCGTTTCCTATGACATCGCTTTGCACGCTATACTGGAAGATTCTCCTTAAGTCCTTGTTTCTCAGTTCTCTGAAGCACAAACAACTAAAGATCATTGCATCTCAACACAAAAATTACAATAGAAAATGATTTGACACTTTAGTTACCACTATACGCTTATTTACACATTTTAACTTTTGAAATCCTCAGTCAGCTATCAAAAGTATAAATGGGTTTTTAGGAAGAGTGCTTTCACTTTACTAATGTACCCCTCCTTGTAATAAAAAAAACACTATAGAAGAAAGACGGCAAGAGAGTATAAGCCTTTGGGCTCATGGTTTTCTCTGTAAATCTAGCATCATTAAGGCATTATCTATCCAGTATTGCTAAAAGAACAACTAGTTGGTGAACAGGAAATGGATATCTATGTATGGAAGTAACATAAAAGTATGACACTTCAGGAAGAGGAGTGCCAAATATTCACATAAATAAAAAACCTGTCAGTCCCTAGTGGCCTAGTAAGTACCGATCCTTCATAAAGGTACTCTGTTGGTGGCTAATTTGCTTTGATGTTAGCTACTAACATGCAAAGTGCACACTTGTTTAAGAAACAAACTATTTTTCTAAATTTCTTAGAATTTCCAAATGTTTGGTTGTGTCTGCTTAATCTCGATAGCAACTGGGAAGATATAAAAATCTTTAGAAACTCTCAAGGTGGTTTTGAATAAAATCTGGTGCTCAACATTCTTGCCGATGCCAGTCTCTAGTGGACCCCATAGCGCCATTTTGGACACACGGGCTAAGTGCATTTTTTACATTTTACATGGGTCAATACCTTAGAGCTAACAAAGATTTTTGGTGGGCATTTAAATCCAGTGAAGGCTACTGCGGTAACGACTCAGCACAAAATTTCAACAATGGAAAATGGGTGGCAGAAACATTTGAGGTAATAACTAGCTTAAAGTTGAAATGCCACTAACCATACATCAGAAATGACAGTATATTCATCCTTTACGCATTAAGTGCCTGTGAGAGGCCGCGAGAGACATATAGAAGATCTGGATGCAGATTTGGGTGGGGTGAACACAAAGGGAAGACACAATATCAAGGAAGACAGTTGAGGTTGCAAGAAGTGCCAGACGTCTGTGATTCTCACCGACAGAATAGGAAGTCTGGCTCAAGCCACGGTGGGAAATCATGACCTGTCAGTGCTTGAGAAGTCAGGAAAGAGACGCTCTGACCTTGAGTTCACACGTTAACTCAAAAGCCTACACAGCAGCTGCAGGATTGAGCAGGTACTCTGGCTCTGCCTTCATCAGCAGCCCCATTGGCCTAGTAACAAATTAGTGCAATTTAAGAAGAGACCACTGTATTCATGCTCTCTGAAAGCTGCCTATGCAAAAAACCTAGGAGAAGACCCTCCAATATAAAGAATTTAAAAAACACAACATTTCAGTCCATCCTGTTATACATTCATAAAACTGGGTTTAAGATAAAGATGACAGAAGAAAAAACGTTCAGAAGTCATGTAAGTTGACATTAGTTCTTCAATTGGGCTGTAATGTCCCATGTCTTCATTTGAGCTGCTCCTGTGAAAGCAAGAAACATCACCCATTCTTGTCTCCACCTTTCTCCCCTGCAGCCTGAAAATACAATCACACAATTTTTCAATTTAAAAAACGTCAGCATAATAGAGTCATAATTAGAAGTCTCGCAGTACTACTCACCCCAGGTTTGTGAAGTGCATTGTCCTGCAGACCGAAGAGGCCGCCTCCCTGGCCGGCCTGCAGGGCTGAGGCTGTAGCTGAGGACAGCAGGTTGGGAGAGTTTGGAGTGGAGGAGAGTGCTCCCGTCAGCGTGAGGCGCTGCAGCTCCCTCTGTCTCTGCTGCTGCAGCATCTGGCACACCATCACCTGCTGCTCCTGGAGGATTGAGTGGGGGGAAGAAAAGGGAAGAAAAAAAACAATAAATAATGATAAAATGTTTATGGGACATTCAGGAAACCTAGGAAGGGTTTTCAATTGGAACATTAGTCCATCTGTATGCTTTAGTAATCATATTTATTAAAATGCAGCCTTTCAAGTGTTTCTTCTCCCCAACATGTTACGTGTTTGTGAGAGAGCTACAATAAACAAGCTCAAAGCCGTTGAACAAGTTGTCATTGGGTCATCCCCTTTGTACCTTCTTGTTGAGCAACATTTGTATAGTGAAAAGTGGAAATGTCCAGTTCACTGGTGTCTTAAATGTACCAGAGCATGATCTCATATAATCCCTGACACACCAGTCACCAAGGAAAGAAGCTATTCTGTGTTTCTAGATGTCCACAGTGTCTGACTGTCTCCAAACTCTAGACGTTAACCAGTTTGCAAGTCAAATAGGAACACTCATGGTGGCTCGTTTCCTGTTCACAAAGTAAACTCAGTGACTCGTAACTTAAGCTGCTAGTTAGTCTCAAGCTACTGTAGATATTGTTTCCTCAATAATAATCCTAAAATGTAATTTCTATGAATTGATAATATTTCACATTTGAGTCTTTTGTATAGTTAATATTGAAGCATTGTCATTAGTGTCACAAGTTTGAGTATAAATGTTGTCTGGACGCTAGAAGTGTCTTAGCGTAAAACAAATAAGGCAGAGCACTACTTTCATGTCAGACAAATTTCACTCAATTATGGTTAATTATTAAAACAAATTGGGTTGAACACGGGTTAAATCTACTGTCATTAAGGGAATAATTTAACATTTTGGAAAAACACGTATTGTTGATTGCTAGATAAGAAGATCAGTATTGCTCTCAAGTCTGTATATTAAATATGAAGCTAGAGCCAGAATACAGTGCGCTTAGTGAAAAAACTGAAAAGAAGAGCAAACCATTAGCCTCTGTCCAAAAGTAGCTACATGCCTAAGGCCATTTTGTCTTCCTGAGTTTATGCAAATAAAATAATGTCGTAATACTCTGAATCACCAGTGTATCGAAATAGATCAATTTTGGGGTATCTTTAAGAAAATGTACATTGAGAAAAAAGGGGTGAGAATAGGACAAAGTGTGAATCATTACAGGAGTGAAGTTCTGTGAGGTGAGGAACTGCTGGAGCTGCTGCTGCTGCTGCTGCTGCTGCTGCTGCTCGAGAAGAAGCTGCTTCTGCTGCTCTGACAGGAGGGAAGACCTGAAACAGAGGCAACGACACACGGCCACATTACACATCAGACTATGCTACACTGATCAGTCCAAACTATTAGATTACTTATCCCGGACATAATGCCAATGCCTGGAAACAAAACAAGAATCAATTTCAAAGTGTATTTCTTCCTAGGCTGATTTAAAGAGACTCGGTACATACGGGCTCACACTCTTGGGAAGCTGAAAGCCCTGTGCCAGGGCCTGGGGGTTGAGCGGCGGAGGCTGGGGGCGCAAAGCGGGGAGTGTGGGCTGAGGGGTGTTCTGCACGGGAGACTGGATCACACCGTTCAGACTGCCCAGCACGCCATTCATATTCAACTGAGGACTTCCTGCCAGGGACGACATGAGCCCGCCCACCACGGGCAAGACATCGCTCAAACCTCGACCCAGGCCGTTCAACAGGGGCTGGCCAAAGGAAGCGGGGCTCTGCTGAGGAGGAGTACTCTGGAAGGAGAGGGAGGAGCTACTGCGGGACGGACTACCAGAGTGGAGCTCCTGAAACAAATGCATGAAAAAACATGGTCGTAAATTAAAGCTCATCTTTTGCTTTGAAAGTTAATTCAGAGCCGTTGCACTGAAGTTTAGAGACGTACTAAACATCATATTATAAGCTTTGATTTAGGTTTTCAAATTAATTTATGATTAATGGAAACAAATATCTATTGATGCAGAATATTTTGTGAAATAAAAACATGTTGTGAATTTTGGAAATGATTAAATTTATCTTCTCGCAATACAATTTTACAGCACTCTGTATTTATTGGAAATATTCGGATTACACAGGTCAGAAACTATACAACGAAACCACAACTGGAATCTAATTTAAACATCGAAACAGTATAATAGTGTAGCTTGAACTTTATTTTCAACTGTGCAGAAATGCCAGATATAAAACTGAATAAATAGACGTACAAAAAAGGCTTTGTAGCATTCAAGTGTTGATTTAAAATTTGAATGCCAACCTCATGATTGAGGCTTGGAACTATCCAGTACACTTTTGTATGGCGTTTTCAAGGCAAGAAAGGTCTACAGGTTCTCACCTCAGACGAGGTAACGAAGGAGGTGTCATTCAGGAAGCAGCTTTTGGACAGGGGGCTCTTATTGGTGTTCAGGGGGTCTAAGGAAAAGAAACACAAATACACGATAAAAACTGCAAAATACTTTGATTAAACTGATGTAAAAATGCCTTACACATCACATTTCCACATCCACATGCTGTCATCGTTCAAGGCTGTCAATCATGGTCCCAGCTGTTCTGATCAGCTGCTACCCAATAGCACAACACAATTACATCGTTAGCCTAGAATCCAGGATTGTCTCTCTACCGTCATCATGTTCATGCTGCTGGTACGCGCACCCTCCATCAGCCCGGTGTCTGTGTGTTTTCATTACGAACCAACGCGATTGGCAAATGTCCACATTACCTTTTTCCAGTCTCGTTTGTGGGCACAAGCCGACGTCCACTTCCTCAGCAGAGGAGAAAACTTCTTCTTCCTCTTGTTTCCCTGCCTGGGAATCACACCGGTTACACCAGGTCAATCTGTGCAGGTAACAACCTGATCGACTACATGCCGTCTCCGGCTAAATCCAGCAAACCAGCCATGCAGACCACAGAAAATCCAGCCTAAATGAGCCTGCCTCTACTCAGACAATATACAAAAAGGGCATCTACGGAGCTCGTTTAAAGCAGGTATATTAGAGAAACACGCAGTTGGAACGAATTTAATCCCTCGGTTTACGAAGGGTATATTAGAATATCCAGCATTTGCCGTGTTGAATTGGCATACTAAAACTCACGCCCTCACAACCTACCATTACACGTCCTGTACCATAAAAGCCCTCTACTGGCTCACTTATATGAAACTTGCAGAAATTGCCATCGGAAAAATTAACTAGCAATGTTCTCATACCGTACCTAAATGTAGCCGCCTCCATCCTATAGCTCTTATTCTACAAGCACAATTGTTTGGGACTTAACTCAAACACTGTTTTCTGAGTTTTCTGATTTAAGTTTTGATCTTCAATCAAGCAAAGGGTAGTACTTAATGCTAAAAGGCATGGTTATTCATGACATGCTCAGAAGTTATCCACCTTAACGCTTAAAGTCCGTAAGCAGGATCATGCCATCCTTTCAAGCAATTGCCCTGGTCACTGCCGACCTCATCACAAACTACAATAATCATGCTCAGTTGGCATAATGGCCACTCTCTTCCATGGTGTGACGGTGCATTCTTCTGATTGGAAATCGTGAGCACATGTCTATCCGTGGCCTCCCTCATCCCCCAGATTTTATATAATCTGCATCGTGTGAGATATCGCACCGCGGAAACCCTCACGTCTGCCAGCACTTGAAACACAAAGTCTCACCTCGTGCCGAAATCAGTCCTCAGCATTCCTCAATGCGAGTATTCCTCTTCAAGATGGCATCACACAGTTTGCTGACAATCAAGTCTTCAATGAAATCTTTAACTTGATAGGCAGGGCCAATGTTTGCTTGTCCCTGGCTCAGATTCTACATAGATGTGTGTATTTAACTGGTGGTGGAGTCTGAGCATTCTGTAGCTGCCGCTGTGAAGCAAACTCATTCAGATCATCCAAAGTAAAGTATTTTACATTATATTTTGGCTAGTACTCATTACCAACCACCTTGATGTGTGGCTGGTATTGTTTTCACCTTGAGCGTCATCATGGAAAAAAATTACGTCCTGGAGGCAATTTCTGGAGCAGAACAACCACATAAGAGTTCTCGAGCCAGTTGCTCGTCTGTGGTCCGATTTGTCACAGTAATAATGTCAAAGTAGATACAGTCACGATTCTTTTTATGTGTATAGTAGTATCACAGAAAAGTCAGATGGCTCACATGGTAGGGTGAACACCCCATGCACCAAGGCTCAGCAGCCCTGGGTCGAAGCCAACCAGGGCCTTTTGCTTCATATGATCCTCTTTCATCATCCGTCTCCCGTCTCCCCTTTTCTCTGCTATTTGACCTCGTCTTGGCTAGATCTCACCGTAAAATGGGTTTAAATCTCAGTGTGTCTTTATAGTTAATTAAAGCCTATTTACATACAATGCATTTTATGAGTGGAATTGCATTCATTGCAGAAGCAGCATTGCAGGGAAATCTCATGTTTGGTCCCTTTATACATTTCCATTTTGACCTGTTCTATACAATAAGCATAGATGCATTGCATGCTCAGTCTCTACCCATACCTCTTTAAGTTTGCCTTGTTTTCTGATATGTGGTGTCATATCAATCACATGGGTAAGTGGTGTTGTATCGTCGGTAAGTAGCGTCCTATCCATTTTATTTTTTATAAGTGGTTCATTTTCTGATAAATGTTGCTACATTTTCATCTCCTCTGCAGATTCCCTCGCTTTGTGACACGTTTGTGACGCCACTTTCATGATGTAATCCATGTTTAACGACTTCTAACACATTAATATCAGTGCTCACATCAATTGCTACTGTGGATCAATGGTTTGCATGTCCATCTTATAAGCAGAGGATCAGAGGTTTCAATCCCAGCTCTGCTAAGTTTGTTCTATTTATATTTATATTATATATATATATATATATATATATATATATATATATATATATATATATATATATATATATATATATATATATATATATATATAAAGAAACTGACCTTGGGTGGATGACAGGAAGTTGATCTGGGCAGAGGAGTGCATGGGGCCGTAGGCGGAATGAATGTGTGGAGGGAAAGACACGGCCAGATCTGTGTTGAGTAGCTGCAGCCGCTCTTTCTTGACCGTCAGGCTGAGGATCTGGTCCTGGAGGCGCTGGTTCTCCTGCTGCAGCGAGTGGAGGGACTGGAGCATCTCCACAACTACAAGAAGCAGGGAGGACAGACATGTCGTCAAACAGAAACCGCATTTCAGTGGAGGTGTGCTTCCAATATTCATCTGGAGTATCCAAATTACTACAACATCCATGGGAAGATCACTATATAGTGAGTCTGAGATGCTGTCCTCTAAAGATACCAGCCACCAGGGGCCTGTCTCACAAAGCTGGATTTCGGTTTAGCGAGGTAACTTCTGGAGTGACTCTGGGTTTTCCGTCTCACAAAGATGGTTCACGTCTTAGCGGGGTATGTTGCCCCGGTAACTTGCGCTGAATGCCTAACCTGCTCCGGAGCAGGTTAAGTTCCCGGATAAGATCTCAGCGGGGACGCAAGACGCCTACTGGCCAATCATTGTCCTGGAAACATGACCTGCCCATTTCTACTCAATCACATTGAGGAAGGACACGGATAGTAAGAGCAGCGCTCTGCAGAGAGCGTGTTGTTCGTAACCGGCAAAATCATCCATCATACATGTAGCCTGAAAGACATTATAATAAACTCACTGACCGCCTTGAACTATGTTCTTGTATTTTGTTTTAACTTGCTCCCATGTTCTTTTAGCTCCAGTGGGGTTGCAACTGAAATGAGGTTAAATTGTTAAAACGAAAAGGTAATAAAAAATAAGAACATACATTTGAGACGGTGATTTAATATTACAATCCCAGTCATTTCCGCATTAACAGAATCGCTGTTTTTTTTTTTTGCAGCTGGATAACTGAGGGAAACCCCGGGTATGTTAACCCAGCTTCCTGAGACAGGCCCCAGGACAGAGCAGGATTTATACTTTTTGATACCCGCATCCATGAATCATGTTTAAACTAATATATTCTGAAATAGAGTGTATAGCCGATTTAACCAGTTGGTATGACTATCATTTTTTTTAATCACAACTGTCCACTATTCAGTGGATATTTCATATTGTGAAGACGTTTAGGCTTTTCCAGGAGGTCAAATTATTATTATTATTATTATTATTATGATGATTATTATTATAATATTAACTATTTTCAAAGATGTATAATTGAGAAAGTGCTGACATTAACTGGTGCTTCCTGGACTTGCTTTTATACTTAGTGTTGTTTCACAGCAGATTTCAACCCCATCCTCTAAATGCCTTCTCATTGATTTTCTGTGCACTATCAGTGCAGCGTGCCCTGCATCACAGACTGGGAGAACAAATGCACTTCTCTCACACACTCATTAGTCCAAAGTGAACTCTCCCTCGGGTACAGATAAATATATTTAAGGTGTAGATTAGTAGGGCCTTTCCATTTACAAAGGATTCGGGAGGCTAAGATGCATGAAAATGGACAATTAAGAGATGTTAAGAGGGCTGTGGAGGAAATTAGGGTTGAAGTTAGAGCTCAGTTGAGGCAATAGTGGTAAAACAGAAAAACAATGATAAAAATAATAAAAAAAAGTAAAAGTATGAAAAAAATAAGTGTGGAGGAAAAAAAGATTAAAAATAGATTTAAAAAATGCAAAGGTCAGCAGACGATGTTCCCAGAGAAAAAGTAAGTCTGATCAAGAGTCAGTGAGCAGCTGGGTTCAGGAGAGAGCACAACATAAATTAAATGTTGATAAGGAACATGAGAAACAAAGCTGTCACAGCATGACATCTCTTGCTGTGCTATATTTTGTCCCCAAATGCATCTCCAAGCACATTCATCATCAAAAGCAAGGCTGTACCGAATGTCATTTTGTTCTCATGTTCAAAGCTTCTATTGAGGTTTTCTAAAGAAGCTTGGAATGTCTGGCGCCATATTTTATGATGTCATCCCCTCGCGGTTGCATGCATGTGCCAGCCAGTCAAGTCATAGTTTACATTCATGTCTGTCGCAAATTTCTTCATTTCACTTTAGAGATTCGTGTGAAATTCTCATAATTACCATATACATTCTTGAGTCATGGTCAAAAACGTGTTTTGTGAGATCACAGTGACCTTCGACCTTCATGATCTAACCAGTTCATCCTCGAGTCCAAGTGGACGTTTCTGCCAAACCGGACTGACATCTGGATGTACTGTAGTGAGATACAGTCTGTGGTGTGGACTGAGCAGACAGAGCGGGAAAGAGACACTTGCGTGCAAATAGTCCAACATCCACCTCTATACATTATTAATAACTTCTTTCCACTGGCCGTGACTTAGATAAACAATTAAGCAGACTCCTCCATCTGTACTACTTTGTTGTCTTTCATGCCTTTTTTTTATATTTATCTTGTTTATTGTATAAATATGTACATATGCACGACGAGAGCAACGTGTAACCACAGTCAAATTCCATGTATGTGTACACACACGGCCAATAAAGTTGATTCTGATTCCATAGTCACAACGCGGCTTTGTCAACCGCATGCCTAAACCAGTGATAACAAAAAAAAACCTACCACTCAGCCACCACTTCAATCTGTTTCGACAAATGGTAAAAAGCTCAGGGTCCCAGTATTTACTGCCAACTAGATTTAAGACTTTTTCATGCTACTCAAATTTAAATTTAAGACCAACTTTATAATAATAATATTGTCACGCATTATCTGTGTGACATTAATGTCAAAGGGGTTATCTGTAAAAAAATTAAAAAAATTGAAATTGCAGTCAAACAAAAAGGAATATATATTTTTTTAAATCTGAAGCTTAAGCATTTTTTCAAGACTTTATAAAGATTTATTGAAGACATTTGAATACCAATTAGGCCTTATTTTTTTATTAATTAATTCAATACCTTTCAATATTACTTAAAAAAAGGATTCGCGGGAACCCTGAATACCAATATTAGAGTAGCCTAATCTTTATTCAACTGTGCTGAAATACAAGTTTTAAACAGAATGAATAGACAAACTGCACAGCCTTCAAATGTTGATTTACAATTTAAAGGTCAATGTTATGAATGAAGCTTCTAACTTGTTTGTACAGCCCTACTAAATAGATCTTTTGAGTTTTGTCTTTGAATCACGTGGTAACCACTGGTTTACGTCACTCACTGTTGACTCCCATTTCTCCATTGCCGTGTTTCTCCAGCAGGAGCTCAATGTGGGAGCTGGCAGGAGGGACGTTCTCAGGGCGTGCTCTGACTCCTGCACTCAACCCGTCCCTCTGGTCAAACAGCAGAGGAAGACAGCTCATAGGAGACCTAAAAAAGAGAAGAAGCAACCAAACAGGGAGTCAGAAAGAAATAAGAAGTCATCACTGCAGCCGAGTTGGGAAACTACCAGCAAAACCCTGTGGCTGTGGTTAGTATTTCTTTCTAATCCACACAGTCATTTTGTTAGTTAACCAGCTGCTATTTGCCTCCCGTTTCCTGGTACTGGTTACAGAAATAGAAACTGATCTGACAACAGAAACAGTACGTGGAATCTTTCCTTTGATGGATCAAAGAAGCGTTTCACTACTCACTCGCTCATATTCAGTAAGGATTTACAAATCATGTAATGTCCACGATTTTGTATTAATTAAATAAAATAAGACATACTGTGAAGAAAGACTCTCTCTCGGTGAGTTCCCCTGACACGGGAAGCGGCAGTCATCGAGGTCGGACTCTGAAAATTGGGAAAAAGAGTTGTGAATTCTTTTACTTATGTACAAAAATGAAGATATTAAATGCATGCAGGATTCTGACAAATTGTTGAGGAAGCTAATCTAAAACTAGCTTTAGTTTCTCAACAAATGCAAATAAATTATGTTGATCTCTGAACGCTGATCTCCCGCTCACCTGGCAGTGAGGTCTGGGCTTGGGTCAGTAGTGGTGGCAGTGTCGGGGCCGTGGAGAGACAGCTGGCGAATGGCTGCGTGGAGATCAGGCTGAAGCTGTTGCTGGAACCTGGATGGATCTATGAGACAGTGAATGTCAACATCTGGCCAAAAAAGAAATCTGTTTATATGACTGAGACACTACTGGTGAAAAAAGAAAAAGGTAAAATAAAATGTATTAATTTATTAAATTGTTTTGTCTATGGAAATACA
Organism: Clinocottus analis; assembly: GCF_023055335.1. Lineage (NCBI taxonomy): Eukaryota > Metazoa > Chordata > Actinopteri > Perciformes > Cottidae > Clinocottus > Clinocottus analis. The sequence goes on along the minus strand of NW_027175954.1, from coordinate 8,317,191 downwards.
TTATTATTATTATTATTATTATTATTATTATTATTATTAATAACAACAATAATAATAAAATAATAAAGAAAGAAAGTCGGAGAACTGTGGAAAATGTGCATTATAATTTCCCAGAGCCTGAGGAGATGTTGCTTAATTCACCCAATTGACTGTCCAAATCCTTAAACTGATTTATATGTCAAAGAAAGTAGTAAATCCTCACAACTGATGAGCTGGAACCGTTTGTTTTTTGGCTTGGTTTCAGCTCTGTAATTAGATTGCGCTAATAATACCACAAAATACCAGATAGCACAGATATACACCAGGCATGGCTGCTACACATTGGTACTGATAACAAGAGCACAACACATATCCCCCCGTGACCCTCTCTGAAATACCTGTGTGTTTGAGACAGCACTGACTGACGGAAGTGAGAGCGAGGAGACGTGGGAAGTAAGGAGTCCTGAGGAGAGAGGGGTGCTACACATGCCACCTCCCAGGGACAAGGAGGTGCTACACACCCCTCCACCCAGGGAGAGAGGGGTACTGCAGACACCTCCGCCCAGTGCAAGAGGGTCATTTAGACTGGAGTAGATACCTGAGGGATGGGAAATTATATTTATTACTATTTTCATCTCAGATGTTAGAAGACCAACAAAAGACAACACCACATGGCAGCCAAGAGAATAGATCTGTAAGTAGGGAAGAAAATCTAGCATTTAGAGATATGTGCACAAAAAACACTAAGACAATGGTCTGCATTTTAAAACTCTGTGTATGAGAAACAGTCACATGTACTTTAATGGTATCTGACGGCTTATTATAATACACTCTGAGGTTCTGATATACAGATAAGCTTCTACTGTGATGTCGTCATGGCACATGTGAAATGGAAACATTTCATCACTGTAGAATCAAGCTGAAAATGAACACACCACAAGTGTTTTTGACACACACACACACCCACACACACGCACACACACACGCACAGGAAGCTAGAGGGCTACCACACACACCCACTCACTCACTCACTCAGACTCACCAGAGCCGAGTAGAGAGTTGCCACAGCTTGTGGAAAAAATGCCGGCAGAGGAGGAAGAAGAGGAGGAGGAGGTGGAAAAAATGCCAGCAGAGGAGGAGGAGGAGAAAGAAGTGGTAGTAGAAGAAGAAGAACAAGAAGAAGAAGAAGAAGAAGAAGAGATGGCTGTGGGAGGCAGCGTGGCGGGGAAGGCGGGGTGAGTGATGGAGGAGGGGCTTGGGTAGAGGGAGGAGGTTAAGCCTGGAAGGGGCGGCACTGTGCGGTGATGGTGGTGGTGATGCTCCTCTTCCCTCCTCTCTCGGTTCTTGCTGCCCCGTGGCCGCCCTGGACCATGGCTGCTCTTCTTGTTGCCGCGGTGCCTCCTCTCTCTGGGCAGTGGTGAAGGCGTGGCTTTTTCCTCCTGGGCCGCCTCCTCCAGGATGGGAGGCGTGCTTAGTTGAGACGGCTTACAAAGACTCTTAGAGGGCTTGTAGTCCCCGGAGGAGGAAATCTTCCGGATCTTGCTACTGCTGCCCAGCCCCGACGAAGAAGTGATGCGCATGATGGATCCAAAGGTGGAAATAGTGACCTTGTTCTCAAAAGGGCTCGAGTTGCCCTCCGACCTGTCGTGACCCTGTGACCCTGCCAGTGGGCCATCAGCAGGAGTCAAAGCTGGTGGTTTGTGGTATTTACTGTCCTCTTCCTCATTTTTATCTTCCCCCTTTTCATTGTCCTCATCGTTCTCCTCCTCCTGGAATGCCGGCCTCCTGTGGCGCTCCTTACGTTCCTCACCACTGTGGTCGTCAGCCCCTTGCTCGTTTTCACGCTCCAGGCGCGCAGATGTTGAGAACGAATGGAAATCCTGCGCGGAAGACAATGAACCACCTCCCATAGAAACACAAAGTGATAGTCAAATTTAAATAAACTGTTATTACATCACTGTGTCAACATTTCGCTCCGTCTCCTCATTCATTCTGCACATTGTACCTGTGTTGAATGGACTGGAGGAGCACGAGGAGGAGGAGCAGCTCTTGCCAGTGCTCCCTGTCTTCTTACTGCGATGAACATGGCTGTGTGAGCTCAGCTTCTTGGGCTTTCCTTCACTGTCCTTGCTGCCGTGATGACTGGAGGATATCTTTTCCAAAACACACAGGTTCTAAATAGATTAGCTCGACTCCTTTTAAAGTGTCCAGCATGTCACAAGTTATTTTTGTGGGTAGGCTTTTCGTACCTTTTCTATACTGCCGGTTGTCACTGAAGAGCCCAGGCTGTCAGAGGATTTCTTGTGGCGCTCTTTTTGTCGAATCTTGTCCTTATGACTCTGAATAGATATGAATATACAGGACTCAGGTTATTAAGAGTCAAACCAGGTTCTACGAGGCATTGACGAGCTACCCATACAAACAAAGACACAGACGAGCTACCCATACAAACAAAGACACAGACAAGCATACACACGACCATAATTGCTTGAGCACCAAACCTACATTTTAAAAACCTTGACATTTAAAACTATAAAACCCTTTTGTTCTCAATGTAACAGCAACACAAGCAGACAGACAAGAACACACCTTTGTAAAATTGTTGAACACTGACAGTCTTTAAATTAGAAGCTTACTGGTGTAAACACAAGTACAAATCTGACCAGATATTTAATGCACACCTTTTGTATTGTCACACCTGACAGTTACACGCCTTACCTTCCTCTGTCTGTGGTGGTGATGTTTGTCTTCTGGTGGAGAGCTTGACCGCACCCGGGCATGACTGAAGGAGCTACTTGTATTTTCACTGGAGCGCAACTTCTTCTGCTGTAAAATCCACAAAAGAAAAACAATGCATCATCTCAAGACCAAATAAAACGTAAAAGCAGTGAGCAACCATCGACCGAGGCAATTTCAAGCCCAAAATATAGCTTGAAATACAACCGGCGAGGCCAAGCAAACCCCGGGGAGAGGTCCCACAAGGGGCATCCTCTGAGCACCAAGTTAAATCTCTGTTGTAAAAGTAAACTGTCTATCAAGGTAGCCCAAGTAATGTGACACGCTGCAAGCTTGACGTCATGTTGCATGAGCTATTGCAATATGCAACTATAAAGGAAAAATACATCGATAACTGTATAACCTTGAGGGCAGGTTCTCGATTCCCATCCCTTTGTCAGAGCCACAAAAATCTCATCAAGCATGGTGACATTGTTAACACAACTAAACAAGTTGTTGTCAGTCAAATTAAAAAATTAACAACATCCCACTGCTTATAACGATACAAGAAACTGAAGTTGAATTGTCTGAGCAAGCATAACCGTAGCTTCTGTGGCGAATTAACGTGATGGATGAGTCAGTGACAAGCCAGACTTTAAAATGAGGAGACAACAAGATGCCAACTCAGTTTGATTATTAGGTTGCTGAGATTCAAACTTACAAATAAACTACATGTTTAAGAAGGTGGTAATACAAAAGGTTTACCAGTTAGGTTTACTGGTACTTGACAGAGTTACTACTTCAAGAGGATATCAGATTTAAGAGGGTACAATGGGTAAAGACTTTTATCTTGGATGTTTTTAGTTGCTACCATTTCTCGCAAAAATTGGTAAAATTTCAATAAATTATTTTTTTTTCATTTTGATATTCATTTGTAGCCTTTAGACTGTTGTCATCTTACCATTTTGTTGTAATGGTGCTTGCAGTAACCGCAGTATTTCACGTTGTCAGCTTCTGGGCCTTCCTCCTCGCACAGCAGACCTGCCATCTGAGCACTGAATGCAGGGAGTCACAGGGTCAGACAGGAGAGGAAACAGGAGAGCACACACGTGCACACATGCATGCAAACACACACACCTGAGTGCTTTTGTCATTGATCAAGACAGGATGGATCAAATGTCAGATCTCTGCAGACAGAAATCTGTGCTGTGCACTATTCCAGGATTGATTTCAGGTTATGAGTTTTAACTTATGGATTGTGACGGGAATTAGCTGTTACTTAAACATAATAATACATATTATAATATTCAAGGCACAAAGCAAACAAAATAAATTGTAAGGAGGGATGTAGGGTGGTTAAATGGGAAAAGTAGTTCAAACAAATACAGCTATGGGAAACGGCAGTTTGAGGCCAACTGTAGACGGCAACAGGCCATCCATTCTGTGGCAGTTTCACAACCAATTACATCAGTCAAGTAAAATCAATTATGCGTTTCTAAAATAAGATAATGTCTTGACCCTAGTTTGTGTTAGTGTGACTTTGGTCATTTAAATGCTTAGTTTGGAATCACCAAAGTCACACCATTACACAACCAACTGACTGAGGCAATAGTACAACAGTGACTCCTGTGTTCTGCAAGGTAAAATTACTTTTTTGTTGTTGGAGTCTTTGAAGATCAGAGAGGGCTGCCTGGTGGCAAGGTTACACAGTGATAATATTCTAAATATATTGTACGCTTAAACTGAAAATTATTTTTGTCTGCGATGCTGCACCTGTCAACACCGGTGCATTACTTTGCTTCTGTGGTGGCACTCCTGTCTGTTATTCAAAACTGGGGGTATGCAGACCGTCCTCTACTGGAGCTAACATACTGACAATGGATAAGTAACTCGTATAACCATCCCTTTAAGACTCACCAGGTGACATGGAACGCTTGTCTGCAGCCCTGTCTGTTGCAGGTCATGCAGGCTCCGCAGGCCGCCTTGCTCTCTCTGCCGTGGTCCTCACAGATATAACAGGTCTGGCGAGGAGGAAAGATGGAGGGAATAAGAGGGAACAGAGACATAAGAGGTATTACTATTATTAACAGGTGCTGCATTGCTTCGTCGAAGAACAAAGTGCACACAAAGCCCTTGCCATTTAAAAGAAAAATGCAGCTTTATGTGGAAAGCTGACTTACTCATTAATTCATATTATTTGGCTATTCAAGACAACCATCATGATTTAAGAGCAGGCACATTTAATTATCCTTATTTTTTACAGCTATACTGTAAAATGTCAGGACATTTGGCTTGTCAAGACAACAGATGGAGCTTTCAAACAAACGCAGTTTGCTCAGTGCTTCACGTTTGACACTAAAACTGTTGACCAGATGTTTTGGAATGTTGAATAAAAAAAAAAAAGCTGACACTCAAGAGCTTGTGGCCAGTTGTGCATTTGTTTAAAAAGAAAGAGAGCTTTTACTTTGAGGTTTTTGGATCAGGATGCTACTAAATTCTAAAATGTATTTCATGGTCACCTTCATTCCTCATTTCCTTGTAGTTTGTAGAGAACGGTTGTAAAATAGTTTCATGATACACTGCAAGGAACTTACATAGAAGCAGCGAAACAAAAACAAAATGGTTTAAAATAAAATATATTCATTTTAGAGCTCAAGGCTGAAATCCTTGCCTCCAGCATAACAGCAGCATCAGTCTTCACTTAAAAGTTATATTTGTGCACAAATGTCCATAAAATACATGTAAGCGTACACATGTGATCACACACAAAGCAGACAAACGCATGCACACACACACAGAGCTTTTGTACTTCTTCAGCTTTTCCCCAGTGAGCAGGGCAGACTGCTGGTGGGGGGCAGGAGAGGCCTAGCAACAGGTGCAGGACAAAGGAACAGCGGGCTCTTTACCTTTTTACTTCAGCCCTCTCTGTTTTGCCTTTTCTCTCCTCTTTCCTCTGTCTTCCTCGACTCCTCACGTCCTTACTCTGCTCCCCTTAGAGGATGTCGGCTATGTAATGAAAGGACATAACTACACCAAGCGTGTAAAAGGAAGAGTGGCGTCTCAAGTTTTCACTGTCCATTGTAACGCTGTCTCGGAATGCAGGCAGCAAAATCTGGATGAATGGTTCGGACAGGGAAAGCTGCATGCAATTTACTGTAGCTGACACAGTAATATGAAACCAGGCACTCAAACACTCACATGTGTACATTTATATGCAGGCATGTGCACAGACACTAACATTACATGCACACAGCACGTCAGCCACTGGCTGCTAAGACGAATGAGTACATGTGTCAAATATATATTTCTTTGTAATATGCAATGCTTCTCAAAATGTCTGCTCTGATACTCCAGCGCTCACTACTTCTGCCAAACACAATCTGCCACCAGACCAGATGTACAAGAAAAAAAAGGTACAAATGCAAGACAGCAGAAATGTCTTTCAGGATCAACTGTTCACTTAAAAAGGTGAAATAAATACACATTAGCAAAATTTTTGAGTAGCCCTTGTGAATATCTAAGGATGACTGTGTATATGATGATGGACAGGTTCAGCCTTTTGTCCATATGTAGTATGACTGCATGTTAGAACTATGAGTTCAGGCCATCTTTGTATTTTGTCGGTCAGTATGCAGAATAAAACAGTTTCATGTTGACATGTCATTTACTATTGTTCTTTTTTTTTGCTGCACACAAAAAAGGGAAACACACGCACACACACCTATTAACGGCACAGTCAAGCAGCAATCTACCTGCACCATGAATTACATTTATATAACCACAAAAACTAAAAATCTATTTTTGTTGTATGTAAAATTTTTTTAAAAAAAAGCACATTTGGTAGTATGCTGTATTTTTTGATGAATTGTTACACTTTTTTGTTGTTCCCTTGACCAGTTTTCTAAAAAAGTACAGTTTCATGGAACAATGGCTGAATGAAAATAGCTCCTACATGAAACTGCTCACATAATGTCTGTGAATCATCTTCAGTAATCAGGTCATGATTCCTGAAAAGAGACATTAAGGTTGAGTTTTTTTTAAATGTATATTTCTTTAAACTCCCACTTCTTTGCAGAAAAGGCAGAGATCTCCTAGGCCAATATCTCAAACTAGACAACTCAAGATCGACGCAATCTTGATGGCTAAACAGCAGCAATACAGTTAAGGAAGAATATGTATTTTTGATTTTGAGGTGAACTGTCACTTTACGATTAAAATCTCCCTCGTTTCCCAGAATGACTTTTAACAACCTCCAGAGCAGGCGCAACCTTGACACATTCAGCTGTGGGTTTGTACGCTGCGTGTAGGTGGAGCGCTGGTAATGTGGTGGAGCGAGACAGTTTCTCCGGTTAAAAGAGGAATAAAAGTTACGCGGTTTCCCAGATGCCTCATAGCTGCGTTTGTTGTAGCTCCTGTCATTTGTTGAGAAACAGCTCACGCTTTCTTCTTTTATGACGGATCTCTTTGTGGGATTTTTGACACCGCAAAAAAAAAGTGTTTCTTAAAAACAAAAGGCACTGCTCTGTTTTTTTTAATGTCTGTTATATTTCCAACTGAACTTGAAAGTGACAATAGATATAATTTCAGTAAAGTTTCATTATAAAATAAATTATGATTTAGATAGCTGAAGTATAATGACAACATTTAGATCGGTTTCTATAATCCTTGCTTTCACTTTGCAAATCTCTCTGGATAAATGTTGGCTCGTTTTAGGGCACAAAGGAACGGTTTCAACAAAAGCAGGAAGCGCGTAGCACTGTTGTTTCCCCCGCTAGCTATTGGTAGCTATCCCAATTTCAAAAGTTTATTGTAATTGCTCTCAAATTAGTTGTGAGACAAATGGGGCTGAAGTTCAAGTGGTAATACAATACCCAAGTTTGAGTACAGATACCAAGACTATACATTTTCCAAAACCTTACTTCTAAACACATGTTCAAAAGAAATTTACTTAAAAAAATATATGTATGAGAACAATACATAAATACACAAAGAGAACAGGTACAGCTAATATGTGGCATTGTTTGGTTGGAAAGTATTGATGTTTGATACCCTGTCATAGATGCTTGTTATCTGTTGTATGTGCATACCGTTCTCTGGCCGTCCAGAAATACTGAAAAGAAAATGTTCTGTATATCCTTGTGATGGCTGGAACCAGCCGTAACAGCGACAGGGCTAAGTGAAGGTGATGTTTTTTAGAGCTCTGCAGTAAACATGTTCTTTAACTTTACACACTTGTTTATCCTCTTGTCTTTATTGAGCGCATACAATGTAGCTATGTGGCGTTAATATGAGTGCTAACAGTTTCCTGTCAGTTACCTGCAGCTGCCGGTCCTTCAGAGCGACTGGCGCTGCTGCAGCACACCTTACTAAATAGGAATCGGACTGTGCCATGTTACCTCAGTCAGAGGGGTGTCCTCAGCCGCCAGTCCATTCTACACCCACAAGGAGAGAGGTCTTCTCTCCCCTTCCAATTAACCATGGACTCACCGACAGCTATATATATATCCTGCAGTGAAAGATGGCTTGGGAGTGTCTCCTGTTTTATGGAAATCTCATTATGTTGCTTGTCTTGAATTCTAGTTAATGTGGTTTGCAAACCTTAACTAAATGATGTTGAATTTATTTATGTATTCTCATTTGTCATTTTGTTCTGATTTTATTCCCCATCGTAATCCTTGTACATATTATTGGGTGAATAAAATCCTCAATATTAGTTTTGAGACAGGGCCGATGACACCCCGATGAAGTCCCGGTGATTAAAAACTGGTCACATTAGTGTGTGTGTGTGTGTGAGTGTGTGTGTGTGTGTGTGTGTGTACCTTGATGTATCTCTCATGCGGGACGTACTGCAGGATAATAGGCTCCATGGTGAGGACGTTGGCAAACTGAACCTCAGGGATGTAGAGCGCGCACACAACGTGCGCCCAGCCTGACGGAGAGATTGTCAGTGGATCAATGACATGATGAGGTTTCTTATGAATGAAGTGGAAATCTGTTCAGTACACTCAGAGAAACAGCCAGAGAGTGAGACAGAGGGTGAGATTTACCTCCACTGTCTGTCCTCTTGAGGGCACCATCTTTGTGGGGACACAGCTCACACCTCTGAGATGGGACAGGAGACAGCAGAGTTTGATGTGAGTGTGGCATTGATTCTAACGGCTAAAGCAGGAAGAGACATGCCTGCTTTGTGTCATGTCGTGTGTCGGCATACTCACCACACGTGCCGCCCTCTCCTGTGATTCACACTTGCGACAGAACCACGGACCGGTGGGAACCTGGACTATGCCATAACATGCTGGGATGGAAACACACACACACACACACGCAGGACAGGTTATTTATACTATTTTTGATACATGAACTTCTGCAATTCTCCAACACATCTTCAAAATAAAAAAACATCTTCACAGCCAGTGTCTCAGTCTCAGAGTTTATTTTCAATTCATTTTTTATTTTTTTTTGCCTCAGAGGGCTTTACAGTCTGTACACATGCGACATCTCTGTCCCAAAACCTCACATCGGATCAGGAAAAACTCCCCCCTCAAAATAGAAAAAAACCTTTCACAGGGGAAAAAGGAAGAAACCTTTAGAAGAACAACAGCGGAGGATCCCTCTACTTGGATGGATAGAAGCAATAGATGTCAAGTGTACAGAATGAACAATACAACAGAGTTATAACACATTCAATGTGCTGTGACATACATGACTGTAACACATATTTAGATACTGCAATGTTTTTCCTTCACTTTCCATCTCCATTATATACTGTAACATAATTTACACATCTCTCTTATATTGTGTTGTTGAGTCAATACTGTAAGTGCTGCTGTCTTCTTGGTCAGGTAATATATTAAAGAGAAAAGATATTCATAATCCAGTTGGAACTTTAATTTAAGATTGAATAAGAAAGACAGCTCTCAACTCAGCCTGCTGCGTCAGCTTCTTACTGATCTTTCTTTATGACATGTTATAGCACTTTTGCTGACTTTACAGGAACAAAGTCATCTCTACTTCAAAAAAACACAACCTACAGATGAGCAAAGTCAGCCGGGCATAAATCTAAAGCAGCTTCCCCAGAGTTGGTCCAACAATCAGTGGCAGAAACACGATCCTAGAAGTTAACGGATCCACTTGTTTCGTCTCATTAAAGCAACAAAGCAAAGTGGACACAAGGCAACATGATGTCGGAACCGGCGGGCCTTCGCCGGGGCTGTTTTGTCGCAAAAACACGCCTCTTGCAGTGTGTCGTGAATCCAACCCGGGCCAGACCACTTCACGCACGGGCACAGGCACGCGCACGGACCTGAAGTGCCATCAAGGCGCCATCCAGACTCCGTGTCACACTCTGCTGCTTGGCCCTGTGCGTGTAATCATGTGTGCGAAGAGGAAACAACAAACATCACGCCTACCTACCCCTCCCACACACACACACACACACACACACACACACACACACACACACACACACACACACACACACACACACACACACACACACCCACACGCACACACTGAAACACGCACGTAGACAGCGGTAGAGCTACTAAGAAACCTACCGACCCTCTAGCACCCCTGGGTGCCTTCAGCCGCCACAGCTGCCCAGTAATGACGCTCTAACGGCGGCTAACGTTACCTTGGTGAACGGCGACGCTGCAGCCGTGTCCATCACAGTAAACCAGGGGGTTCTCAGCCCAGCCTCGCTCGTCTGAACACACGCAGCAACCTCCAACCATTTCCCGCATGCTGCTCCCATACGAATAAATGTATTTCCCCTCCCGGCAACGGCTCAGACCTCGCCCGGGCCTGTCAAGTGGTCGTCCCGCTCGCTAACGCCGCACCGGGCATCGCCGTGGGCCGCTTTCGTCTCGCACTTTTAGCGCAGCGGAGAGAAGAAATCTCGGCGTGGGGTTTGTGGTGCTGCTGCTGCTGCTGCTGCTACGTTTTTTCCGTGATGTCCTCCCCGTCCCCATAGAACCGATGCAGTGCGCATGCGCAGACTGGCTCTTCTGGTTCAGAATAAGTCGCAGCAAAGGTAGCAAGTTGTTGGTTTCTTTTGTTACATTAACACCTTTTTTGTCGCATGTTTTGAGACTCTGACATTATTTGAAAATGAGTAGCAATGTGATAATATTGAACCTAACGGCGTGGAATATATCTTTAAATTAGATAAGTGAAACATGTCGATCAATCAGTCAAAACCTCTGGCTGCAACTCTGTTTCTCTTTCAAGTTTGTTTCAACAGCACCATCTTCAGGACTTCCACAGAACAGCAGGGCAACAATTACAAGCTATTTCACCATCCAACGATGACCTGAAATGCAAAAACATCCAGTGTGAATGGTACAGCGGTCTGTTTAATGAACATTTAATTTGCCTTTTTTTCTGATTAGTTCCATTTTGGTGTCAGGTTAAAATGATCTACAAACAGTCTAGATGTATATTGTATTCTTTCTCTATTTGTGGGCTAAACTCTTTCTGTTTATAGGAAAAACAATAGCAACTCATTTAGATTAAAATTCCAGTTTTTCAAACTGACCCCGCCTACTAAGGTTTCATGACTTTAACTGTATTTTATTTCTTGGTTGCTCTTAAGGTCAGTGTACAGTCTGTTGTTCCATTTAAAATGCATCAACATTGGATCTCGTTCAGATTTTTGGCTATCAAGTCAATTAATAATATTCAGTCTAATTCATTCAGTCAGCAGATGTCACCAGAAGCCTCTCATTTTGCTTTATGACTTCTGTTTGGAATGGATAAGTAAACTTTTTGGGCAAAAGCCGGCCCGTCTAAAGATGTATTCCCATTTCCTTTTTCCTGTATGGTTCTTTTTTACTTAGGGGCGATGTGTCAAAAAATATTCTCTTTGAATCCTTTTTTATTTTTTTTTTATCCTCCATTAATACAAACTTCCCTGAATTCTGTTTTAGCTTGAAACATCTGCACTCTTACTTAATAAACTTCTCAGAAAAAAAGTCAAGCTCTTAGATATATAAAGCTGTGATGACAGTTTGCCTCACAAGTGTCACTTCTTATCAAACCCAAAGAGAGAAAAGGGAACTGGCATTGATGGAGAGGACAGATAGCGGGGTGGCAGCTGGATGAAGACACCCTGTTCTGGTCGGAAGGCAGCAAGGCGTGACTGAGTCCCTGTGCTTGACATGTGGGCGGAGTGCATCCACGTTCACATGCACACTAAGCCTGATGCACTGACTTAGTTGATAGTCAAAACCTCATTCTTTCATCATATACATACATTCCCATGTGTGGAGTTTTACTGGCAGACATCACTTAATATCTGCTTTGTGGGTGAAGTGAAAGTTAGTGGGAAGAGTGAAACCATTGATTAGAATAATTTTCCCATTGAGTTTTCTTCCAGTTAAAGAAATAATACATGCATACATCATTCTTTATTTAGTTTGGGGACCCCCCTCCCCCCTGCACCATTTTAAAGTGCCCCAAGTGGATCCTAGAAACCACTTTGGGACCCACTGCTCTGGAGCAATAGATACTTTGTGAGGAGAACGCATCAAGAGTGAGTCACTGTCATGCAGTACCACACTGCTTCCAGCAGATGGCGGCTGGTGAAAAGAGACTTGTGATCCACTGACATTCATTTCCTAAGCATCTGGGTGGGAAGGAAGAAACGGTGATGGCTATTTACAATCCCACAACACAAGACAAGTGTCATTTGATATTTAACCCTTATTTGATCATTTTCAGATCATACCAGTTAAATACACAGCAGTGGCTCATATTCTTTGTTCCTGATTTAATGTAACAGCTTCAGAGAAATCTTTAAGTGTTCAACAGCACCTGACATTTAATTTTAACCTACCACAAATTTAATTTATATTCCCGTTACCTGTGTTCTACTTATTTATGCTTACTAAGTCCTAAATATATACACCTCTAGTTTGTGCTACAATAACATCTCTCTGAGTCCTTTATAACTGTGTTTGAGTGTATATTATTGTCAGAAACCAACAGATGGTGCAGAGCAAAGTGAGGTCTTTTGAAGTTGTGAACTGCACTTCTCTCAAACCACAGCCTAAAGGGAGACATGTGACCTTATAGATAATAGGATTTTTTTTCTTCTGCAGTCTTCAATTGGAAAGTGCTTTTTAGAAGATAAACTTCTCTCAACAAGGCACAAGGTGATAAAGGAAAAGGAGTGGTTATCTTTTATTTGTACATCTTTACACAGATAACAATAAAAAACTACAGTAGATAGACAACAAATGTATTTGTTTTTGCTACCTTGTTGAACATTTCAATGTATATATGGCTGACTATATAATAATATCATATAAACAGGGGCTACACGAGTGACAATTAAGTACTAATGTAACGTAACCCTCTAACCCTCGCATAGACACTTTACAGACCATCTTTTTAGATGAGTACAGTATGACTAAGAACACTCTGACACTCGTCACACTCCTGTAACGTCTCTCTCAATAGCTCTCTGACGCACACACACACGCACACACACACACACACACACACACACACACACACACACACACACACACACACACACACACACACACACACACAGACTACGTGACTACTACTTCATGCTTTCATTTCTGATACAACCAGCTACTAATATGAGTAAATGTGTGTGTGTTATCTGTTTGAGCATATATGTGTGTGTGTGTGTGTGTGTGTGTGTGTGTGTGTGTGTGTGTGTGTGTGTGTGTGTGTGTGTGTGTGTGTGTGCGTGTTTGTGTGTGTATGTTAAAGCATAAAAGTCTGCATGAATGAAAACTACTTCAGTTCAAGGCGGTGCTCACCGCGGGCTATGTGGGAAGAGAACTCGTAACGGTCCCGACTGCGGTGGCCGCACACGTTGCACTCCAGCGGGTCACGGAAGCCGTGGCACCCCATGTGAATGGTGAACATGACATAGTCCAGGAAGATCACCCTGCAGTGGCCACAGGGGTACACAGCCCCGGGCAGTGCTCCGCCCTCCCCGTCAACCCGCACCACACGTAAAGCCTCCAGCAGCGACAAAGGGATGGGCTGGGCGTGTGGGTGAGGGATGCCGTTCTGATGATTCAGCCCCCCCAGCAGGTGCCCTAAGTTGTACATTACAGGCTGGGACATCTGGCTGCCGTCAGTGTGGAACGAGTCCACGCCGAGGGGTGGCTGGGTGGTGTGAGGGAGGCCCAAAACCGGCATGCCCATTTTGTGGCCATTAGTGAGGCCCATGGTGCTGATGTCACTGCGGCTCAACTGGATGGGGTAGGGCCTGCGGGAGGGAGCTGGGTTACTGTTTGACCCTATGGGTTGTTGGTGGGTGTCGGGCCCTGGGGAGCCTTGTGGAGGGTCCTTGACGTCAGTTCGGTAGACCAGCTCCCTATTAAAGCTCAGGTCCAGGCAGACACCGTTGTCGCCTAAACCAGCAGCATAAGAAAAAAGAGCACTGAAGACATTTTACATATCTCATCCAACAGCGTATTCAGAGAAATGCCACAAGCAGCAGTTGAAACAGTTATTGCTTACGGATAGAAAAATATCTATCAGAGATCCTTACAGGACTCTAAGGGGTCGTCACGTTGGTGGTGACTAAAGACAATTAGAACGATGTGCCACAAAGTTTTAAAGCATGAAAGGACCGTGAGCCAGCAGTTGAGCTTGGAGGCATGAGAGGACAGAGGGCTGAGAGGAAGCAGACGACGCAGACGAAGGCCTCTCGTGCAGCTGCACCACAAAGTATAGACATAGATGCACCTGCTCACGTTTCTCGCCTCCCGCCCGTTCTCTCTCTCTTTGTGGTTGTAGACATTACTTCTCTTTTCCCCCTGTGGTTGTCATATTGAAAGATCTCTCTTCATTTGTCAACATGATAGAGACATGTAGGAGTTTTTTTTCTCATTTTGTGAGCAGCTTGAGGGATGATTTACGAAACTACAACCCAATGTTTAAGCTTAGCCAGAGAGGTGAGAGCAAACTATTGAAAATCGTTGTATGTGTAGGACCCCAATGTCAACTTAAACTGATTAAAAATAAAAGTTTAAAGTACATGTTTTCTCTCTCTCTCTCTCTCTCTCTCTCTCTCTCTCTCTCTCTCTCTCTCTCTCTCTCTCTCTCTCTCTCTCTCTCTCTCTCTCTCTCTCTCTCTCTCTCTCTCTCTCTCTCTTTCTCTCTCTCTTTAAACATGTAGTCATTTAAATAACCATGCATGGTTACCAATACCCACCTATGGCACATTTCTCGCAGAGAATTTAAGACAGTGGAGGCCACCGGTGTGTGCAGGTATGAGGCAGGTATTCTGCCCTCACTTCCTGTTTGGCAAGAGATGGAGGCCAGCAAAGATAAACAGACAGACAAACAAGTAGCTTAGCAGACAACTTGAAATCATATACAAAACACAAATTTTGTAAAAGCATGAATGCAAAGCAAAAAGCACAAATGGTGTAAACATGTAAAAAATAAAAAAAGGACCACAGCATCTTTTAGTAAATATAGTAAGGATAAAATTTCAAAATACAGAAGTCAGTAAAAAAAGTAAAATATCGATGAAGTAGATGAATATATTAATCAAACTAAAAACATTTAGGCATTCAGAATGTTTTCTTTTAACCTTAATTAATTTAAAAAAAATAGGTTATTGCCTTTTCTCAGCCCCTTTGTATGTGTGCGTTCAGCTGCTCTTACCGGTGAACTTCTGTGGCATTGAGCTCTTCCGTTTGGCTACGTTGCTAGCGAGCCTGTCAAGCAGCAGAGCACGCTCAGTACCCATTTGAGTCCTCGATGTCTGGCTGTCCTCTGCTTGACAGCAAAAGAGTGAGAGAGTATGAGTGAAACAAAGAAGGACCTCTTTTTGATCAAGCAATATCAAAAGTAAAGGCAGTGCACGGAGCTGCAACTGTCCAGTTCTCAAAGCTTTTGAGGTTGTAAAGTAAAGTAAAAAAACCTGCAAGACACACCAGCTGCTCGAATCTGAGTCACACTGGGAGGAACAAAATATTAATTTGAGATCAGAAGCTTCTTGACTTCACTTCCTGGTGGGTTTTTACTTCACCAGTGCAGGAGAGGAGACCACAAGATGAGGATGTACTTCCTCACCACTACAACACTATCAAGCATGAACTTACAACATTTGGTGACCACAGGAGCAGGTCTGTGTGTTGCAACTGTGCAACTGTCCTGTACGTAGAGGGATTTTTGGGGGGAGGTTAAATACATAATGTCAAGTTAACACCTTCTGTTGATGTAAATGTGTAACTCTGTAATGTATTGTTTTGTTTTATTATATGCATGAAATCAATGTTTAACTTTGCTGCTTAGATATTTTATCTTGATGGATATTATCTGGTTAAATAAACGTTAAATAAATACAATTTAGAGGGTTTGTGTGTGTGTGTGTGTGTGTGTGTGTGTGTGTGTGTGTGTGTGTGTGTGTGTGTGTGTGTGTGTGTTAAGCGAGTGAGTTAAAACATTTGCCCTACATATTTGGCTTCCCCTTTGCCGCTCTAGACATTAGAAGCGGTCTTCATAAGCTGTGCCTCCAAACCACAGCAGCCATAACCTATTTAGCTGTAATGATGGGGTAACAGTCACAAGCTCATTAATTTAGCGAGGCTACAAAAACAGGATCTGCAAGCAATAACAGCTGTAAATGTGCGCTCCATATGTGCAAATGACCTTATGTAGACTGTGCAGTGGTCAATTCACATTAGCAGTTATGTGTGCATTGTGAAGTGTGTCTGTGTGTGTCCTGTGAAGACACGTTGGAAAGATGTTGCCGAGGAAGCGGGTGTCAGAAAGTGGCTGAGTGTGTGCTCACCCCTCTCAGCAGCGCCTTTGCTCTGCATGTACACATGGCACCTCTCTCTGTGCTCTTCCAGGGAGCTGCGCTGCTTATAGCTGCGACTGCAGTGGTTGCACTTGAAGGGTTTGTCCACTTTGAACAGAAGTTTCAGTTAATCACCAACACATGAAACATTAACACCCTCTAAACGTTACAGCGGGTATTATTTCCTTAAGTACGTGGTTTCATACAAAACTGATGATGAGCAGATTATGAGATTGTGCAGCGTGTCTGCAGGTAAAAAAACACGTGAACTGAAAGTGAATCAGTAAGTTCCCAGAGGTAAATGAGTAAGACGTCATATGTGATGAGCGTAACCATATGAGAGTGCATGGCAGGTTGTTACTGGAAAAGCAATGCAGGCTCAGCAGACCTCATGAGATTCAAAAGGGGTGAGAAACCAACATGAAGGAGTGACAGCCCAAACCACCATGATTCTGTGTGCACAGGTGCACACAGTATCAGTGCATATCAGCTTTACATGTGAGTAAGTGTGTGGCTTGCTGGTACCAGAATGGGTGCGCAGGTGCCCGCTTAGAGCATCACGTCGACGGCAGGCATAGCTGCACATGGGGCATTTGAAAGGCTTCTCTCCGGAGTGCAGTTTGATGTGGCGCAGCAGGTTTCCCTTCTGGGTGAAGGAGGCCCCGCACTGAGTGCAGTGGAATGGCCTTTCACCTAGGTGAGAAAGAAAAACACACCATGAAAAACAAGGCTGCCATGACATCTGCTTCTTTTGAACACACAAAGAAATGTTTATTTGTCAAGTTCCATCACTGTGAATGAGCTGTTGCTGCAGAGTCAACGTGTTGGACTGGGTTACTGTTGAACAACACATTGATGTGGTGTTCGAAACGTCTTGAGTGGAAATTCTGTGACACTTCGATACTGATGTGTTAAAAAATTAACCGTCTTTTTGTATGATTTATTTCAGTTGAACGATACTTTTCTTATCCTTTGTATCACAGTGTATTGCCAAAAACACATAATCATTCACCATCTTTAAAAAAGGAACCACTCAGACTGTCAGAAACCAAGAAACAAATGTTCTCATGACGATTAATACGCAACTCACTTCTCATTTAAAAAACACATCCTCATGAGTTCCATCTGAAGGTGGTATTATTCTACTAGTCACCTGTACTCATCAGTAAAACAATGATTGTGTATCACTAAAATATGTGTGTTGACAGCCACTTTACACAGTGACAAGTACAACATGTGGATAGACAAAAAGCATGCATCATATATTCAAGTGAGTTATTAATTCCAGGAATTGCACAATTCTGGGCAAAATAAAGACTGTAGATGTACTATGATGGGTTGACCTATCTGTTCACACACAAGTTATTGCATGTGCTTCAAATTTGAACAAAAGAGGATATTTCACAACCTCCTGCTGTTGCTGTAGCACTGGTTAGGACACGTGCGTCAAGTATGATGCAGACTTGTGCGTTCTTGATCGTAGTTACGCGATCAAACATCTTGACCTAGTCAATACAAGGCAGTATCCACTAGCGCTATCAACAGAGAGACGATTGCACAACTGTTGTGTTTGAGGTCAGGTGCTTTAGGCTGTGTTCCTGTGCTTTACCCGTGTGGCTGCGTTTGTGCACCAGCAGTACGTTGATGCTGACGCAGGACAGGCCACAGATGTCACAGTTGAGCTTGCCTGTCGTCTGGATGCGAGGGGCCACGGCTCCAGGCACGTAGGTCTCTTCTGCACCAGCCGCTGCTCCTGTGTGGGCGTCTGGCAGGGCGGTGCTGTTGTAACGCGAGTAGTCCACCAGCGACAGGTCCTGTGGCTCATTCAGGGTATCTCCTTCTTCATCCCCCTCCCCGTCCCTCTCCTCATCATCGTCCTCCTCTGTCCTCTCCTCATCAAATCCTTCCTCCGTCCCATCCTCACTGGCCCCTTCTGCTTCCTCTTTTAGCAAAATCTCTCTTTCTTTTTCAGCCTCAGGGTACAGCTCGTCATTCTCCATCTCCTCTGCCTCTGTCTTAATCACATCTATGCAAGGAGGAAGAAATCGAGAATCTATTTGAAACATGATAAACAAGAGAGAAGACACATGAAGAGATGATGTATAGTCCATAAAGCAGTTGAAGTTTGTTTTCATTTCCAAATAAGGCAGCTTGTTGAGACTCCACTCCAACCAGAATGTAAAACCCTGTCACATCTTTACTTCTACATTTGTATTAATAGCTGACAGTTTCATATTAGTACTAACGCATCTCCAATGTGTGGGTATCTCAATTTGGCCTTGTAAAGTGTCAAAAAGAGATTCAGAAGATGTGTACACGAGATAAGGGGGAAGGCATTTCCTCTAAATACACAGAAACTAGAACCAGGGCAGGAGACAGAGAGAGCAAGAGAGAGAGAGAGAGAGAGAGAGAGAGAGAGAGAGAGAGAGAGAGAGAGAGAGAGAGAGAGAGAGAGAGAGAAGGCACCTCACACAGACAACACCAATTTATCATTTGCTGTTCAAAAGGTATTTTAGATTGATTCTTTATTGCCTGTATCACTACAGCTGAAAAACATGAATCTGCGTCAAAGCCAGCAGCACAGAGCTGTAATTTTGGTCCATTTCTAGCATATTCAAGTTTTTACTGTTGTTTTTTCTTGACCATTTCATCTTAGTCTCAAGTCCTTACCCACTGGAGGTCAAACGTCCACAACTCACAGCATCTGCCCAACTGTATTTAAATTTGTTAAAACCACAGCTGTTGACACAAAGAGTCCTGCGGCCTAGTTTGCAGGACCTCTCACCTAAACCCTTGCTTGGTGTCAATGTACTCAGTTCCATCCAGAAACCACACTGTGGTCTTGACAGCGACTGGTGATGAGCTGACGAGCGACGCCTTGTATTGTAGAAAGCGCTCAGAGGTGCTATATGGAAACTTTGCACATGCAGAGCTCCGAGAGGCCCAATATAGAGTCCAGGGTCTCAGAGAGGGAACCGCAGGCTGCTCATCAGATGCAGAGCAGGGCTTTAGATAGTGCACCCAGTGGGGCAGACGGGTGGCAGTCAGAGGAAAATAGGAGAGCTATCTGTAACGTTGTGTTCTCATTGTGACAAAGGAGAGCTGAAGGCCACAAGTCTGAGTAATAGCATTTCCACACTCAAAATATTGTGCATGAAACACACTGAGTTAACTTCTGAAGAAAGACCCATAATATCTGACCATGTTAACGAAAAATGTAAGTTTCGTCGGACAACACATGACACCAAAGTGAGCAATAAAACCAGACTGAGGTTGATCGAGCCCTTATGTTCCTCATGTGCATGCTCTGGATCTACCCTTACAGTGTTGAAAGCAGATTATAGTAACCTCTGAGAATGATGCTGTCATTGCTTGGCATTGAATAAAATCTAATGATGAGCTTCAGTACAGGAGCCTTGAACTCTACTTCAGGATAACCTTCATGTTGCCTTTCCAGTCTAATTCGCTGGAGGACATACAAATAGCTCTTACTTCAATTACTTGTTCATCATATGTAATCTGTTTCTAGTTGATCATATATAATTACACCCACCTTGCATTTTTGTAAATATTATTTTTAACTGAAGATAAAGGCTACAACTCCCTCTTGTTCCTATGGGTTTATAATCACACTTTGGGATACACAACTTTTACAAAAGTAAACACGGAAATAATCCAAAACTAGAACATTATTCTAGTAACGAAACTACTCTTACTCAAAAAATGTGTTTCCAAACAGCAGCGTTTCATTGTGAAAATTCACAGGGTTTGTAGCAGTTTGAACCTCAAACTTTTGAGTGGACAAAAAAGTAATTATAAACTCGCTGGACAGTCTGAGCCGGATGGCTAAAATGCAAAGCGTAATGGAATGATGTGTGTGTGTGTGTGTGTGTGTGTGTGTGTGTGTGTGTGTGTGTGTGTGTGTGTGTGTTGGGGGTGTACATACGAGAAGCCGTCACACGTTCAGAACACTGCATTCCATTGTCACTGAATGTATTATCTTCCTTCTCTTCTTCCTCCTCCTGTGGCTTCACATCTGCAACATCACTGCAAACGTCTGAAAAAGTGACACGTTGTGCATGTGCAAATACTTTGTGTTACTTTTTGTTTCATCTGGAGAGCTCCAACCCAGTAAACTACAGTTAACCTTTAGAATAATGGAATATTAAAATCCCTCCACAAACAATACATGTGCAGGAACAAAGACAACTTATGGTTTGCTATTAAATGCAGCCTTAACACATACAGCTTCAGCCTTCAATACTTTTCAGTCATGTGCCGTGAGAGAGTGCGGTAAGCAGGATGGTGGCAGCTAGGGAGAACTGTGTGCAGCCTCATCACGTACACCTTCACATTAAAGACAAGGAGTCAGATACTCACCCATCCCGTTTCCCTCTGGGGTGGTGAATTCAGAATCTTTGTCTGTGTTCATAATGACAAATGTTCTGTGGAGAGGAATTACAATACTCATCAATGAGAGATAGTTGAGAATCCAAATTGACCTAATCAGGTCAAGCCACGTTCCTCCTTATAGTGTTTCTACAACTAGATCTAAATTTACAGAGCAATACAGAGCAATACAGAGCAATACAGAGAGCGAAATTCTCACAGTTTAACTTTATAAAAATTATGTTTGCTGCATATATTTAAAATGTGGTCTTCAATCTTGAACAACACTTTTAAAAGCCGCCCTTACTATTTCGAAAAAAAGCATGTGAAGAAATAGAAGCAACATGTGCATCTCACTGTTCCTGTTGGTTGGACAGCATAAAAAGAAGTGTATTTTAAAAACGTGTGGGTAAAAGCCCACGGTTGATTGCTCAACCCCGTCACTCCATTTAGCCCTATGAGAAAGAGATGATGTTCACTGCACATGCACTTCCTGCCAGGTCTGCACATAGGAGCAACAAGTGTAAAAGAGCTTTCAACACCGACAGCGAGTGAGACTCCCAACACTTGTAGCCAAAGTTTGAACATTGTTTAGGAAAGATATGATCCAGATCCACTTGAGAGACACTTTTTATTCTACTAATAATAACTACATTTCCAGAGCATGACTACTTCACAATGTATAATACAAGTGTAACTGTAATTATAATAAAACCTGCCTAGTTACATAAAACAGTTAAAAAAAAGAATACTCATACAGAGAGATGCAACTACTCTTAAATCATATTCAGAGAAGAAAATACAGCAATAACAAACTTTCCCACATGCTCAAAATGAAATTAAATTGAGAAGCGCATGTCTAAACGTTACAATAAATGCCAACATACTTTTTGTGTTTTATAATTTGCTGAACGATTAGACTACGGTTAAGTGAAGATGAAATGATCTGACCTGCTTTTTGCTCAGCACCTGGAGGAGACTGCAATCGCAGTAGGAGATTCCACAGTCCGCCACTGGACTTTCTTTGAATATGGAATATGCTGTGCGCAACGTCACTACGGTGAAGTTGGAGAAGTCCCTTAAAGGAACAGAAACATATTTTGAACAAGGTTGAGCAACAAAGACCAAAGCATGTTCACACAGTAGAGGAGCACCACCAATGATTTAGATTAGTCCTCCTCAAAGGTTTCATGATCGTAACATAAACACTTCTTCACTGAACCTTAACAAGTAGTCTATAACAATTGTACGTTTATGAGAAAAGCAAATACCTAAATATGGGTTCTGTATAAATTTAGGCGGTC